>NW_024041039.1:8654818-9104818 GCF_014851395.1 Micropterus salmoides
GTTTGTAATTGTTTGTGTTCTTATCGGTGGGGAAACAGGTTTTGTTGATGCAGATCATCCTTTTGCACACAGCTTACAAAGACCAAAGAAGTATGAGTGTTTTCACTTTGGACCCCACAGTGCAGTGCACTATAGGTGCTTTTGATTCTGCTTACTGTATCTGAGGCCTTGGCTGCACATTTAGCTGCAGAAGCTTTTTCTCTGCAAGCACAATCTGACGTTTTTCTCTCTCTTGCAGCACAATTTTGGTGCCAGTCCCCTAAAATTGAATGCATATTACGCCAAGGCATTTCCTAAGAGCACAATAAAGGTATAGCCTATAGCTAATATAGCTATATACATCTAATGATAATACTGCATGTTTACGGATTAGGATGTCCAGTTCTGATTAATATTCTTTCTGCTGAGGAAGCAGTGCATTGTAATTTGAGTATTGAGGCTGGGTGCATCACTGACCGCAGCTGGCTGTTTGTTTGACAGGCAGTGTGATGAATAATGGTCCTGAAGCTGTGAGGATGCTTGGGCCAGCCAGTTTCTAGGCCAGCAGGAGTGCACTGCGCCTACCATGACACAGCACTCTCGTTTATTTGGCCTTCTGACAAAAGACAAGGGAAGACCTGTGCTCTGTTTTAGTGATAGCACACTGGTTTCATTAGCCCAGGCATATAGCACAATGGGATACTCACGGTGCAGAGGAGGCACTGAGTACTGCTGCTCTGGGGTGTCCCGTATTTCCTCCGGAATGCCATTCCCTTTGCTCACATAATTAGACGGGAAAATGCCAACCCGGTCTGCTATCATACCGGTCCACCATCCCTCATCTCCCGATACCAGGGAATCTTTGGACAGGACCTCCACCAGGTCTCCCCTCCGCAAGCTGAGCTCGTCCTCCGCAGTCGCTTCATAGTCGAACACGGCCGTCCAGAAGCCCGGTGCGGCGGGTCCCGCATCCGGCGCGGCGCTGATGCCATTATCCGGTGTCGGCCAGCGAAAAACATCTGCCTCTGCTACGTCCGATGAGGAAACGCACGCCTTGGGACTCAAACTATTGTCCAAAGCGGGTTTGAAGACTTCCATGGACGCGATCCATAGGGGCGACCTGGATCACTGCAGGCGCATCCACCTGACGCGGCTGGCTAGGCGGCTCGGAACGCCCTGCGTTTGCACACACACACATGCACAGCTAAGTAGTGCCTAATCCCGCACACAAACACTGCAGGAAACTGGAAGCACCATTCTGCTGCCTTTCAGTCCCCACTGGCTGCTATCAAACACACAGCTACAGCTTGATGACTTTCAATGCACAATCCTTCACCAATCATCGCTGTAACCCCTCGGACGCAGTTGGCTTTTTTTTTAAGCCAATTGTGGCAACGTGCGAATCACCCCCGGCTTCCTATTGGTACACAGACACGTCAGCAACAGTTCATCTCCCGCCCTCCTTCTCAGCGTCAAGTGCTGGTCACCCTTCTCACAGCATGAACCTGCCACATGCCAATTAAACACATACAAGGAAGTATTGCTTTTCTTCAGATTGTCTCCTTTATTTAGTTACTGACCCTCCTCAAAAAAAATAATAAAAAAAAATAAAACGTTATAAAATACTCAATCTAAGGTTAAATTCCATGCGTAATTCCCTGAAATAAAAACAGAATCCATAGCAAGGAGTAAAAAAACAGTCAACATAACAATCAAAATGAACAATTTCCACTATTTCAGTGAGGTGATGAGAGGATAAGGTGTGTGCGTGTGTGTGTGTGTGTGTGTGTGTGTGTGTGAGAGAGAGAGAGAGAGAGAGAGAGAGAGAGAGAGATTCTCGATTTTAGTTTTCTACTTTTTACAAAATTCCAACCTGTTCATGAAAATCACAAAAACAATAAACCCTAACTACTGTGTGGTAAAACATCAGGAATATACCGTAGTTTGAACTTCACCCAGTTCAGGTAGACACACATACATGTAATGCAAGTGTTTCACATGTTAAGTCTGCATGAACAAAAGTGACAAATCAACCAAGACTCCACTGTCACTTCAGTCCACTTTCTGACACATTTCACAAAAATCTGTTTGCTCATTTTGGTGTTTTGTTGTATAGATACAGGATATCATCTCCACACTTGTGGATGTCAGTGTAGCCACACGGAGGCAGTAAATAAAATGAGTATTTGGGAAGATGGTGACAGACAAGATGACGTGTGAAAGCCCATTTCTGCAAGAAAAAAAAAAAAACAAGATACAAATTTGTCATGGTAAAAATAAAAATGCTTATAGAAAGTCCAAATTTTTACTCACTATATCAAGATGGTGTAATAGTATACAAAATAAAAATGTTAATAATTCAAGCATTAAGCTTGCTAAATCTAAAGAATAAGATCAAATGTCTGAATTGTATTTTACCCTTTCAAAATTATGAAATAGTAGGCTAAGTCAAAAGTGTGAGATAAAATCCTAAAAATGTAGAATACTAAATTAGAATTATGAGATCACATGTCACATTTTTGGCCCAATAAATCAAACGTACGAAATAGTAAGTCAAATCGATATATAATATATATAATATATATATAATCGGTGATAGCGTTATAACTTTGTCAAAATTTGAAATAGTTAATCAAAAGTATATGAGAAAAAGATTGAACATTTTAGCTCACTAAGCGAATGTTAGTCAAAATCTTTACTTTTATGTCATAATTTTTAGTTACTATTTCATACTTTACACCCTGAAAAATTATGTTTTTGTAATGAGAAACTTTTCAAAAATTTACTTGTCTTATAGAAATATTTTTCCATACATGTGACAGCTGAAGGTTTGTTTTGCTTTTGATTTGACTTTTTTGATTTGACATATTTATATATTTCTATTTATTTATGTCAACTGTATGTTTGTCTACACCTTATCACCAAAGCAAATTCCTCATATGTGTAAGACACTACTTGGCAATAAAGTTCCCTCTGATTCTGAATCTGATTCTGATTTTACTTTGGAAACTTGAACATGAAACTCTTTTTTAGCACAATTGAGATCATTTTTGAAAGGCTTATTTTTTATCAGCCACCAAGTAAAGACTTTACTGATCTTGTGGGTGTGAAGTGAGAAAGACAGGACCCTTTGATAATCAATTAAGCTTTCATGTACCTGAAAAATGCCTGAATTAATTACAGATATGAACAAAACATCCATCTAAAGTGATGTTGTGGAAAATCTCCACACCTCCATGTCTCCAGTTTGGGACAACACTTACAGTACTCACAGTACTTTTTCACCGCAACATATTTAAACAGCAGCAAGTACTGACACAACAAATTACTGTTGTTTTGTGAAAAACCATAATTACACAAATCTTGGCGATTTCTGTCTTTTATCTTGAGTTAAAGGGATTTGGTTTGTCTGTGGAAACCTTTCAAAATCTATAATCTTCAAAACACAACGCGGTCAGGCTGTAAACAAGTCTTCATTCCTGAAAAGTTAACTTGGTGACAGTGACAATAAGATAAAAATAAGATATTATAACACCTAGTCAGATTCAAAAACACATAGTCAGGCTTGTTTTAAGTCAGTTCAACCAGTGTTTGCTTTTGAATCAGAAAGCTGCTTTTATTCCACTGTAAAAGAACAAAACGGGTTAATCTCAAAACACCATCAGCTTTGAAAATTTTCTTTTTTATTTTGACATCTCATTGCAGGCCAGGAAAAACATACCCATCCATTAAAATGTGCCATTTTTCTGTTACACACAAAAAAGTTAAAAGTTAAAAGAACAGTATCCTCAGTATCGCACAACATCATCACCAAGTCCAACTACTGTACGGTGATATTTCACTTCCATCCTACAAGCTAAGAAAAAAAAAAGAGACCGGTGCCTTGAGAGGTGATGTGTATGATAAATATTTTCCATCTTTTACAGAATTAAGACATATATTTTTAGGACGAAATAACAGATCCAATTTTGAGTCGTGTCCTTGTGAAGACCAACAACAACATTGTCTGTGCACACGAGCGCGAAGAGGCCGCACAGCCTGGGTTCAGCACGGCAACATGCACACCACACTAACACACACCGGCTGACGTTCAGCTCAACACATCCCAGCAGATAAAATCAAGAATATAACCTAATAAACAATTCAAATAGCCAGTAGAGGCAAAGATAAAACTAAGAACACTGGTAATTCCTTGACATTATGAAAACCTGCTGAACTCAAGACTGAAAACGTTTCCTGTTGCAGGATTTTAACAAGGGAAAGGGTGACAAAATTAGCCTTAGAAAAAATAAATAATAAAAACTTTAGAACTTCACACTTCCACTGACACTGGCTCAGATGAAGCGACTGCAGATGAGATGTGAAAGTTGTGTTGACATGCTTTCCCACCCAGGACACCTATACTGTGTCTATGTAAACATACACTGAAAATTATGTACATAATGTGGGTTTTTGTGTTGCCTCTGATTGGGACAGTCAGCCCATCTGCCCGTGTGCAGCAGTGGACCCATCGCTTTACTCTGAATGTGTGTGTTTAAATGTAAGAGAGATAGAGAGAGATTGAGACAGAGTGGGGTGAGCAGGTGTGGTCCAGGGCCAGGAAAAGAGAATCCGATTCTGCCACAAGACGTATTTACAACACTGCTCACCACAAAGGAAGAACACTGAGGAGGAGAAGGAGGAGTGCTAAGTAGAGAAGTTGAAGAAGGGATGACCACAGAGACTGGAGATTGACATCCCCCATGTGGAAATACAGTGTCACTGCCACTTACTGTCACTCTTTTTTTTGTTCACTTTTTATTTTGTAATTTTTTTTTTAAAACAGATGTTGCATCCCACCTCTTTGGTAATCTCTTGGGTGATTTTTAAATTAGCCAAGAATTGACTGATTATATAATAACATACACTTTTATGCAAATTAAGTTATAAACATATTTTCTTCTGCTCTTGGGAGTTTCAAACATGTGATTTTTTATCTCTCATTTTAAAAACAAAGCACCAGTCATGTGTTAAACAGCATTCATTATCAATATCAGGCTACTTTCAAATTCAACCTGGCGCTATCTGCTGCCCGCCCACGCCAGCAGCTCTCGACACGGCTTCTTCACTCAAGTTTCAATCCAAAATGAGCATCACTGACACCTACTCTTTACATAATGATCAAAAGTTGAAATAGAACCAACATGTAATTTATGAGTCAATTTTTGAAGCGCTGCCAACAAAACACCAACAAATCTGATTACTGAATCACCTTGATTTCCTGTATTGGCAAGAATATATTTTACTTTGTTAAAGCTGCACTAATCGATATTTAACAATGGATACCATGACTACATGTAATTGTGAAAAGTTGTTGGTCATAGTTACAAACCCACAAATAAAATAAAAATCACCCAACTCTTGTGGGCCCTCCTCACATGAGGACACATGTTTGCTCAGTCCCCTTTCCCCCTAGTCCACCACCCCTGCCCCATTAAGTAGCAATTTTAGCTAACTCCGCTGCATGATTCCTGCCCAGCACCAAACAGCAAACAAAGTTAGCATCTAGGGTGAAATAAAAGTGCAATATGTGGCAGCTAAAAAGTACGATATTCCCCTTGGAGTTGTAGGAGAACTAAACAGAGCTAAAAGGAGAGGGACTATTGGACTTACATTCACCAGGTGGCCAGAAACATCTCCAAATGAATGCTTATGTTTCTGTTTCTACTGGATGTGTAAATAAGCAATTGTTTGCTAACACATTCACCATAGCAACTTTATATAGAGCCAGAGTGACAGAAGAGCTGTTCCAGTGAGAAAACCTGATTCAATCTCACATTAATATTTGTCATAATGCAAATTACTACAAGACCTAGCTCAACAGTAGGCCTATGTTATTATTATGCACCAGGACTTTGGCTTTCTTTAAGGTTACAACATGGCAGATGTTGTGATTTCAGCTTTTTATACTGACCCCAAGTGGCCAAAAATCTTTTAATGCAGCTTTAAAAATGCTTATGCAGAATTTTAGGAAGAAACTCTTATTATTATTCAACTGAGCAAAGAGCTTGTCGGTGTGGGCAGCTGCAGCAAACGCCTCTCCCTCCACAGGCACTCTGTTCAGTCCATAGTGACACCTTTAATATTGGCCTTTTGCACAAGTACAAGTAGAAGTCTCCATAAATAGAACTATACAGCAAAGTGCATGGAAGGAACAGTAGAAAAATACCTCTGAATTTACCTCTGCAGCAACATGTTTTTTTTATTTTTTCAGATTTCTGATTGAAAAGGTGAAAACTCGAGTGAGACCAAGATATCAGTAAATAAATAAAATACAATGTCGTACTTTTACCTAGGCAAGATACATAACTCTTAGAAATGTGAAGACATCGTTCCAGTATATAGTTTGACCCCCCCTCCCCTCCCGCTTTGCCACAGAAATCCTCTATTGTTAGAGCAGAAGGTGACCACATTTAAACAAATATTCAAAATATACAGAAAATATGGAAATATATTATATATAGATACGTATAGAGTACGGAAGTAATGTTCAGGGCAGTGTCCACCTCTTCCTCCTCGCCTGTTTGAATGGTGATTCATCTGCCAGTATGAACTGTCACTGTCGCTCCTCTTCTTCTTCATCTTTGTGTGATTTCTGAGAACTCTGCAGTGCTTCTTAGGAAACTATGCAAATAAAAATAAATACTATGAATCCATCCCACCATCACTCAACAACATATTCCCATTTATGATATTATCTTTTGCTATTCCTTAACATAGATCAGAAAATAGTTCTTTTATTCCTCTTTGTGTGTGTGGGTGTGTGTGTGTGTGTGTGTGTGTGTGTTTATTTTTTTTGTTTTATTTATTTTTGCATTTTTATCCCCAAAATACTTTTTTAAAAAAGTCGTTCTCTTCAGATGCTGAGAAAAATATATACCTCTGATTAACTCAACTCTCTCCAGATATAAGACCTCAGTCTCTTCCAGTGGAATGCAGGACCACCCTGGCATCGGCATCTTCTGGACTCTGTGGTAACCCAATCCCAACTGTAAGCACACTCGCACAGGCTCAGGACGGCTCTCCTATAGCCGGAGCGAACAGGCCTGTCGGCACTAGAGGGCAGGATACACACCTCAAAGCATCCTTACAGAAGGGGTTGAGGGAGAGAGAGAGGGAGAGGGAGGGAGGTCTGGGAAAACCCCGGGTTTACCTCTCCTGTCCTTTCATACCATACAAGACTGACCCAAATTCCGCAGTGAGAATTCACTCTTTTACCTCTGAAGTTGTACTTTAAACCCCTGTATGTGTGTATCCTCTCACGCTGAGGTCTTTTCTGTTTAGAAGCCCTCTATATGACAGTAGGCCTCCAGACTGGAGAAGAGGATGTAAAGGAACCAGAGGCAGAAAAGAAAGGCTGATGTGGCCAGTCTGTGTCCCCTGGGCCCGCCCAGTTCTCCTCCGATGTGGGCTCGGCGCCGGTAAAGCAGCACCGAGATGGCAAGGAAGGCGAAGATGGTGAAAAGAGTGACAGAGAAGGCCAGCGAGCCAGCTTCCACCACGAACGGCTTCCCTTTCATGTGCCAGTAGATGGCTGCCACTGACCAGGCCAAGCCAATTCCCAGGAAGACATTGACAGCATTGCTGCCGGTCACATTCCCAATAGAGGCGTCTGCGTAGGTGTCCTGGACTGCTGCTACCTTACTGGCAAAGGTGTCTGTGGAGAGAGAAGTCATTTGTCATTACCATTTTCCTTTATGGTAATTTTTAAAAATGTAGTTGACAAAACAATCTCTCCAAAAGGTCCATGTAAGAGTTGTCTGGAGCTTTTGATTCAAAGTTAAAGGTTCAGTGTGTAAGATTTAGTGGCATCTAGTGGTGAGGTTGTGAATTGCAACCAACTTTCCAGTCTACCAATGTCCCTACCCTTTCAAAGAGCGTAAGAAGGCTGCAGTTGCTGACACAGGACAAAAGGTGTCGTCTTATGAGACAGCAGAGAGTGCCAGTCAAGAAATGAGGTTTCTTTAGGTAGATTTATTAAGAAATTATATTTACTTAATTATTCAGTAAAACCATGTTATTGTGACTTGGCCACTAACAGATAACATAGAAAATGTAAGCCAAGAGTGTGTAACCATGTCACTGTTTCTGCGCCACAGTCCATTATACATCATATAATAGATATAGTTTATACAAACATTGACAAGGGAAACAAGTTACTTCTCTCCGTGATTATGGACCCTCGCCAAAACTGCCTGCCAGCAATCATATCTGGCCCACTGCCAGATTATGGTGCTTTGATAGCGGCAAAAAATATAAATAAATAAATAAATACTTTGATAGGGGTGCTGAAATAGATCTCAGTCTTGATAGCAACAGTTACACACATAATAACTTCCTCTTTAATGTTTTTGCCTACAAAATAAAAGCGCGGATGCAAAGGTTATTTGCCGACTCCTGCTGTATATTATTACTTCTTCTACTTCTTCTTCTTTGAACGTACATATTCACTGTAGTGATGAGTGTCAGGCAGTACACTGCCTGAATTCTACAAGAAGACGAAGAAGAACTTAGTGATGAAACGCTCTCTGTAGCGTTGTTTGTCCCTTTTCAGCTACAGTAGAAACATGACAGCGCAACATGGCGACGTCCGTGGAAGGGGGGACCCGCGGTTATGAATATAGAAATGGCTCATTCTAAGGTAATAAAAACATAATGGTTTATTATGTAAGGTGTTTATACACCACTGAAAACATAGTCATGGATGTTATATTGCATTTCTGTCAATAGATGCTCAGAAATATTACACACTAGACTTTTCTGCATTTCAAAATATTGGCTTCAGCATGCATTGCATTTCTGGAGAAATACAATTCCGCAAAAAATACCATGATATAGAGCAAACAACGACACAGCAAGTAATGTAACAAACATAAGCTGTAGTTGCTGCTATGAAGTGACAGTGATTCTAACAACTCTCCTGCTACTATAGCTACCATCACAACAACAGCATGTCTTGGTAAACTAGAAAGCAAGCTGAGTGTCCGTGGACAAGTCATTTAAAGTTAGCTTACACAAAATCTTGGCTGGAATAGTCAATAGTAATAGTGTGGCGAGGTGCGGGCCACTTTGTTTGTTTCCCATTTACAGAGCCAGGGCTGTGTTCTCATCCACTATGCTATACTAAAAAATGAAGAGGGTAATTATTGTTGACTTATGCAAAAAAAAATTTCCGAAGAACAAGAACAATTTTCTAAGCTGCAATCTCAAGCCAGAGCCTATATGACTTCCTGAATCTCAAACTTTAACCAACATGGACGAGAAGTCCTGAAAGGACATATTTGCATATCAGTGTTTGTATGGATAAAACAAACAAGATAAAATATGTTAATTAGTGAGCTTTAGTTGGATTTTATTATGTGTAATTAGCTGTTTCCCTGTTGTTCTGTCTTATTACCAGTCCTATTCAGTCTTTATGCCAAACTAAGCTAAAACAATCTTAAAATCTATAATTCCATTAAAATTGAGCAAAATCTATCCAAAGCTGCTGTTTCAAAGGTCAAAGATGATCTTTCAATCACAGAAATCAAATGTTGGTCACCCTTTTCCGAGGACCCACTTCAAACTCATATACAAAAACCAAATTGCTCAAACTATAGGGTCCCATCGTTCACAGCTGATTGAGAAAACTGGATTTCAAAGCCATTAAACATCACTATACTCTTGTGTAATTCATAGTATAATTTGGATAAAAAATAAAGGAGACAATGAAGTTTATTAGTGTTGTTAGTGTTATTTAGTTTTGTTAGTCAGTGTTTCCAGAATCTTCCACAATTCCCGTTACTGTCACACTGTTCCCCGACATCTTTCAGTATCCTGAAGAAGATAAACATGCTGGGAGTGACTCTCTATATTTTCAATTTCTGGCCAAATCCACTTGTTGCTCAAAATATGATTACATTGCGAAGGCCAGTGGAAGCCTACAATCTTCTCTGTATTGGTCTTGTTTGTTTATAATATATATATATTTTTTTTTTCCAAAATGAATGCAGCTATGATTTATTAATGCTGCACGTAGGCCCTTTAATAACAAATATGCTGACAGAGTCAAGGTTTTTGGTGACATATTGTTCCTGCCGGGTGAAAATGTCAGTTTGGAGGAAATAAGAATATCAGCCATCTTGATGACAAAGCAGGTTTGCTGTTTGAAAAATCTCATGAAGTCAGAGATTTTCACAAACTATAAAGAGCCATATAATCCATCAAGTGACATAAAAACATTAATATGCAAAACTTTAGAGGACAGAAATTAACATTACAAACATGAGTGTTTCAGCAATGACGTGTCCATTTCTCACCTGGGACAGAAGTACCAAGTGCTACAAACACCACAGCAGTGACTGAGTCTTTGAGGCCAATGGTGCAGCCGAAGTGAGACGCCAAGTCACCAATGACGGCCGTGAGCAGGCCGATGATAATGATGGAGACGACGAAACAGGCCCAGCCGTTCAGGTAGTCTGTGGGAGGAACGCATGCAAACAGGACCTTCCAGAAGACAGTGAGGAAGTGCATGACGTAGTCGAAACAGGACGGCAGCCGTTCTTCCCCTGTGTCCTCTTCGTCCTCATCTCCTGGGGAGAAGTGAGAGCGAGCGGGGGGGAGGTAGCGGAGGAGTTTAGGGTGTAAAAGGTAGGAAAGATTGAAGCGTAATGGGATGACAGGAGAGAATGGAGCAGCAGAGAGGACAAAGAGATAGCAGAATATTTGGGCAAAGATAAAGAGTGAAGGCCGAAGGAGGGAAAGCAAATATTAGGAGAGAGAGCAAAGAAGACAGAGAGATGGAAGATGAAAAAGCAAAAGAGAATATGACAGGGAAAGAAAAAAGAAAGACAGATGATGAAGCACATAGTTGAGAGAGTACAGAGCCAGAGAAGAGTTGGACAAAGTTGGCGAGATAAAGGATCGATAAAGGAGATAAGGGATGACAGAGAGGGGAAGGAAGAGAACAACATTCACTTAAAAATGGCAAATTGTTGAGCGTGAGACATCATATCACTTAAGCCCGACGTTACTGTTGTGTATATTCAACTTTAAATATGCTACGAATACATTTCAAGATTATTAACTACCACGAAGCATGATTCATTTTTAATTAATAATTTTTGTCTTTTAATAGATGGGGATGAAGTTTGTACATACATTTAACTTTTGCTTTAGTTGGTAGGTTGCAAACTTTTGTTTACACATTTTACTGTTTCTACATTTTTTTAATAATGCAGAATCCATTGCCTGATTTCTTAAACTATTCTCTAATAACTCAAAAAACCTTCACTTTAGGTTAACCTTGGCTTTGGCTCTGTTTATGGGTAAATAAGTCTCATGTCGCGTTCCATATCCAAACAACACACTTTTTCTGCAGGTTTTAGTGTGCTCACACTAGAAATGTGAAGTATACTCAAATTAGACAGTTAGCATATATAATAAATAAGGTTTTAGAGGGTGCTGCTGATAGTCCCACAATGCAGTGCACAAAGGAAGTGGATCTCCCACAGCTAGAACGATCTTGGAAAACAAGCACAAGTATTAATTCATCTTAATAATTGGCTGTAACAGTCAGTTACAAAAATATGTGAAGGATGTTGATGATATTGTGCACTAACTGCTAAAACAGTATCTATGACTGTTAGTACTGTATGTAGTGTAATGTATGGGATGTATAGATTTGGGACAGACACAAGCTCAGTTTATTCTGGCTTTCTGGCTGAGTTCACGCATTGTGAACATTGCAGCAGATTTATTTGGTGGAACTGATCGGCAGGGTGACAAATTAGTCAAAGGGACATTTCCCCAACCTAACCTAAAGGTGACAGATTCAGTCACCTTCAGAACCCCACTCACTGTGAGCTCCTCTACATAAAAAGGTCATCTTACAACAGCTAAAAATGCATGTAAATGGTCACCCTCCTAAGTTGGAGGAGCAGGGCGTCCTATGTGTCCTAGCAGCTCACAGGAAACTCATCGAACAGGAGGGACACTGTGCTGATTCAAAGTGTCAGGCCATGTGAGTGCATGCATTTTTCAGCCATGGGTGGGTCATGAAAAAATAAAGAGCACCGCTGGATTAAATATTTCAGGACCAAAGTGACGAACCAAGGCCTTCACAGAGCTCACTACATGGTGGCTGTGACTGCAGCGGACACAGCGGCAGCTGCACTGCAGGCTGCAGGGTGAGCTGATGCTGCTGTCGCCTGACATGATGGATGAGTTCTCTCTTACATACATAAGATTATTCCACAGTTTCAAGACCCTTGCTTTCACAGAGAATTCCACTAAATGAGTTTTTCCAGAGACCATTATTTTTGAGCTGAAGCCAATATTTTGAGATGACGACATTCAATATGTGAGAGTTAGATGAGAAGGTTGATACCACTCATATCTGTCTGTTACATATGAGGTTACCGGCAGTAAAAGTTAACTTAGCATTAAGACTGGAAACAGGGGGAAACAGCTATCCTGGCTTTGTCGACAGGTAACCTACCAGCACCTCTTAAGCTCACTAATAATCACAAAATGTATTGTTTCTTTAATTTGAACAAAAAACAGTAGTGCAGTAGCTTCATATTCACCATACAGATTTGAGAGTGGTATCAATGTTCACATATAACTCTCAGCAAGAAGCGAATAAGCATATTTACCAAAATGTCAAATTATTTATTTTAAAAGTCCAAAATACCATTTAGAGTGTCTGATAATAAAACCTCCTGCAAAGAAATTGTCACAATGATATTTTGTTTTTGTTTTTTGTTTTTTTTACAGTACCTGCAGAGACTGTAATGGCCTCCATGAACTGTTCTCTCCAGGAGTTTGTTCCCACCACCAGTGCCAGGTTGGTCTTCTTGATCAGCTTGTCCACTGTGCTCTGTGAGATACAATAAAGACACAAGAATGGAATTTGTCCCTTATTTATTGAGAGTCTACCATCTGCATCAGTGTGAGGCTGCTTTAACAAAGTGAAAAGAGAAATACATGAGCTTCGCCACATGATGGCAGTGGCATCAAGTTCCAGGCAGCAGAAACGCTTGTTTGATGCATGACAAAACCACATGCCAGAAACAAATATGGTGGGTATATTTTCTGACTGAGGAGGTGAGAGGATACATATAAACCATATCTCCTCTGGAAATGCATCTATGTGGGTTGGGAAGCCTCTGAAGAGCAACAGTCCCCTCTGCTAAAATTAGAAATATGTTCTGTAGCTGTCTTTAAGGCAAGGTGGCAGTTGAATTAGTATCTGTTTGACTGCATTAAAAACATTGGTTTCAGCTGTAATAATCAGGCATTTGAGGCTGTGTTTGCTCTGTTTGAAGAGTAACCTTTCCCACCTTAAACTCGTATGATTCCTCAATAATGACTTCCAGCTTGGAGTGTTCCCCCAGCACTGGTTTTCCCATCTCTGCGATGCGCCTGGCTTCCTCCTCGTCTGATGTCATCTTCCTGTCTGGTACATCTGAGCGGAGAAGACGAGAGGGAGCAAAATAAAATGCAATCACAGTGAGAAAGATGGCAATCAAAATAAGAGGACGCTCAGCTGATTAGCATGTTGTGTTGTACTTCACAGCATACAAACAAAGCATCAGAAGGTTATCTCATTGGTGACAGCTTGAATTTATTCAGCCTTTATAATGTCCAGGCTTTACAAAGAGACAAGATTTTTTTAATATGCAGTTTTCAATTCACATCTGTCCGACTCAATCAGTGCAAAAGCGAACTATGACATTTATGGTAGTAAAGCCTACTAAATAGCCACTTTCTAAAAGCTTTCTCTGTGGCAGGTGTCTTGGTGGCAGTCCAACTTTGTTATGTAAAGGTTAGAAAAACTTCCATGCTTGATCAGTCACAAAACGCAAACACTGAAAAGGCAAATATTTAGTGCAGATCTATTTCTTTATTTTATCTATATTTCCCATTTTTCTACTTTTATCCGAAAGAGTTGGAGTTTACAATGACTTTCAAGGTCCCACATGTCATAAGGAACACTTGTTAAACCATGACTTTGTCAAGAAATCCTTCATTTTAAAAGTCGGTTAGCCCAAATTACAAAAACATATATTTTCCCTTTTTTTTTAGGTTTTGAGATATCAGTCTCTAAAATCCTGTTCATGTTCTCTTGGAGGGGGTTATTGGCCTACTGAGTGTTTTGCTCAAAGCAATCAGTACCAAGTGACAACCTTCCTGCTGACATAATTTTCAGTTCGACATGGAAGATTCAGGACGTTTTTCACATTAATCCAATGGCAAATACATTAACATTAATGAAATTAGTTTGTTCATTTAAGAGTTTTTATTTCTGTAGGATGACTTACAATAAGTCGTTCGGTTCTGTGGATCTTTCCAGTGAAAACCATTAAATATGTTCTTCTTCACCTCCGTTGTCTTCAGTGGGTTGAGGAAATGTCAGAGACAGGTAACTTAAAACCAAACCCCAAACAATCTGTATGATTACATACGACTGGGGATAAGTGAGAAACTGTGTTTTTGTGGTCTGGCAAAACAAATCCGACTCAATGTCCACTTACTAACTTTTTCTTGAGCTTTTAACCGTTTTACACGGTCTCCATCAGTGAATGGAGATGCTCAGTTGTCATGAAGATGGATCTGTTGACAGGTATCATCCATGAAATCATAACAGCTGTGGAACAGATCCATCTCCATGACAACTGAGCAAACTCCATCTGCTGATGGAGACCGTGTAAAATGGTGTTAAAAGCTCTAGAAACAGCTAGTAAGTGGACTAGTCAGACTGTTTCCAAGGGCTGGAATTAACTTTTGTGCTTGTGTTTTTTGTGGACCCTTTAAATGCAATGCAAATCTCCATGATACGGTTTCACAGTAAGGATGTGAAGTGGTGATTGTAGGGAGGAGCAAGAATAACAAATCAGGTACTTTCAAGGCCTTCCATTCAATGTCAGCATTTGTTAAGGCTTTATTTTACAATGTCTTTTATACAAAATGATTTCCATGGCTTGTGGAAGCCCTGATCAGTCCTTCTATCTGCCTGTCAGACTTGTTCTGGGTGGCTCTGCTGTAGAAAGAAGCCACAATGCTTTGCACAGCTCCTGAGTGCACTGCACACTACAAAGAGCGCCATAACATCAATTCTATATTGTCAGACTCTATCAGGAAGGAGTGGCTGTGCATCCAAAGGCCTCTCATCCCACTCTGTGTGTGACACCCCCACTGAGCCACCTGGTGTACAGACCTTGTCATCTTTAATACGAGCCCCGAGTCCCAGCCTGCTGCTCTTTGCTGACAACACGCTTACCATTAAATATTAACATTGCCATTAAAGATCATAGCCAAGTCCCCTTGATAGGAGGGCGTGTCAGCAAGCACACACACACACACACACACACACACACACACACCCCAACGCAGAGACATGCATATTATACCACCGCATCAGTCCTGTACACACACAAATACACACACACACACACAAACACAGAGGCATGCATATTATACCAGCGCATCAGTCCTGCACACACACACACACACACACACACTCTCTCTTAAGCTAAATCAATTACACACCCAAGACAGTGGGTACCCGCAAGTCCTGACAGGATTTCTTTTGCTTCATGTTTAAAATTTGATTATCCAGCCATTCCCCCTGCGCTGCACCATTACATGACACAATTTCCTTGACAAGGAAGGGGAAAAAAATAATAACACAGTCCCACAAAGGTAATTAAATTTCTAATTTCGGAACTGCAGGTTTTTATCTTGACAGTTATCAAGTGTCTGAACCTTGCTCTTGACTGGAGAACATAATTTATGGATTTATGATTAATTAACCAGCTGATTACCATGAAAATCCATCATTAAGTGTGGGAGAGAGCAGCAAAAGATCATGTGTTGTTTGTAACAATGAAAGTAGAAGAGGATAACCGCGTTAGCATGCAGTTTATTTATATCAAGCCCCTCAAAGTATGAGTACTGACTGAAAATCCTCATAAGCAGCAAAATAAACCACCTACTGTAATGTGTCATCCTCAACCCTCAAATTTAGGGCTGATGTTAAAACTACACCACACACAGAGAAGATGACGTTAGTGGAGATGCCTAGAGGAGGAGAAATGGACAACTTACCGCCAGCTAACAACAGGGCTGTGGGTGAGAGGGAAGACGAGGAAGTGGAGGATGAGGGAAAGGAAGAAGGCATGGAGAAAACAGAAAAAGCAATGAGCACTGGAAATGGAAGAAACATGCATAAGGAAGAAAGCAGGTTGATAAGGAGGAGAAAAATGTGATGGCCTCAGATAATGCGTATCGACCCTGAGATGTAATATATACACTCACATCTACATATATATACCACCAAAGCACAATAAAGGTTAATTAAGGGGAAAATGTTCGATAGAAATCAACAAAATGGTAGGATATTTTAAGTAATGATCTCTAGCTATCAGCATAACATTAACTCAAAACTTTATTACTCCCAGCTGTTGCCAGATGATTAAGTTTGGGGGTAATAATAATTATACATAAACCCATATAACAGTTTCAGTATAAAGCATTGGACCAATATATGCATTTGCCACAACTTGGCCTTTTAATACAATAAATCGGATAAAGCTACTTTTATTTCCCACCATTATCATGATATAAAGATAAAAAGTACATAGTGCTTGTATTTAAATAAATTAAGCTATAAATGTCAAAGATAAAACAGAAATAGTAATTCTAAATATATACTGTATATTATATAGATTTGTTTGTCCTCCAAATTGTTGTTGAATTTTTTTATATCTGAAAACAGATGTTAAATTGTGTTTTCTTCTTCTTTACAAAAATCACATTTGTGACACACACAAATCTTGAAATATAACAGTTGGAGGGATCTATATTGTGCAAGAGCCAGTTTTGCCACTGTCAATATGGAGGAGGTGAGGATGACAGGATTTTCTTTGACAGCTTCAGTTGGGGGACAGCGTACAAACGACAACAAATCCTGCTTCAACCTGCCATGAATAGCTGCCAGTCAGCCTAAAAACCTTTTTTTGCATGTTGGAGAGTTTTAGTGTCTCTTCAGAGGCTCTTCTATTCTGTAAATAGATTAAATTTAAACAGAAGAAGCACTGAATCCTTGTAATGTTTTAATTTTAATAATTTTTGGGACATTGAAAATGTCAGATTCACAAATAGTGAATTTCAAAAGTCAATATCAGTAAAATCACACATCACTTGGACTTATAATATCACACTTTTCTGTGATTTTTGTTCAGTTTTTTCCAGTAAAAAAGAACATGATTCCATGCAAGATAAAATCTTACAGTAAATCACTGAAGAACAGGTAACAGATCAAACAGAACAATCTGGGCACATTGAAGAAGCGAACAGAAATGCATTTTGTACAAAGAATAAATAAAACATAATAAACAACATAAATACAACGAAGGAGCTTGCTTCATATAAATTAAAAATTGTGATTAAACTTCATTACATACATTTCACCATTTCACTAATTCTCTCGATGGGCAGAGAACTATCCCTGAAGTACAAATAAAGCCTTCCAATGTAATCCAAATACTTGTTTTGATATACTTTTAGGAGAGATCCATCTTCTAATAAACCCAGCTAGTGACTCAGACGGTGAAAACCATTATATTCTATTACTTAATAGTTCTATTCTTTGATTTTAGCTCCATTGTTGTGTTGAGGATTTATAACTCTCTCTTTATTTTTAAAATAAAGACGGCTCATATTGCACAAAATATGCTGATGGTGAAGGTGCCTCATGCAGATGTTCAAAACTATCACACCCCTTTGTTAGCATTTTGATTAAGACTGTTTATCTGCATGCTGTGTTGCAGAGCAGATCAGTGACACAGCTAAACATGCTCAGATGCCCTTGGCAAAGTGTAAACCATAACTAAATTATAAAGAATAAAAAGAGGCTCAAAAAGTTATCCAGCGAGGCAGATAATTACATGACAGGATACGCCATAAGTGGATGAAGAAAGAGGAGAAAGCCTTCCCATGCCTTAACGCCTCTAGAGAATCATGTTGACAACTCTTCCTTTTGATGTCTTCATCATAATTTCTACTTACATTCATAAAACAAGGACAAAATGTTCACACTCCTAAAGGGATCAGAGGCTCTGAAGGACAAAGCAAAGCTGTTCACATCCTCCATGAATAGTCCGGCTCCTTCTGAAACCTTTTTCACTGAGACATGATACTAATTAACCTGTTTGTGTTCGGAGGCAGCTTATCAACTCCCTGAATCAAATACAGTCCACAGTTAATCATCATTAGTAGCTAAGTGCATTAATTGCTGTGGGCGACTTGCTTCATTATCATTAGTACTAGCCGAGCTGTGCTGATCTGAAGCCAAGTGTGGTGTAAAACCCAGCTGTGGTGAGTCCATACCCCAGTCAGTAATAACAGTATGTCATTTCATTCAGATAAAACAATACAAACAGGAACAGATGAAAGCAAACCACACAAGCACATACAAAATAAAGAGGTACATAAGCACAAATACATACAAATAGAGATATGCAAACTAACAAAGTACAAAACTAAGGCTTCAACTAATGACTATTTTTTAATATTCGATAAATCTGTTAATGATTCTTTTGATTAATCAATTCATTATTCTATAAAATGTACTAAAGAAAATATTGAAAAACAGCTCTGGTTGACTCACCAATACAAAGGATTAACAACAGAGTGAGGTCATATCTGATTCTTTGACAAAGTACCTGCCTGTGTACATAAAAACATTTCTTGGGGACTTTGACACCTAAGTTGTGATTCGACCAAGCGGCAACCTCGGGGGTTAAAATATAAAGCCAACCCAGAAGAGCCAAAAACTGCAAATCTTCGAATGGCCACTTGAAGCTGGCTCCAAAAGCGAGTCAATCCCAATGTTAAAATACCCAACTTTACACCGGAAATAAACATGTTTACAGCCTAGTACAAAAAACAGTTTTCTATAGCTCATTCCCCCATTCATGAAAACTATTCGGGAAGTGTATTTTTATATAACTAGCCTGTTTATTTTAAATGGCTGCTTTGAGTGACCAGTAGGTGCTGTGACAGGTGGCTAGCTGCAGCAAAGCACTGCCAAGATGACAATGATCGGCGCCACCCACATTTAGCTTCACAATCGCTCTTCAGAAAACAATGGGTGAAGTCATGGAGACTACATCCATGTTTTATATAGTCAATGGTTTTGACAAGAAACATCCAATCACAGAGCTTAAAATTCTGTTATGTGCATCAATAATGGTGAGCTAAAGCAAAAAATGACAAAACAATTTGAAGCTTAGATTAATTCATTTTTGGATTCTGGGTCAATTTTGGATCAATTCAGAAACTATAATGCCGTGTTTTGTTCATAAATATTCAACGACGAAGTGTTTAAAATTTTCTACCGCTCTGATTCGAGCCTCTGACTGGCTTCTTCTCAATAGCAACTGGGGCCGAAGTGAAAAAGCAAAAAAATCGGTTTTGCAATATTATCAGGAAGGAAATGCATTTAATACATTTTTTAAACCTCAAGGATACACACAATGCTTTTTTGGTGAGAAACACAGAATGTAAACATAACTGTTAGTGTACTCCACAGGTGACCTTTCATTTTCCAATTAATAATCAAAAATCAATTAGTTAACAAATAGTTTACTAGAGAAAAGCAACAGACATGCAATAGATGCAAACTTGCAAATACGTATAGACACATACACACAAACAACACAAACAAAGGTGTACATACACAGAAATACAAGCGAAGGTGTTTCAAAAGCGAAGTGATTGTGCCGATTGCACTCACAGTCCAGAAGGTTGTCATTCTGCCAGCAGTACAATTGCGATAGGGAAGATTAACCAAAAGGATGTAATTGGAGGGGTGGAAGAGTATGTGTATGTGTGTGTGAACATGCGAAGGGGTAGGGTGGGGTTTCTGTGTTTAACCGAATCAGATCTGTCTCGTTACAAGTTCCTTCTCTGGCTCTCACACATAGTCACAGCGTCAATGCGCAGCTAATGTATGCCTTCTCTCTCCACAGCTATTTAAGACAGAAATATCATTTAACTTTTCGGGCTTATTCTGGTTACCGAGGCCAGAGGTGGATCTGGGCCTGTGACTGGAGCTGCATGTTTGGATGGTTGAAGGGAGGAAAGAGGTACTGAAGAAGGGAGAATCTGGTGGATTCATGAAGGAAGGATGGAACAGAGATATGGCTGAATGGATTTATAGAGGGATAGAGGAATAGAAACAAGGGCCATGAAGGGACTGGTGGAGAAAAAATAAGTGGAGGAAGCAATGATGCAAAATGGAAAAGGTATCAAAGAATGGGATCTGAAGTAGTGGATTGATGGACACTTGTGGAGATTAGAAAAGGGGATAGAGGGATGAAAAGAGCAGTAGATATGAGGAAGAAAGGATGGACAGAGATGCAGGGATTGATGAATAGATGGAGGTGCTGGCAAATGTTTGACAGGAGGAGTGGATGGATGAATGGAAAGATGGATGTAAGAGGTACAGAAGAACGGAGAATCTAGTGGATGTAAGGAAGGTGAATGGATAAATTGGTGAAAGGATTTATGGGAGGGATAGAGGAATAGACTGATAGGGGGATTGGCAAAAAAATGGAACAGCAAGGAATTGACTATAGGAGGAATATTGAAGAAAGGGTGGCGTGTGGAGGAATCGAGGGATGGTAAATAGATAGATTGACAGAAGAATGGCAACGTGGATGGGTGATTGATTGAGAGATGGGAGGCTGCAGGGATTGGTTGAGGTGGGAGAGGAGAAATTGAGGGGATGGAGGATAATGAGCTCGGAGAAGGAAGGTTTTGAGTTATGGAGAAATGGTAAATGAACTGCACTTATATAACACTTTTCTACCTGAACAGGATAAAGTGCTTTATATACACACACACACCCACACACACACACCCACACACACACACACACACACACACACACACAGACTGGTATATATGGGAAAGGAGCAATGGGGAACCAAGTCAAGCAGGGATACTTGGAAGAATGGAAGAGGTACAGAATGAGGGAGAGAGTGGTTGGTGAATAGACTATAGAGGCATGGATGGATAAATGGAAAAAGGAAAGATTGCATATTGTGAAAGGATGAAATGACCACAGGTTATAGGAAGAGATGAAGCAAACATTTTAATGATGAGTCACAGAAAGATAGGGGCAATAGGATTGGATGGTGGGAGATACTGGAATGAAAGGATGTGTGAACTGATATATGGAGGTATAAAAGCACAAATGGAGCACATACGTGAATACATGTAAGGATGGAAAGATAGAGGGAAAAAGTCTGCAGCCATACTAACTGCTTTGTGAGGCTGTACTTTTGCCACAGCAGTAATTTGAGCTAAAGTACAAACAAACTTCTCTCTCCAACTCCAAATCACGTTTCCACTGGTCGTCTTCCCACAACATTGTGCCTCTCAGGAAATTTCAAAGTGAGATACTTGAGCGAGACTTCTGTTTCTTGTTAAAAACAAAGGGTGTCACCAGGAGTCACTTGTAGGGATCCTTTCCATGATGTTATCAGACACCTGGTATAACAGTCTGAGCCTGTCAGTTGCAAAAAGCAGTACTTTTTGTGCACGTAATTTTGACAAGCGGAACTGCCCCGAAGGAATACGTTGCAGCCACTGCAGCAGGTTTGCAGCTGCCTGTTGAAGCCATCTACTGCACGGATTCCAAATCTTTTTATACCTACTAGTCATTTTAACACTAAAATAAGTGAAAATATGGTTTAAAAGGTTTAAAAATTGCCCTTTAGCCATTTATTGCAGCAGTATTCGTTTTAGTTTGGCTGTGTGGTTCTGCTCATTTGAAGCTCTGGACAAGCTTGACACAGACTGTCCCTGAGCTCACAAACACCCCTGTACAACTAAATGCTAATACAGGGAGAGGCTGGGGAGGTACAAATCTAAAAGCAGTGTTGCAGAGATGACGCAAGCTCAGCATTCTTATATTCAGACTGAATGAGCACCTAAATATTTATATGGACTGCCTAACTGCCTTGTGAGAGATAGGTCACAAACATACGTGATTGGAGGATGTTTGGAACCTGTATATAAAATGAATTGAAGTATTGCAGAAATTAGAATTAGAATTTCCACCTGATGATGGAGCCAGATGAAAAGTTTGAGGCTCTCTCATGCATGATAACAATTCATCCTGAGGGGGACATGAATATATTTCATGATAATCCATCCAATCGTGGTCATGACAAAAATGTGAACCTGTTGATGGCGCTAGAGGAAATTTCAGGGAATCTCTAGGATTCATCCACTGGGGAACATCAATATCTGAACAAAATTTCACGGCAATCCATCCAAAAGTCATTGAGATATTTCTCTTGGACCAAAGTAATGGACCGACTGACAGACCATTGCCAACCATGCAGCCATGTTGGTAGCATGGCTAAAAGGAAAGACTACAAGATGTAAGAATGAAGAATGGGGGCATAAAATGATGGTTTAATGTGACGATGAAAGGAGGGAAGGAGGAGTGAATGGATGAGAAGACACGAGGAAGGATGTGTGGAGAGAGATGAAGACATAGAGGGAAGACTGATGTTTCTCTGTTTTTCTGCAACTGGCCAATCATGAAGCTTCATTACAAAGATGTTAAACTACTGAACTGAGGATGAGTCATCAATCTTTATAAAGGCACACACACACACACGGATATTTATATCCATCCTGTACATCCACCTACAGACGTATTGGCACAAACTGTGCACAAACTGTGAGTAAAAAAACACCGCACAGAGATCTCAGCAGACAATCAGAGTGTTTCCTGCAGCTCAGAGTGGTGTGTTAAATAATAACAGTTTGGGATTACAGCTGAGCAGCCACGTTGTTGCTACTCAACTCGCACCAAACACACACTGTTGGAATGTGAGAGAAACAAGATGACAAAGACGGATGCTTCAGCTGCCTTTATTATCTTTCAATATGCAGGCTGTGTAACGCGTCCATCATCTTGTTATGCTGTATCCATGTTTCTGACGGCATGGAATCAAAGTCAAAATGCTGAGTACACACCATACTTCATCTTCTGAGGCAGCGCTGCTAGACTGAATGAACTGATAATTTAACTGAATGCTGGATGATTTCACTCGAGCATCCTGATGAAGGTCTTTCACGGCTGAAAAGTCATGTTTTTAATCATGCTGAGCTAATTAAAGCCGCTACGTGTAGCATTTTGACATCAATAAATCTTTAACACATTCATTTTGATATATTAGGGTGATTACTGTAAACAAATACAATCATTGCCAGGAAAATTGGCAGATTCTACCAGTCACAATAATGTATTTTTTATTTTGTGTGCCAGCAACTTGAGTTTAGCTTTGCTAAGCTTTGACAGCACAAAGCAGGTGATCCCTTCTAACATTTTTATTCTCAGTAAAAAATGACATTTTGATGTTTCATAACATTACAGACAGAGCTGTTAAATGTGTTTGTTTTCCTCCAAATATGACCACATCTCTTTTCTTTCAGGACTTTTCTGTGGCTGTTTTCTCTCAGCTTTGGCCTCCCTCTTAAAGTAATAGTTTGTTATTTAGGGAAGTATTCGTACTTGTTTTCTTACCACGGGTTAAAAGAAAAGGTTGGTGCCACTCTCATGGCTGTCCATTTAATATGACGCAGCAGCAAGCACCAGGTTAGCTTAGCTTTGCACAAACACTCAAAACAGGGGGAAACATCTAGCCAGGAAGTCACATCGCTGGCCAAGAAATATTTTTTCCCGTTTTTGTACACTGTAAACAAACAAAATAGAATGTGGTAATTAGTGAACTTTAAATCTGCTGTTAAGCAGATTATGTTACCTTCAAAAAAAAGTCAAGATAGCTGTTCCTCTATTTCCAGTCTTTGTAAGTCTAAGCTAAGTGATGTTTTATATTTATGGTGCAGACATGAGAATGGTATCAATCTTGTAATTTAACTCTGTAAGAAAATAATTAAGCATTTTTTCCTAAAATAACGAACTATTCCTTTAAGAAAAACAAAATAAACTGTACCACCTGAAATCAATTTACAATTAGATTCCATACTTGGTGTAATCTGTATCTCAGCTCTCTTGGCTTGTTGGGAAAGCTTGTTGGGAAACTACAGACAGCCTGCCATTGGGCGCACTAGAGACTCTCCTAATCGGCCCATATGCTGCATTTCACATGGGACAGTTTCTCATATTAACAAGAATCTCGTTCCTCTCGCTATTCCTGCTCGATTCTCTGGTGGTTCTCCCTCCGCTGCCTTTTTTTCCTCTCTCAAGGTCTTCTTTTATCCTTTCCCAACCTCTGCCTAATTTTTTTATTCCCTAATTCGCTGTCTCTGAAACCCACTATGTCTCACACATTTTTCTAATTCTATTTTCCTGTCTTTCTTTGCTTCTTCTAAATGCTCAAAATACTTTTAAAAAACTACCTCTGGAAATTATTGGCCAAATATTATGTTTTCTGTCCTTGAACTTAAACAATTTGAGGGCTTAATGGCCCTATACTGTAACTTTACTTATTTGAGGCAGATCAACCAATAAATAAATATTTTTTAGATTAAATTGTTTAAACAAACCTAATAATTCCATGATATGTAAAACACAATACATTAATACATTTCAGCATAAAACAATACAATACAATGCCCTGTCCGGTGCAATTAGCAACTCTACATTTTAAGGAAAAATCTGTGAGCTGATTATATTTTGCTTTGGAGTAAAAACAAATTATAACAACATATAATAGCTCATATTTCCAGACATCACTACCACCTCATCTCCTTTTCTACAGCTATTTCTTCCACAAGCGTTACTCTTCACTTCTCTGCCTCCATTTTTATCTGCTGTTTTCATGCATCTCTTATTCCCTGCTCCTCTGTGTCGGCCTGTCTTTCTCTCTCCTCCTCTCCCTGATTCGTCCAGTCCAGATGTCACGCTGTGCTGTGTGGATCAAGTGGAGACGAGCTCCCTCTACTTGTTAACAGTCTGTTTATTCTGCCGCCATATCGGCCTCATTGCCGTGTCAGCAGCAGGCAATTACAGAGCAGATTACCAACTTTGATAATGTCATCAGACTAGGCCTTACACACATAGTGAACACAAACATTATGCACTCAGACAAAAAAAGACACGTTTTTATACGGTTCACAAGTTCACTGCTTACTCACCAGCATGTACAGTATGCACTTACTCACACTCATATACACTATTAGCAGTGTTGGAAAGAAACCAAGAACTGTACTATGGTATTACTTAACTTCAAAAAGAGAATGATCTGAATTCTATTTCCTCCACTGACTATTAGCATGTGTTGTTAGGTCTTCCACTAACTGTCATGAAATCTCTAACCCTTTAACAAAAATAAATTAACCTCATTTTAATCTTCATGCCAAAGTTCTCATTTTAAATTAGCCTCCTGTTCACTGGTAAAAATGGCTTTATTGTAGCAGCCTTTTCTCATATTTGTGTTACACTTTTTGTTCTATTTAGTTTTGTATAATTGTCTTCTTATATTTGGAAATACAGACATGCAGGTAAACACTGGAGACACAGTGAATTCACCAGGGAGGGATGCGTCTCTCGGCAGTTCAGTGTGATGCATTGTGGCCACCGTGCTGACATCATTGATGTAACCCTGAGCACTGATTAACAGCCCTGCTCACCCGAGGGTGGACAGACAGAGCCATGGCCGCCTCCAAGTCGTCTCATAGGCTTTTCACATAGGCGAGGCCCAAAAGATCCTTCTGAAGCCCTCAACATCCACTTATCATATGCAACATTAATAACTTCAACATTATTATCCATTTTCCACAGAGGGCTGTGGTGGAAGTAACTTTTTTGTTAATACTTTCATGTCTTACCCTCTGGGTATGAGACAGCCTGTGCATGCATATTTTATCATGTGTATTTAAAGAATTTTGTTCCTAAATGGGACATCCTCCAGAATGGCTGTTACCACAAAATTAAAACAAATGATTAAGCAACGTAAGTCTTTTGTTGACACAATAATAACTACTTTCATGATTTAACTATCTACTGTTTATTCTAGAAAAAGACAAAAATGACCTTCATGTTACTGTTCTATAAAATGTATGTATAATTAGGGATATAAACTCATTCATGCATCCTTTTACACACTAATTCCAGTCACATGGATGGATTATGAGACAATGAGCTCCTGGCCACAGACACATAAAAGTCCCGCACCCTCCTACATACCTGTAGCAGCAAGACACCCACACTGAAAGGGACACAAAACATCTAATTTTGCTTCAGATCTCCCTCACTGTCACTGACAATTATTTGCACGGATATTACACAAAATACTACAGCCCACTCTACGAAATAGTACAGGACATTTTCAAAGAAAGCCTGAGATTCATTTTCTTTTTTCAGAGCTACTCTGCTGTTCTGTCTTTATTTCTTTACTAATGTTACTGTGTTTTAATGAAATGCTACTTTAGCCTTAGTAAGCTGTGCAGTTGTAATATGAAGCAAACAAAACTAAGAGTTTATAATCATGCTTGCAGCTCTGCAAGGTTGATAGCACAGTGGTGCTTTAAGCTAAATGCCAACATCAGCTTGCTATCATGCTCATAATGACAGTAATAAAACACTGGTGTTTAGCAAGTATAATGTTTTTGCAGCATAATTTTATTAACAAATGTGATCAGGACATCACTTTTACCAAGCGCTGTGACTTTCCAACCATGTTAACAGTCACTTCAGACTGAGGCTCTGGCATGTGCCAGGTAGGTTCATTCAGTAATCCATCCAAGGTTGTTCACAGCAGCATGGACAAACAAGCACACAGACTTCTATTCACCCCTCTGAGGCAACTGCTGAGCCACCCAGAAAATAAACCATTCTAGTCAAAATAAATCAAATCATCACAGGGTCCAGCATGAAAGAGATGGGCTTTCACCACTGTAAGAAAGATGCAAAGCACCTGATTTGCCCGTCCTTAGAGTGCTAGGTGTGTCAGTGTGGAACAAAGTTGTTCTCAGAAGGATTTGAGAAGGTCATCACTGACATTAACATTAATGAGAGCCCACATTGAAGGTTAGTGTCCCTGCTGGCCCTCACCTGTGCGTCAAGACAGGCCTGACACCGTGGTGTGCCACCGGCATGGCAGGTCGCAACGCGGCTCATCCATATCTCTGTGCTGAGAACAGCCTCCACACACCTCTCAGGAACAATTACTGCTCTTCCAGCTCCTCATCACAGATGGTGAGGGCTTTCAGAGCGACTCCCCCCCCCACCTCTATCTGTGGCTCATTGTCTCTTTGGTTGACTGTGTTTGTCTCCCGCCACCTCTCTGTCTTTTTTTATGCTCAGACTATTTTTGTCACTCCCTCCTCTCTCTGTCTCTACAGCCGTCCTCCACTTTCCCTCTCTGACGCTCCCAGCTCAGGATTCAACAGTTCAATTTAAATCCATTACACCTAAGCCCTTGACAGAGTGTGGCATCCATGGTAACCGTTACTAGACAACAATCTCTCTGTGACTCTGCTTCCACGGCGAGGCCATAAGCGGCAGGGAGACGCACTAAAGGCATGTGGGGCATTTTGATGTAAACACTTGTGTCATTTGCTAAGTGACAGGTCTCATCCTTCAACTGTGACCTCAATCCGGGAGTGGAAGAGATCGCAACATAAATCACATCAGGTTGACGGAATGCAACGTATTTGTTTAAAAGCAGCATCATGGCGATTTGGAGCAGAGGGATGAATCTAATTTGATAACAATACGCCAACCTTCTATTGCCATTCCCTGTGCATGGCTTCCCCTCTAACCCTCCTACCAGGTGTAAACACACGCATGATACTGAGGGAATGTGGATAAGAATGCAGCAGTAGCAGTAACAGAAATGGCTGAAGCAACCCTACTTCATGGCTCTGTCCTTGAAGAAAGAGTAAAGACACAGTAAATCACCAAAATGCTGTCTCACATTCGACCTACACCAACTACTGTCCACCAGCACCGTAATCACAGCAGAGAAAGTCAGCTCTGATCTCCACACTTAGGAGGCGGTGCTGTAAGTATACACTGCAGTTCCATCATTGTTTTGATTCATGGAAAGTTGGGCAAACAATGTACATAAAGATAAAGATGCACAATGAAAATATGCAAGGTTATAATCACAATCAGGGATGATTAAAGGGACTGTTCACGCAGTGCTTCCCACAATAACACTGCATCACTGAATTACCATTTAATTGCATGTTGATACAATCAAAGCTGCTTTGACAGATAGCTCGACGCTAGCAGAGGGGAAAAGCATCCTGTATTTCTTTAATGGAATGACACTGCCTTATAAAGTAAGTGGCAGCTATTGGTGGTAGATTGTTTTTTTATGTTAAAGTTATAATCCTTAGATGTTCATGAAATCAAACCTCATTTTTGATACTATTTAAAGCTATTTTTCTGCAATAGCCATTTAATGTGTATTATACATGCTGTAATTACCAGATTCAAATGTCATTCACATGCACTAAGCATTCAAAGGAAATGAGGCATGCATGTAATCCAGCATAACTTTATTTCATTAATATCAGCCTCCCTGTTTACTATTCACACTATTTATACCGTATCGGAGTTGTATTAGGTAGTTGCTAATGCTAATAACGGAACATTTTATTGCTGCTCCCTATTGCTGCTGCACTTTAAAAGCATATAACTGGCGAAAAATGGGGTGACGTTTATTGTGTAGAGGCCACAGAAAACAAAATGTATTTATCAAAAATGCATCTACAAAACAAAGGTAATTTTTGACATTTTTTGTGAGCAAATCAGTTTGATTTGTTGGGAGTACAAGACAGAGCAGCCACAGTGAGCTGTTAGGTGAAGAGCTACAGGAAAAAGGCAGCACAGTCCTCAGCAAGGTCACCAATTTTACTGTTTCCTGCTGTTGTATGTAAAAACTACTTGCACCGCATGTCATGAGATCACTGTTGCTCATGGATGACGGAAAAGATTTTTGACTGCCTTCTTTAATAAAATGTATTGTGTTTGTTTGGCTGCACTGTAACCAGATACCAGTGGCTGCTCAAGAGTGTTTAGAATTTTGGGACTGTATTTGCTGTTACCACGCAGTGTTGGGAGTAACGTGTAACAAAAGTAACGCAATTACAACGTATTGCTATTTGCTTTAAAGCAGTAATATAACACGTTACTAATCCGATTTCGGTACTATTATAGCCAATACAATCTCTTTAATAATCTCTTTAAAAAATTTTAACACTTTAAACTTGAAATGAATTTTTTTTATAATTCACCAAAATCGAGAAACATTTCGGCGCCAGAAAAAAAAAATCTGCGAGTAAAAGAGTAACGTTATTTCATGTTGCTGAGAAACAAAGGTTAAGATTGTAGGCAGGGTGCAAACTACAATCTCCCCTGAAAACATGATTTGTAAAATTTTGGTGGGTCTCTAAAATATTGATAATATGCTATTTTTCTCTATTTTTCTGCATCTTTATCGTCATGGATCATGCATAAATAGAATTCTATATGTGTTTTACTTTCATGATTAGAGAGCTTGCTTTAAGTGTATCCGGACCGATCCTTTAAGAGTGTCGGGAGATTTAAATAATCAATAAAGTACCTTGTGCGTAATGCACACAGTGTCTTTCTTAATGGGGAGACAATTCATCCCACCTGACCCACCTGATCCGCAGATATAACTGCAATCTGCACTTCACTAGAACGAACCTCAGCACATCTTGCTATCTATATAATGCCAACATAAATAGCAGTCAAAGTAACTCATAAGTAACGCTAAACTAGTGTAAATCATTAAAATTTAGAGACAGTAATACTGCAGTATAACTAATTACTCTCAAATGACAGTAGCTAGTAATCTTTAATGGATTACATTTTGGAAGTAAGCACGGTAACCACCGGTGTCGCCAATTCAACCAGGACTGAAATCTTAAGGATTACTACACTAATAACATGAGTTTCCAACTTTTAAATGACTATTTTTCAATCAATGGAAGTCCAGTAATGTAGAAAGTGCATTAAACTCTTCATAACCTTCATTATCATGTCATACCCTGCCTCTGACATTCTTCCTTGTGACCCCTGAAAGAAGTGAAGCTTTAATGAAGTCGGGGTCTGCGAATGCATGAATAGTGCTGGGCTCCCATTTGAATTAAATCTATTCATCCGTGCCAGCGTGATTTCTCTGTGGTACTGAGGCAACCGAAGGCCCTCTGAGTCGTGACATTTGTGCCATGGCTGGTGGAGCAGGCAGAGAGGTGAACACCCATCTGCCTATATCCCTGACCACCGATTCCAAATCCAGTGCAATACATAGGCTTTGACTAGACCGAGAAAGACAAGAAGTAAAAAAAAAAAAGAGCATACAGTGTTTGTGACAAGGTCTTTCTGCAGGTATTGACACACGTTCCCTGTTAAAAAGAATAAAAGGATGAACACACTCATCTAGTTTTTAAAATTAAACACGAGCAAACACAGACATATGCACAAAAAAACCTGCATCCATATCTCAGACTTACTGACTGAATCCTGCAGGTCACCTGTGACACATAGTCCTTGGGGCGTATTTTACAATTACATAATAATCTTTACGTAAATCCTTTCTTGCATGGGGAATAGTATAGTAAGTGTCACACCATTCTAATTTTGGAAGTCCCTTGACATATTAAGGTAATCCCTCTCAGATTTTGGTATTAATTGTGTCATCTGTATTCAAAGAGGGCCTTGTGCACTTTGAAAATAAGCTGCGAACGAACCTGCAGACTTTGCTGACAACAGAGAAGATATTTAATAGATTTTAGACTGGGAGCAAACTGCCAACCCCCCACCTGGACTGACGCAACTTCATGAGGTAGATGTGCAATGTGCAACACAGATTCCAGGCAATTAAGACAAGAGAAAATAATGCATCAGAGATGTTCTTAGAGCTTGATCTCATTGCTCAAGGTAGTGATTTAGAGAAAGACTCAAGAGCACAGAGAACCCAAAGCACTGCATTGTATTTCCATCATAGCTAATTGGCTGAATTTTTAGAGTTATTTCCGTACTGCACCCAAGTGTATTGTATTAGTATGTAGTCAGTATCAGTGGTCTGTGGTGCAGATGTTTTGCATTCAAAAAAGCAACTAACCCTAGAGTAAGCAGCAACTAAAGGCAACATTCACACCACAGACCTTTGTGTGTAATTCTAAATTGTGGCTCATTATCATTCAATTGAAGGACTGCTCATGTTAATTCATATCTGAAGTCAAATCTGACACCAATTTGAACCAAGATAATGATCAAGACACACATACACAGAGCAACAACGAAGAGAGACATTCATTTTTCATCCTGCAGCTGCCCCTAATTTGTTTTAAACTTAATTTTATGGTATGTGCTTCTAAACTGAAATGTCTGCCCAAAATACTGATCAAGTGCGTTAACTTGCTTTTGTTTTGGTATATTGTTTTATCTTTTGTTCTACCTGCTAATGACAGCTAACTGGGTTTACGGATATGAGAGTGACATCAATCTTCTCATTTAGCTCTCTGCAAGAAAGTGAATAAGTACATTTCCCAAAATGTGAAATTATTGCTTTAAGCATTCAAATACAAACTGTCTTTAGGTCACATGCTTTAGGATCTGATTTAGTCCTGCACATCTATAAGGTACATATTAAACTGAAAACATGACAATGTATCATGTGAGGGAAAGATTTATTTGGATTCTTTCAGCTGCAGTGTAAATATTGAGTAACTTTCCACATATCTTCTGAAGTTTTCAATGTCAATCCACTGTCACTGTCCATACACCAACCTTTTATCTGCTCTTCCTAAACTGAGCTGTGGTTATAAAACAGACTGAGGTCTTAGGGTCATGTCCCTGAATCGCCTGCCAACAGGTGGTGAGGTTACTGCTCCTGCGGGGAGTGACAGCTGTTCCCCATCGCTCACTCTCCAAGGTTTCACTTCTTCTGCCGTCAGTTGCCAAAACAAGGGCAAAGCTCAGCGAGCCTCTGGAAAACTGATGGTAAAAGCACCAGGAGACAGCTAAAACGACAGGTATTAGCAGATTAGTGGCTCCAGTATGTCATTAGCTAAGGTAATAATGAATTGCTTTGTGGGAGGTTCTATTGTGTAATGATGCATATGATGGCATAAACCCTCATTAAACTACATCAGCAAACCACAGATCTTCAGATATCACTTCCTGTATGTCCTTGTGAAGATTGCAGCAGCTTGTTCTCTGCATGTCTGTTCAAATGGTCTACATACTCCCATTCCCAGGGGATGCAGCGTAACAGATGTGTCCTTACATGCAGGCATTGCTGTGGGAGGTTCCACTGTACAATCAAGTAAATGGTGGTGTAATCCATCCCACACACAGCTATAATATACAAAGGATGCTACAGTAGATGTCTCATTTTTTAATCAGAATGAGCTTAACACAAAAACACAAAGAAGGAGGGAGCATAGAGGTGCTCTATAGCAGACACTGTCCTCCAGACATACAGACTGAGGTCAAAATGATGCTGAACAAACTAATCCAGTATATGTTGTGTTGTGCTACTTCACTGCCTCAACATTTCTACACTGTAAAATGTTTAAAGCTTATTCAACTTAAAAAGTAAGTTTCCCTACTGCCTTGAAAATGTGAGTTAACTAAACTAAAGTTTAGTTTAAGGCTGTCTTATGAGTTGTGAAATATAACACTAGCTAAATAATAATCACGATCATGGTTGTTATCATTATTATGAATAGAAACAACTTAACATGTATTAAACAGTAAGTTTCAAGCAAGGTCTGTTTTCTTCAAACTATAAACGAAAGGTGTCCTGGTAGAGTTTTAACTCTCAAACTATGCATGCTCAGAAGTGTGCTAACATGTTGGTCATGTTTCTTTAGAAAGAGAAAATTTGATTGAACTCTCGGCAGTACATTCATTCAACTCATCAAGTCGAAACAACTTTTATTTTTAAGTTCTGAAGTGATCTGAAAAAGACATTTTAAGGTGAATATACTTGAATTAAAACGTAATTGTTTCATCCATGACAAAAGATTAGTTGATTCCACTATATGATGTTTCACAGCATAATTCTGATGCACATATAGTGCACACTACCTCCTTTGTGGATTACAGTGAGATTGCAAAAACCATCAGCAGCTTCACTATGACCCTCTGGCACATCCACTGGGAGATACCCAGTGCCATCCGTAATGGCTGGTGGGGCTGGTGATAAGGAAATGGAGTCTTTATCTCAGCCCAATTAGGCAGCTAATTGATTCAATACCAGTCATTTAGAGTTCCTCCAGGCCCAGGATTGAGCACTTCAGCCCTTTGAACAGACGTGAGATCCCCGGAGGGTAGCAACCAGGGAGAGACAGTGTTCGACCCCATGAAGCCTGTAGATTATAATCTGCATCAAAAGAATCTTAATGAGTTAATAAATTACATTTAGGGGGATAAATATGACTAGAAATGTTAAATTCATTAAAATTTCATTTTATTTATATAAATATTAGGCCAATTTGCAAACCAATCAGCAATATTATGGCATTAATGTATTCACAGTATTTATATATCAATATCATGATGTTTCTTAATTGTTCAGATATTTAAATCAATGGATTTACTTAAGTACTGTACTTAAGTACAGTTTTTAGGTATTTGTGCTTTATTTGAACATTCCCATTTTCATCCAATTTTAAAAAGCTTATCGCACATTTTAGGTATTGAAGCTTTATTTGCATCCATAGGAGTAGTAGGGGAGAGCGGGGTAAGTTGTCTCGTGTGTAAGTTGTCACACTGCTCATAACTCCAACACTAGAGGCTCTATGTCAAAAATCAAATAGCCAATTTGTGTGACATCTTTTTCTATGTTCAACTTCCTGTTCACATGTGGTCAAGGTCACTCTAATCTGAATTTTATTATTTTTTGCTTCAAAAGTAAAACATTTGCACTTTACATTTTATGTATTCCAACCTTATTAGGTGTGAATGTTCAAAATGATAATTTTGCACAAAGTATAGGAGACAATAATGTGTCTTTTGATACTTCAGCTAAAGTGCTATGTTAAGCTAACCTTGAGATTTAGCCAACATAAGCACACATGTCAGTTTGGGGCAAGTTGTCTCAATGACTTTGGGGCAAGTTGTCACATGTGATTACTTGCCCCAGTACAAATAAACACATAGAACAAGCTCAAAAAACTATGTGAAATTGTGTAATTACTTCTGACACAAGTATTAAATTATACTGTAAATATAATATTATACTCTGTAGTTTACAGCAGCAGCCATATGCCTTGACAAGACTGAATTCATGACAGAGTATATATGGTCTTATACCATAGGCATGTATTGTTTTAGTAGATACAAACACACACACACACACACACACACACACACACACTACATGATCCAGTTATTAATTTAGTTAGGCAACAAGGGTAATAGACAAATAAGCTTGTAATTAATTTGTAATTACAAGGAGAAATGTGTTTTTCAAGAAAGGAAGAAAATTATCAACAGAAGACAGAGACGGACAGTACACCACCTGACATAATGGTAAAGGCAGTCAGGCAGGTGAAGTTGAAGAACAAATCAATCAGAAGTACAGCTAAGAATTTTGCGACGTAAGTCGCTGACATCTCTTTTGGACTCATCTATGTGGAGCCATTTTCATACAGTATTCGAAAGAAGATGTGGTTTAAGTGTGTGAAATGCAACAAACCTGCGATGCTTGCACCTCAGGCCAGGCAATTTATGTGTGCCACAACTGTGACTCTAAAGACATGTCTGATTAGTCAGATACAGATGTACATCATACAAAAATGCACATTGTTGCATTAGTGTGTTTAAACACCACATCTGTTTAGTTAAGTTATACATTTAAGCAAGTTATCTGCAGCATTACATTCAATTACCATAGATCTGTTTGCACTCCAGAGAACGTTTGATTTTAAAGTTCAAAGAAAGAGGTTGTCCCACTTAATGTGTGCTCTGCCAACATTTTTGTTTTGAATTAAATTATTTATTTTCCAAATTCTCTAGGCTTTATTGTTGATTGATTTTACTTTTAGTTCTGGTTACAATTTAAAATTGAAATCAATGTTCACAATGTGTCACAAAGTGTTCCAACTTTTTGATAATCCAGTGTGACAGCTTACTCTGTGCAGTGTGGCAACTTACCTGCCGATGGGGCAAATTGTCACAAGTGCAAACTCTCTATTCAACAGTCTACAGCTCCATAATGAGATAAGATATGAAGATGTAATGAATACAAAACTTCTGCCCAAGACTTCATTCTTTCATTTGGTATGATATTTGTACCATTGTGATGTACGGTGCTCAGTAAATATTAGATGGCGTGAAAAGTGTGACAACATACCCCGCTCTCCCCTACTATTTACAGTGGTGGGTGTGGCCTCTCATTTCCCATGTTGCTAATCCTACCCCACCTCTAGCTTTCCATTTCACTGTTCTGAGGAAGTAAATAGCACTTTTCCTTGACACGGAGACAACGCTGAAAGGAAGAAATTCATTTGAGGTCATATTCGGGTTGACTGCTAACAAAGGGCTGATAAGCTTGACTTTTAAAGCAACACAAAGGGCAGGTTCATGAAACTCACTGAGTCAAAGAGATTTATGCAGCCTGTGACCCCGGCAAAAGGGAATGTAATGAGCTCTAAGTTCAGGCGTGGTATTGCTCCTGGTTCTACAACGTTAGAGAAGGGAGACATTATTCATAAGCTGATGAGTTGAAAGAGGTGGAAGAGGTGCTTACTTCAGGTTTCATGCGGTTGTTATTGTAAACCAAACATCAGAGAGATGCTTCTTTAAAAGGTAATCAATATTTAATATTGTGGTGTTGACTTATGCTCATGCACACAGTGAGTACAGGCAACGCCAGTATAAAGGCCCTATTGCTAGTTCCCATGGGGGAATCTCCTAAATTGGTTTCACTTTCAATTTTATGGCTATAAATTGATTTATTGACAGGATCACCGCCAAAGATTGATTGAAATCAAGTACTTTCAGTTTGCTTCCATCGCTGAAATAAAACTAAAACCACCACATCTACAATTAAGACTGCTTTTATTAATAATTGTACCTGTACTGTCACTGGTATTGCTACTACTATGTATAAATGCTACTACATATCTGCTACCACAACCCCAACTGCTACAAATGTAGCTCCGATTAACGCTATCCACACTATCGCAGCTATGGACACTACTGATACTAGAGAAAGAATACAGCTGTTTACACCACTACTTTTGCTCTTACTCACTTGAACTACTTTTACTACTACTGCCATTTCTGATCCATTGCAGACATACAACAACAGCAACTACTTCTACTACTGTTAGTAGAAGTTTTTCTATTACTGCTGCTAGTTAGCTTCACAAAAGCTAGCCTAAACATCACAGGCACCATTTTTGCCAGTGGTGGAATGTATTTTTGCATTTTTATACTTAAGTACTGTACTTAACAATATTGATTATTTCCATTTTATGCTACTTTATAATTCTACTTTACTACATTTCAGAGGCATATATATATTTGATAACTTACATTACAAGTTGCTTTGCAGTTTTAGATTGTCAATATGAAATATAACTAACACATTATGATATATATGGTTATAGGTTAAGCTACGGAGCTGTGTATATAGTAATTTAAATTACCTCCACCTTTACCATAAATTGATGTACACATATAATCCAGTGTTATATAAATATACTTAAAGTACAAAAAGTATATTTACTTTTTAAGTAAGTAAGACTTTGAATGCAGGATTTTACTTCTAACAGAATATTTCTACACTGCAATATTGCTTATTTTACTTAAGTAAAAGATCTGAATACTTCCTCCAACACTGGATACTGCTTATTAGTCTGGAGATAATTTAGTGAGAGTAGATTGAGGCAGGCATCTGGAAGCTGGACCAATTACTGAGCTATGGCTGTTGGTGTAGATGATGATGACAATGAGCAGCTCTGTATTTTAACATTTTAGGCAAGTGCTGAGTTGCAGTTGTGGCTCTGACTGATTGAAGGCCAATCTAAGTCCCTGCAAAGTAATTATGGTCTATGCCCATTTACAATGTCCCAAACCTAGTCAAATACCTATTTTTACTCTACATGAGGATGTGCTGTAATGAAAGTATCATCCAAATCATTTCACTTTCTTGGAGTGTGTTCTCAGTCATGTCTAATTCAAACTTCATCTGTCCCAGAGTTCAGAGTTGCTTTGGCTTAGCATCCCTCCAAAATATGACTCACAGCTCATTTGGAAGTAATGTATGTGTGTGTACGTGTGAGATGGAGAGGACTGAGAGATAGACCCGGCCAAGCTCAAACAACAGCATGTGAAGTGCCCTTAGATGCCATGAGAGCTCACTCTGAGCGAGGGGGGTGACGGGTGGCACATTTCCCTACGCTAGGCATGATTTGAATGGAAAGTGGCAGGGTGGGAGATGGATTACCGCAGGGGGAGAGGGGCATTAATCCTACAGCCACGCACGCACGTATGCACAAACACAGTGACACTTGCAGACACGCACATAATGGTATAATACTTTTTGGTTTTTGATTTAGTTTTATGCACACATAGAAGTAACACTCTGGAGTGTACAAGCCCACACAACACAATGTTAACACACCGCTGTACATGAATTATGACACTGCCAACGACTGCTTTGTAGCACACTTTTTGCAGTGTCATTTGAAGGTCCTACACTTGCAAGCCTACTCAATACTCTCCACCCCCCACCCCCACTACCCGTCCCTTTCTCTCGTCTACTGATTTTTTAAGGAGCAGCTCTGTCGTCTCTTTCCTCTTTTTCTCAATCTGTCCATTCATGACGATTTTCAGCCTGAGGAAGAAAACTCTCCAATTCTCATCATTTATTTATTGCATCGTATTCTACTTAATATACCCTACTCATGACAAACTAGAAAAATAAGTCACTGGTAATTCTGCACATTTTTATCTAGACTGCTACTAGTGTGAAAAAAATTGTCATCATAGTCAATCATTTAATTAGTTGATCCTTCCAACATTCACAATGTGAATTGCTGTTTTTTTCTGATTTTATACTATTATAATTTGAATGCTTTTGGGTCTTTTGACTGTTGATAGAAGTTATAGTGATTTCTCACTATTTAATGACATTTTATCAGTTGAATATTTCATAGTCTGTCTCTCTGTCCCTCCTCTTTACCCAAATTCCCTATTCCCCAGACCCCTTCATTGCCATTTTCCATCCATTCACCACATGCCCTCGGACTTTCCCTCCTTTCCCCACACACCTGTTTCATTTCCCTCATTTTCTCTGCAGTTGCCTGACCTTCCCCACCCTCCTCCTCATCTGCATCTCATTCGCTCATCAGCCGCTCGGTTCATATAACGGCCCAGTTCCATTCATTTCCTGCCAGACCATCAAAGTTGCCATGTGCTTTGTACCGTTGATTTCAAGTCACCGGAACCTGAACCTTACCCATAGTCTGACCCTTTCCATGGACCTGTACCCACCTGCCAGTCTGCCTACTACCTATCTGAAACTACCTGCCTGTAAGCCTTTACCCAACTCCACATTTGAAATAAATCATTGAACTGCATCTGCTCTGTTAACTTCATCTGCATTTGGGTCCTACTACTACTACTACTACTACTACTATAGTGACACTGCTCTATTGTCGATAACACTGCTCACACAGCTATTGAATAACGTGGTATTCATTGATTTCTGTACGAGATCATTTTGCAACAGAGGTCAGAGGTCACAGTCAAATACAGGTCCAGCACCACTGCAGGATACGGTGCTTTGGTTGAGGGCACTTTAGCTGTACAGATACTTGCTGACACATGGACACATCTCTGGTTCAAAGATCATCTTCAATTGTGCTACCCTGTCTTAAAATTATGTAAAGTGATACATACTGTGTGCTGTGTTATAACAAACCAGTATTTGTGTCTTCTGCTGTCATGCTTGTGCTTTCTTTGTCAGGATGTAAGCCTAGTTTGAAATAAAGCATTAAGCAACACTTTCTTTGTTTTCCTTGGTCCACACTATATATATATATATGCCAAAGGTTTGCTGCATTTGGTCCATTCAAGTTCAAACTTGCCAACCTACGAGAAAACGAGATATTGTTATAATTGCGAGTAGGCCTCACAGGTAGCTTTTGGTAACCACTCAATGAGTTTTTTGTCACAAAAGGTGCCAGAGCAAACCAAATGTAAATTCTTTACTGGAATTTACCTATTTGGTATTTGTACCAGTTAAGAACACCTTAAGACACTGCTAAATATGAGAACCACTGCAGGCTGTAATTTGCACTCAGTTCAGCTATAATGCAATGCGTTCCAGGCACAAGTGGCACACTGGCTATCAAATGTCAACATCACTTTTGTTTTAACAAAATTCTGTGCTTTGGAGGTTTGGTTATTTTATCAGTTGGCTCAGATTACATTGCCACTCCATAATAAACTGCAAAACAGTTTGCTTGGAAGAGACACTTGCATCGTAGTTCAGCTGACTGATGCCAAGTAAATGTGAATGGAAATGTTGTCACATGCCCAAGGTAAAGGACAGAATAAATGTCTCTCAGCTTGAATAAAACACCCTAAACATATCTGGCATGGATATCAACATGTCACAGCCAAAGAGTCACTGTAATGCCAAATTTACTTTTGTAATGCCTTTTACATGATTCTCATTTTGACTCTGCTGTGTAGCAGCAGCAGCAGCAGCAGCAGCGGTGGAGTAGTTCTCCTGGCCACCTTACCAGAGGTGCTAATGGTATTGACCACTTCAGTATAAGTTAGAGAAGAGCATAGCTGGATCCAGCAGTAAACAACTCCAGACTGACATGTCAGGGTGACGGTTGGCTTGATTGCTTTCATTACTCACACACTGTCCAAAGTCAGACCTGCCAGCTCAGGACTCGCTTACATCTGCCAGGTTTTGCTATCAGCACAAATCCAGAAAAGTTGCAATGAGTGATGTAACTGCTTGTAATACATAAAAAGATCAGAGAGTTAAAATGAGATCTGACAATTATTTTTGTGTTCCTATGTGGATCATCTATGATAAAGAAATAAAAAACAAGTTTTTTGTTGCAGTGTAAAGGCTGCATGAGAAAATAGAGCAAGGCTGTTGCATATGAACAAAATCCAAAGTCTCTCATAGAATATTCATCAATTCTGCTCCTCCACTCTGGCTTTAATAAGGAGAAAAACAAACCCAATCAGCCCCACATCAGTGGTTATGAACAACAATATAATCGGCACATTATATATGAAAAGTGAGAAATTATCATATCATTCACATCACTGCGATCCAGAAGCACCTACTTTGGCAACAGGGGAATATATGTAACCCCTCTGCTAAACACTGGGTTGAGTTTTCTCTAATTTCGAATCAAAGTGATTTCATCAGCACGGGCACAATCATAAAAGATGATCCTGCGTGGGAAATAATACAAAAACACTTTTTCATTACCTCCTCATCATATATAGATTAAAAATTTATTACCCTTGATCAAACATTCATTACCTCCTGCATTAACAAAAAGCAAGTAGATGTCTCACGTATTACTCATTGTCAACACCGACTGCACTTTCATTAGCGACACAGTTGTGTTGTCATCTTTCTAGCATCAAAATGAGCAACATTTTAATCAGTTTGTGCAATCAATACATACAAATATGTCAACAGGGAAACGGGTGCAGGGTTGTATCTTCATGTTACACGCCATGAGGTCAGAGTAAAAGAAAAATATCGTTACCTATCTACATCTTTCCCTCCGTCTCAGCAGATATCCATCTCTTCCTCCATTTCCTCTGCACGTAGTCTGTCTGTAAAAATCCTGACTCGAATTCAGTGTACTGAATTCAACAATATCGCTGCAGAAACCTTAACGGTTGCAAGAAATGAAGGGCACTCATGAAGAATGGCATGTGTGTTTGCACTGTATGGCTCTTTTTGTTAGCACCTGCAGACCTGATTTTGATTTGACTTAAAATTATTTCTGGAGCACTTTTGGGTAACTGGGAAGAGACTCCAGGCTTAATCAGCAGGTCTAAAGTTAATTTAGAAAAAAGAATTTGTATTAAGGTTAAGATCAGAATTAAATTTAGGTTTAGCCCAAGGTTAGTATTAAAGGAAAGTTTTACATTTTGCAGAAATACATTTACTTTCTGGTGGAGAGTTTAAGACAACAAGACTGATACCAGGTACGTGTCTGTCTGTTGAATATATAAGGCTACAGCCAGTAGTTAGTTAGCTTAGTTTAGAACAAAGACTGGAAACAAGGGACACAGCTAGTCTTTGCTTTAAGGTTACAGGTAGTTGTTTGGGAATGTAGAGTAGCAGAACATGCTAACCAGTATAATACATTGTGGATGAATTTGTGCATTTACTTTATATGTGAGTATATTTTTATTGACATTTACATTATAGGCATTTAGTTTGGCTCCTATTAACAACAGATGCGAGAGTGAAATTATTTTAAATTCTGAGTGTACTGATATTACAAACAACAAAAAACTGATTTGTGAACGACAGCTTGTGTGTGTGTTTGTGTTTATCATATATATGTGGGTAAAACCTGCGCCAACACAGAACAGGAATAAAAAAAACACAAGGCATCATAAAGCAGCGGAGGAGTTTTTGGAGTGATGCAGCCGTCACTCAAAAATACCTGCATATAGTAACTGCTTTTCATCACGACTCTTGCTCTGAGAACACAAGGAGCCGGTGCTACTCAGACTACGCTGCCAGACCCAATAACGTAAACATAATGAGCTGTAGTTTTTAGAGGCAACGGCGAAGTGTTAGATTCTGCACCCTCTGCACCAGCTTGTGAGCCTCTCCCGTCCCTTGGCCTTGAGCATGGTTAGATAACACTGCATTAGATAACGGTGCGCGGATCTTAAGATAATGCCTGTCGGCTTCTTTCAGCAGACATTACCAATGCCAAGCTGGAAACAAGAAAAAAAAACGTATGATGAAAACTTTTTCTGATTTGAATTCTGCTACGTCCTACTTATTTTTATATTCACCTTTCTGTAAAAAACACAAGCTTGTTGTGCAGAGAAATACAATCTTGCAGTGAGTAAGATGGCCCCTGCCAAAGAATATATGACCTCAATATGGGCTGCACGCAAGATACTATCAGAATAAAAAAAGAAAAAAAGAAAAGAAAAAAGGAATAAACACTACATTTACAAGACAAAATGTGCTTCAGGGTCAGGTCTAATCAGCAAGTGTGTATGCAGGAAATTTCAGAATAGCTCATTGCTTATTCATATATTTTATTTGATTGCTTAAAAATGCACTGTACCTCTCTGCTCTGCAGTAGTTAAATATATTGTGGATAGAAAAACAATAAAGCCCAATGCCTTATTCCCACTGTGGCCCTCCAACATACAACAAACAGAAACAATAACACTAGATAAACCAGCACACAGCATTTAATGACTAATCTTACATGCGCTAGGCTCTTTTCATAATATACAGAGAAACAAATTACTCAAAACATCTGGTCATGAATGTTTTGAATTTGCTTTCTCGTGTGATCAACTTTAGAATCACATGAAAATGATTATTTTGTATTAAAGACAAACCGTCAAACTTAAAACGATACCAAATATGTTGGACTCCCTTTCTATAAAAGAACCAGTCCACTATTGTGTACCTTAATTTCATCTTCAGCATCTGACACAAACTGGCCTGTATTTGCAGAAACAAATCAATCAAGTGAAACAATGACAATTCTGTTAGCTACTGTTACAATATATCTACTCCTTCAATAAAGACCTATAGTATTTGTGGGGGGAAAAAAATTAAGAAAAATAAAAAGATACTATCAGAAAAGGAGCTTGTTTAGGCTGAAGGAGTTGGACTTTCATACAAACTATCAAATTCAAACAGTTATACAGTTTCATAGCGAAAAAGAAATCAATAATCTCAGCAATTTGCTTGGATTTTCACCCAAGAAGGCGCATTTATTTAAAAATAGCCACTAGACTGCATTTAGGTAAAACGTGTCTTTACATAATAATGGCTACTTGCTCCGTGGCGATGGTAAATCATAGCCGCGCCTAGACTCCTTGTTCTCTTTTCATTCAGATGACGACGTCGTCTTGGGAGACTGTCATTATGATGGGGAGTGTTTTTGGTTTGATTTTACAGGAGATCAAGGTGTAATATGAACGCTTGGGTGCACGGAAGTGTAAAAGTAGAGGGAGGCAGGGGGTGAATAGGCACCAGTGCCATGGAACAGATACAGAGAGTTCAGGTGAAGGAAGTGGGAAAAGAAGAGAGAAAGAGGCCTGGGGATAGACACAGAGTGTCTGAGGCTACTAACAGTTAGAGAAAAGACACTGACAATGTGTGAGAGCGAGAGACAGAGAAAGTGATAAAAGAGAAAGAAATAGGTTTAGTACTGCACCTTTCTGCAGACTCATGTCTACCATGCGAGGCTCGGCCAGCTCCAGGAAGAAGTTCTTGTTTTTCTCATACTCCTCATCGTCAATAATTTTCACGTGAATAACTTTGCTGCAAAAGGGAGAATAACAGGGGAGGAAATAAGGAAGGGGCGTGAAAGGTAAGGGACAGAGAGGGGGATGAGGGAGAGAGAAGAAGAGAAAGGTTAATTTGTGATGGAAGGACACAGGAAGTGCACTGTAAGTAGGATTAATAATCAGCATGGAAGAAAGGTTAGGAGGTGAAAGGTCAGCTTGCCGTGGATCGGCCTGTCTGTCACCGGCTGGAATCGACACACTCACAGGCTCCAGTGAGCTCATTGGCTGCCACGGGTGTCATGACAACCGCATTTATCATGGCATCTGATACAAGTGGAACACAGGGCAAAAGCACTCCACAGGAGGAAGGATAAAAGAACACAATGAACTGAAAACAGCAGCACGTAATCAATCAGGTTGTAAAATGTGTAAACGGACATTTCACAAGGGCAAAAAGGTGAGTGAACGATAAATGAAAGAAAGTGTCGCTATCTAAATCGATTTTTATGGCTCGATGTTTCAGTCAGAACACTTTCAATGAGACGGCTGGCTGGACACTGCGAGGACTGCCCCCCCCCCCCGCCTCTCGTGGCACAGTTGAGGCAGATAAGACAGAAGCAGCTTATTGCTGAGTTTATTGCTCCGGTTTGAGGAGAACACCCCTTTAATAAAATCGAATGTCTGGAGGGGTGAGGCTGTTTCTCTGGAAAAGAGCTGCATGTGACATCATCTCACAGAAACAGCTCAATATGGCACCTCAGCCCCAGCGGCGTTCTCAGCACTGATCGCCCTAATTGATCTTTTTAAAGAGTTATTGACGAGTGCAGGCAGTTAAGTGGTCAGTAGGTACCCAGATGTCTCGGTGCTTCACCATATCACAGCAGGAAATCCTCAAGGAGTAGCTTTGTTGAATTCAATTGGTCTCATGTAAACGACAACAAACCCACAATGCTCAAGTCAAGTCATGACACTCACTGCATCTGCTCTCTTAGGCCTCCGAAAGCATTCCCATCATCCAGCAGACAAGTCAACAATAGTTGACGGTGGCGCAGCTAGCCCTGAAATAGGAATGACATACTTTATTTTGGTTCTGACATCTCATGGGAAGACGCTTTTCCTCTCCATCCGATGTTATGCATGTTATTTACAGGGAGAATGGGGGAAAAAGGAGTTCAGCTAATAAGATAAGTGGCACGGCAGCATTCATTATGGATAGCTGCTCATGTATCAAGTCAAAAAGCAGCTCTTTCCCTGACATTCCGCTGATGTGCTTGCAGCACTGTGACATATAGCGTGGCTTTTGTCAGTCAAAGCACTGGCACACACTTTCCCACACACACACACACACACACACACACACACGGTAAAGCACAAACTCTGTCTCTCATACACCCACACAAACTCAAGCACAGATTTTTATACACATACACACTCACACTGCACACACCACATATATAAAACTATTAATCTAAACATCTCTAGAGGAATTAAAATGTATTTCTATTGCTGCTATAATGCATGGCTAAATCCCTTTCTCTGGCCGGTGTATATGTAGTTTTGGATGTGAATCCTGCTCGCCGAAGGGGGGAGAGTACTATCTAAGATCCTGTTAGCACACTACACACAACAGAACAATCCATCTCTCTTTCTCTTCATATCCCACCGGCAGGGCTTTCCTCAGATTGCTAGTTGAGATGTCTGCAGTGCTGCTGCCTCGCCCGGAAACATGCCTCGCTTTTCATCAGGAATGAGAAGAGGAACCACTAGAGTCTAATGGAGTGGGAGTGAAGTGGGATCTGGGAAAAACACACACCACCTGGCTCTTGCTTGACATGCATGTATGCACAGAGAAGCCACATATGTAGCCTCACACAATTCACTGAACCACCACGAACACATGCAAAAAACAGCCATACACTTAACTACAAGGTTGATTAACCTGCTAGGGGGCCTTGGGGAAAAAATTAGGTGCTGAGCCTTTATTAACACCCTTGTTCCTTCCGCTTTCTGTGCAATGTGTACAGTTTTTCAATGCTAGAATGATACCTTGCCCCACATTTTGTTTCTGGTAATTTGATTAAGTTAAACACATAGAACACATAGAAATATGCACAAATAATCACAAAACTTATAATAGAATTACATTTTGTCACACACACTCTTTAAACCTGCAATAACTGATATTTTGTTTTCATTTATTTGGGGTCGTGTTTGTATACATGTGGCAAATGTAAGTGCAATATTCACTCTCCTTTTGGCTCTGTTCATTTTTTCAACTAACTCTTTCGCTGCTAAATGTTCCACCATGTTTAGCAGCTAGTCGCTAACTTTGTCTGTCTGCTGTTTGGTGGGTTTATCAAAGCTTTTTGCTGAACGAAGCTACCTCCTGCATCTGGAAATGCTGACGCTGATGAGAGCAAGAGAGTGAATCGAAATTGCAAAGTTGTTGGCCATAAAACCAAAACAATTAGCTAAAGATGCTAAAAAGCTACGTATAGCTGAGGAGAACTGCAGAGTCTATTGATAACTTTCTATGGATTTGTCACTACAAGTGATCCTTTTCACATTATTCATCATCATCATTTCATCCATTGCTAATATAAAAATATTGATTAGAGCAGCTTTAAGACAAGGCCCCAAGATTGAGTAATAAAGCAGATCCTATTTTACGGCCTTTATCGTGTCAACTGATATTGTCCTTTGGTTGTCATATTGTTGAATAAACCAAAATTAAATTTGCACAAACTAGTTGACACACAAAGTTTTTGGGGTTGCAAACTAACTTAACAGTAACAATATCTTGAGGCAAATCTGACTCCATCAAAGCTGAATTAGATCTGAATCTTTGCCACAGTTTGGTCATGCAGCCCTAATGTGACAAGGGACATATGGAAGTCAATAAAAATCAGTCATGTAATAATCAACAAGCATGTTACCATCATGGAATTATTTGAAAACCTGCACAGTTTACCAACATACTGCCCTTTTGTGTGATAGTTCTCTGGAGCTTGACAACATAAATTAACTTGTCACCAAAATTTACACTTCGGTGATTTTCTTGAGTTACCTGTAATTAGTCCTCGTGATATACAGCTAGCTAATGGAACTGCTGTGGAAATGACAGTGTTTCTATAATTGTATGAGATACTCACAGGGGGGAAAAAAGATAGGAAAACAACGACATGACACAAGTGCTTATTAGGTTTGATTTGCTGTACATCTGAGTACACGTGTTAAGAATGAAAATACTGAAGTCTAGAGAATACATTACTCCTGTTATCTGATTAGTGTACGAAAACACATCCAAGTTGTAGCTTTGAACCCTCATGTCACTGTAGTGAATATTCCAACATGACAGGAATGCAGCCTTATCTAGCATCTCATTCATAAAGAAAAGGAAGGCACTGCAATAGTTTTCAACTCAGAAAGGAAGAAAAGAAATCAGTCATCAAGATTTTGTTTCTGTGGTCAAAAGATGGTCGACAGAAATTCCACCACATCCTCATACACACACAATCACAGGTTATGTACTGTATTTGTTAATACACCCATCTCAATCAATCAATCCCTTTTTCTGATTCACACGGGACAATAATGCCACCTCTGGCGCACACGCAACTTACAAAAAATACTGTTCATACACAAATAGATAGCTTATACTTTCATGCACAACATGAACGTAACCGCTCACAGACCACCCGTAATCAGACACACTCTCAAACATTGTCACACACATGGAGAAGTACGTGGGGAACATTAAGCAACATTTGTCTATGACGATCATCAATAATTCATCTATCTATCCCAACATCTGGCATCAGCCACTATGGAAGCTAGTAAAAGCCAGCGAGTGTGTGTGTGTGTGTGTGTGTGTGTGTGTGTGTGTGTGTGTGTGTGTGTATGTGTGTGTGTAGAGAGAGAGAGATAGGGATACAATCAAACACCTGCTGTGCACACAAACACAAATCACAGTGCAGTGTTTACAGGGATTGTCCTGCTGCCGGTGCAGTGGATGGTGGCGTAATATGAATGGTTTCACTGTGGTGTGTTGTCAGAAAAGACACAGAGGGTGCGACAGTGCGCCTCAGATGGAGTGCGTCCTCATATACACTCACACTGACTCATTGGTATATCCATACCATATCCATATCCATCCACAATTCTCCACCCCACTGTTTTTACTAACATTGTCTTCATACATTCTTTTGTTTTTTTTTAAGTGTTGTGCCTGCTTTCAAAAGCCTGAAACCTGAATAAAAGGCATCACTCTGGGATAAAGAGAGCCAGAGCAGGTGCTTGTTAATCTAGTGTTTTAGCTAAATTGGTATCATTTAAGGGCATTCCTTAAGATCAAAGACACAGTCACTACAGTACGTGGGAGAAAAGTTTTTTTGATTTTTTATTGAAAGTCAGGAGGCAATTAGCCTAGCTTAGCATAAAGACTAGAAGCAGGAGGAAACAGTTAGCTAGGGTCTGCTCAAAGTTAAAAATATGCTTACCAGCACCTCTATAGCTCATTAATGTTGTACATGTTGTATATAGTTTATTTAACATATACACAAACACAACTGTAAAAAACCAATGTGGTCTAATGGAGATTTTCCTGCTGTAACTTAATTTAACTTTGGACAGAGCCAGGCTAACTTTATGCTAAGCAATGCTAGCCAAATTATCTCCTGCCTCCATCTTCCATACTTAAAGCTCAGACATGAGAGTGGTATTAATCATATCATCTTATATATTTTGTATTTTCCAAAATGTCAAACTGTTCCTTTATAGATGCTATGTGTAGCATTTTTTGAGAACCAAGGCCATGATTTCCATTAAAGTATCTTGTATCTTCATCTTCTTCTTAATTGTTAATTCTTGGTGCAGAGAAGATGTTGCATTCATTCTCAGCTCTTCCTCTCTGGTAAATGTATTTGCTTTGAGGGGTAAAATTAATGTGAGCCAGTAAAACTCGAATACGAAAATTAAAACAGTAATCTAATATAACTTTGAAACTACACTCTTCTGTCGCATGAAGCAATCTCTCTTTGTGCTGTAAAAAGGCTACAGAAAAATACCACAAAATCCAATCTGCAGGAGAGTAAAAAGTAAATACAGTGAGGTCAAAATGATGTCTATCTTCTCACCAGTATTTCAATTTGTCAAATTGAATTACACTAATGTGTCAAAATTAGCGTGACAATTATTTATTGATACTTACATGCTAGATGTGGCACCCTTGATTATTAGTGTGGTAAGTGCCACCGGGTAATGACAGGCGATTAGAGGGTTCACACCTCTGCTACACTGGGCTGCCTGCAGCCAGCGGCCTCTGCCTTTCCCAAATCCAGAGCAGATGGAGTGGAGTGAAGAGAGTGAGACTTAAACATGGAGGTGGTACAGGGAGCGAGAGAGAGATGGAGAGTGTCTCTTTCTCCCTCTGTTCTGTGGCCAAAAACCACACTGCGGCTGAAATTTGCTGTTGCTGCCCACCTCCTCTCCATTTTCCAATGCATCTTCTTCGACAGCAAATTTACTGTTTTGGTCTCCTCTCTGGCTTCATTCCACAAACATTAAATAATACTGTGTAACTGCTAGAAGCGTGAAACCACTGTGGTGGAGTAACACATCAGCAGTGATATGTGATATGTGTGATATCCAATCTCCACTTCTACTTTTGTCTTCTCTGTTGGTGCAGCCTAACCCTAAAATCGCTCAGCTTTTATTCTGCAAAGCCTCTCCTTTTTGTGAAGATTTTCACAAAAACTAGGAAGACTTCTGTACTCCAGGTTAGAGCAGGAGCAGCAGCTAAAAGTGCTGCAATTAAATATGACCTTTCTTTATTCTCTTCCTGGTCCTCTGTTGAAAACACCTGCTGCCACCGACCCAGGCCCTGGGCTTTCTGGTTTGAACTAAGCACAACTGTTCCAAATTCTCTTGAGTTTCCTCTGGCTCTGTCTCTTTCATTAATCTACTGAGTGCTTTTCAGTTGCTTTTCACCCTCACGCAAGACTGCATTTAACTACTGCTAAAGCACGTGTGGAGGGACTGAAGCATGGTTTTTAAACAGCACGCATTACTTTCACTTCACTGAAGTATGGAGGCCCTGATGGTGGCAGGATTACGAACAGTTCTGTTCCTAAAATTTTTTTGCAGAGAACATCACTTAGATCTTGCAAAAAGTAAAGCAAAAAAAACAAAGCATTAAACAATAGTGAGAATCATCAAAAAACTGATCATGACAACACCTCCACTCAAAATCCCAAATAAAGTCAAGCCAATAAAGATGGGAAGAGGACAAGGTGGAAAAAAAGGCCCCAGTGCCTCATGGGAAATCAGTGCCTTAATTAAGCAGCCCTGGTTTCTGTCACCAAGCGCAGGGATTATGTGCCTCGCTCATTATAGTCCTGATTATTGCCTTTCCCCAGCAATCACAGAAAAAAAAACAGTAAACACATTTGTCAATGATTTCTTGCCAATCTGGTGATGATCTCACATCAGATTTAATATTGCACACCCACAAGGGCTGTGTGCCCCTTCTTCCCCTCACCCTCATCTCCATACTCTGCATGTGTATGTCTCTTTCTTTTCATCCAGTGAGGCAAACAAATCAAAATATACTTGACCACCTGACAAAGAGCTAAAACTTTTCTAAACAAAGAAGTAAAATCCCCATCGAAATGGCGACCGACTTGCTGCTTGATGTCAGACATCAATATTACATAAACCAAACAAAAGTGAGTCACGCAATCAAACAAACCTCTCCATTTTGCCACTTGCAAATTTCCTGGCCAGATGCAAGAGTTGTGATTGCAGGTTGTTTAAGGCAAATGCATGAGAGTTAGTGCAGCAGTGCCAGATGCTGTTTGAATAATAGTGTGAGTCCCATTTTGGACACTCACACCCAGAAAGAGAAAGCAGAAGATGTATGCACTATGATCACAAATCTACCCATATACAAGACCTGATATAAGCATCTCTTGTTATGTTCAGTCACACTGAGGCAGCAGGATGGTCTTGTGCTGAAAGAGACAATCTTTCATCCAGAGGACCCAAATTCAAGCCCTCATTTTGGCAAGGGTGCGATCACATTAGAAGCAATTTAAGAAGCAGTTTTTTTGAGAGAGAGAGAGATTGATTTGTGAGCTGTTAATGTGCCTAGAGTATGAAGTAATGAATCAATACACAATTCTTCCTGTATTTTGTATCTACTGTCCAGTCAGATCAGGAGACAGACAGGTCTTGAAGTGATTTAGAAATAATAAAAAATGGAAGACAGACATAGAGTTGCTGTTGATTCATTAGTGACATTAACATTAATTTAACTAACAAGCATTCACTTCATGGCTTCACAAAGTGAAGGCACGCTGCTGATTTAGGGCTACACTGCACATTTCTTGTAACTTTTTGAAATTTGCATTGTTTAGTAACTAGAATTATGTTAATATAGATTTTGAATGATTAGTGTTGAGACAATCTAATGATTCAATCTTCTTAGCCAACTTTTTAAATATGCAGCTTTCTGTGAGTCTGTGTGTTTAGAAAGCTAACTGACCAAACAAAACCTTAAATAAATAAGAACGTCAGTATCAGACAATTCGGAAACATCCTGTTTAGTATGTCTAATGCCAATGTTTTAAATATTCTTGCTTTCCACAATATCTCCACATGACAACTACAGTATGGTTATGGTTCATGAAAGATTGTGGCTTTGGCAAATAAAATAGGCTTATGTAAAGATTAGATATAGGCATCTAAAACACTGTTGGGGAAAGATCATTGTTAATGTTAATAAAAAAGGCAAACATTAATTGCAGGTCTTTGACGGGAAACAAACTCTGGTGTCCTGCATGAAAGCAGGATGTGCTACATTTATTTTGCTACATAACACTGCTTCCAACATTGGCAATGAACATTAGCACTTGGTGTAAATCATGACGTGCAGAATCGTCCAATATAGATGTGATACCTCAGAAAAGCAACAAGCCAATTCAAACAGCTTTACATAAGACACAAAAGGCATAAAGGGCTGGTTGATCAGACAAAACAAGTTATTTAAAGATGTCCCCAAGGGAAATTGCGAATATTACCTGAAAATAATAATTAGTTGCAGCCCTTTATTGAGGACCACTCTGGATTCACTCCCTCCACTGTGTCTCTGATCTTGGCTTCATTCTGCCTGTTTTGGCTCAAAAAAAGCGACCATAAATACAGTCTGCTGGCTTCAAAACATCCAGTTAGAAACCGGTGGTTGATGTCACATTCACCTCATCCACTATTATTTACTGTCCGTGGCTTTGTAGTGTGTTCAGCCTTCAGCCTGAGCAATCGACCCCTGAATCGCTATGAGCTCAAGGGACACACAGAGCTTTAACTGGAAGGGTGAGGGGTCATGGCAACAGACTGATCAATAAAATATATGACTTTACAATATCAGTTAGAGGACACAGGCAGTGGATGTCTCACCAGGGTTATAACAGCAGCAGATACACACATAAACACGCACATACACTAACCCAGATGAAAAGGTGAAGCCTCACCATGAGGTGCGTGCTCCTGCAACTGATGCACATGTAACTCATGATGAGAGCTCACAGCGAGGACCCAGCCAGGTTTATTAATACTGTTGCTAAGAGGAATCATGGGTAGTCACGAAGCTGGATAAGGAGTCACATTATCTGAATTCCAAGGCAGGACTGCAGCTGTCCCTCCTAAGCCCTCTCACCTTCTTCCTCGTGGCCTTACACAACATGGAGCCATGCCTGTGGGAACAGCAAATCTCTCATTTAGCTTACCTAGTGGGCAGAAGGTCAGATTACAGTGAATGTTGGATTTAAGAGAGGAGGAGCATGATCTAATGTGCCCTCAGTGACAAGATACCCCCCATGCCCCGTGGATCTCTTACATTCTCAGGTCTAGGACTCAAATATGTAATACACCCAACCCGCTCCCATTTGCTGCTCTCGCTCTTACTTGTTGTCATGGATACAAAACCCCTTTCACCAGCCCGGCACCCTCTCTAAATGCGACACATGACACACGACCACTTTCGGCAAAACTTCAACCTTTTCCGTTCATTTCTATTCATTCAGCTGCACCGAGCTAAACAACACAATGAAACTGTCCCTGGAGGGAATAAAGTGTCCTAACAGGTTTACCTCTGTCTGCTGACACACAGTCTATTACTTCATCTGCACGCTGCTCTGACAAACCCACGCACGCACACACATAAACCTCAGCAGCTCATGCAGGTAGAGGAAGGGACGACCAGGAGATCACACAGTGGCACCTCGCTCCCCTGTGTCCTGTCAGATTACACACTGGTGCTCCAGTAAACCCATAGTCCAAATATGCCCATAACACTAGAGAAAGGCTATATGTCGCCTTTGTGGTGCAAATGTAACTCTCTATCTTTCACCCCAAAGATGGATAACACAGTGAACAACAAAGGCATGCAGAGGAGAAAGCTCTCTCAGAGAGATGTCACCTGCTGTCATGAGTTTGTGCCCTGATTTGGATTCAGCAAAAACCATGTCAAATAGCGATCACAACAACCAGTTAACTTGCTGTTTTTGTTGCATTGTAACGATTAGTTATTAATCAATTAGTTGATTGACAGAGAATTAATCAAGAAAAAATGTTGATATTCCAATAATCATTTAAGTAATTTCTCATTTAACTTCATTCTAGCTGTTCAAATATGAGGATTTGCTGCTTTATTATTGTAAGCTGAATCTTTTTAGTGGTTTGGACAATTTGAAGATGCTACTTTGGGCTATGGGAGACTGAACAACATTTTCACTAGTTTATGTCCTTATATAAATCAAACAGTTCAGAAATCTAAATAGAATTTAAAGATTAATTGATGATGGAAATTAAAGAATTGCAGATTTAAAGGTTCCCTGTGGAGTTTTTGGCCACTGTAATGTTCATGGGTGGGTCCCTGTTTCTCATGCACACGCACAAAGATATGAATGTACTTGGGTGACCCACTACACATTCCTGCCAATGGTTTCACATGACTTGACTGATCAACAGGTGGTGGTTACAATGCAATGCGACAATTAAAGGCATGGAAGAACAAGACTCCTACCAAGTATGTAGACAATGCAGCTTTCCAAATCAGCTTTGCAAATGTTTAATGAGGAAGGAAATGCATTCAACACCTGAAGGATGAACACGAATGTGTTTTGGTGAGCAGGAAAACTGCATGTAAATATAAACTTTGTTTGTTTACAAGAAAACTCCACAGAGCACATTTAATTTAGATTTTTCAAAACCTTTTATAACAAGTAAGTGGACAGCATGATCTTCGTTAACATCTTTGTTACAATTATCCATAACATGACTGGATAGAATATTCTGGATCAAATATGCACCAGATGACATTCCTCAGAACATTTTAAGAGTTTAAATAATTTACTATTTAAGATTTTTTTTTCTATGTTCCGGCATTTTATAGACAACACGATTAATTGAGTAAATAATCAGTAGATTATTCGATAATGAAAACAATCATTAGTTGCAGCCCTAGCCCACTATTGTGTGTGATTCCCTAGGCTCAAGTCTAGAAACTCATCACCTCATGCTTTGTAGCAAATACCTCCCATCTGAAAAGAAGTAGGTTATATCAAACAATAACAATTATTTTCCAATACAATGCAAACAAGAAGGCCAGAGTAAGAGTGTTGGATGGAAAACAGAGAGACAGAGAGCTCCTAGAAACCAGGAATACTAAAAACATGGGGGACATGGCTGAGAAAATGTACTTTCTGGAGAGGCAAGACACTGTCACTGATATAAACAGAGAGGCCTGGCTATGGGGGGGGGGAGTGGAGTTGGTCGGTTTCACTGTCATGCACCCTTGCAACACTGTCTCCATAAAAACATACTGACTGCCAGCGCTGAAGGAGAAAAAGACAAAAGGAGGAGATGAAAAAAGGGAAAGGACACTCAAAGGTAAGGGAGAGGACAGTAAAGCAATTGAAAAACAGACAGCCATGCTCCATATTTTCTGAGCCAAGAGCAAGGCGAGCAGGAGGGGGGAAAAAGTGAGCTATATTTTTTTTGGATGTCTGGAGCGAGCCCAAAGGTCCTCCTCTACAAGGACACAATGCAATAAAACACTCAGAGATGAAGCGTCTGATAGGGGGGTGACAAGAGAGGGAGAGGAGGAAGAGAGGGAAGTAATAGAGGATGCAGCCGGGCCTCCAGAATGAAAGCTGGAGCAGCACCCTGGTGGGGGTGAAGGCGATGGCTCGGCTGAGGGTAAGAAATGCACATAGGCTATTCTGGGTGTCGGCCGTGGGTCTGTGAGAGCCAGAGCTGGCCAAGTCAAACAGCCTGCATCCAAATGACAAACACCATCATATATGAATCGCTTGGGAGCACAACAAGCTCCCCTTTACATCAGGGAACAGTAAAGCTTAGAAATGTAGTGCCCTGAAATCATAAAGCAAACAGAAATAACCCTTTTTGTCATGTATAGAAACAAGGCAAACTGTTGGAAGTTCCAGAAATAAAAAGCTGCCCGTGGTGTCAAGCTCTGCAAGGACTCTAGGTCCTGTAAATGTAACCAAGGGTTTTGCTGGTTATTAAGTGGAGCTTGCGTTAAGATTTCTTTTTGTCAAACTACAATATCAAGGTCGAGAATGATCCAGTAAGCTCAATATATCTTCAAAAGTTTTGAACCTCCCTGTTGATGATTTATAGTGTGTTTATAGTGGGTCGAGAACTAATTCTTATGAGTTGCTGTCTGACCTTGTTGGAAAGGAAAAGGGTTTTCACAGTTCCACTGGAAGCAGGATAGTCGTTTAAATATAGGCAGACATTTCAAACAGACTTTGGGATTCATAGTGTTGCACTATGGATATCTCTTTTCAGACTTTATATCTTCAGAACTTAATTTTATCTTCTTTGAGTAAATTAAACTTCTACTTCTTAAAAGTCTAGAACCTTCTCTAAATCATATATACCCCATCTATTATATGTTTCACTGTCTGACAAGCTCTATTTGAACAGTAATAAATTTTACATATTCTCATTATTCATTAGCCTTGAAGCCCTACCAGCTAGTTTCATGGATTTAATTCTTTCTACACTTTTTATGTAAAGATACAGAAATGCTCTACACCATGTAACACCATGGCTGCAGTCTTTGACTCCACCGAGTGAATAGTACAGTGGCTGATTTCACTAATTAATTCCTTTTTTTCTGGTTGAAGGTGTGGTAATCAGTTAAATGAGCTGCTGTGGTGTTTGGCTAGAATATAAATAAATTTGCAGGCCACTGAGTCTCAATCCCGCTTGATTGAGAATCACTTCTCCACACTGTTGTGGTCAGTATCACAGTTGTCAGACCGGATAAAAAGGTAACGTGTCGTCTCAATCTTTATTCTGCCTCGCAATCTTTCATTGAAATTGACCATAACTGTCTATAAAACATTACTGTACCAAGATATTTGACCTCCATTGCACAAATCAGAGTTTCTGAAGCAAACGTAAAGGTCATGATACTGTCCAGAGGGCCAAAATGTGATTGCATAATTGATGCCTGTGCAGAAATTCTCTTTTCACCTCCTCTCCAGGGAGGACACGGAGCAGGTCAGCTAAGTAGTGAGTAGTCCCTATCTCACAAAGCTATCAGCACCAGCTATTTCATGAGGATGCACAGATGAACTATGATGTGCTTCTTTCTTTATTCTGTTTTTTTGTTTAACATGGTTTTTTAATAATCAATAAAAATGGATACATTCCTGGATTTTTTCAAATAAAACCCAAAACAATGAATCCTAAACCTGGACCATCATGTTAACTTCTCTATAATTATAAAAAACTATATTCAGTACATATTTTGTCTGAATTAGTACTTACTGTCCCATCACTACTTGTCTGTATTGTTTGCCTCTCTGTGGCTTGTTTGCTCTCCATGGGACGGCTGCAGTCCAACTCACAGCACATGTTTCGCGCATTAGGCAGTGCTTTTTCTGCTCCGCACATTTGTGTTATTATACATGCTTCTATTATCTCTGCATTTGCAGACAGGAACGAAGTAGGAAAATGAAAAAAACACAGTGTCACGCCTCAGTGAATCTCTAATCAAGCGACAGAAAGCACATTCATGAGTGTAAGTACGTGAGTTGATGCAAATGTTTCTGTGCATTCAGTCTTGTGGATGTCACCACTTTACATTTACAGTGGAAGGAGCAGATGTGGGGAAGGATTTGGGGTATACTGTATATCGTTGGCATGACCATTTAAGTTTTAGGCCTTGAGAGTGAGGACGTTTTAAACAGTTTTTAGGCAGAGGATATTTGGGCTGGTACTTGTCCATGTCATTTCAGAGCGTCATTAATTAGCAGTTCTTTACTTACTTGTAAATAGCACATATGAAAGTTCTAATATATCCTCACATCAGCCAAAGTCCATTGTTTAAAGCAATTAGACCTAAATTTGATGGATATCACATATTGTCAACACATCATGTTTTAAACCCTCTAACTGTCTTGACTCTTAAGTTGTTTGACAATGTAAACACTCGCAAGTTGTAAACTACGAAATCTTTCACATCTCTATCATCCATCCCATAAGATGTGAATATGACATAAGACTTAGTATAGGGTTAAGATAATGGCGTGAGGCCATCTTCAAACCAACATTTGCACTGCTACTCCACCGCAACCTCCGCATTTTTTTATTGAGTGCACTAAGGAAACAGCAAGTGTCTTGATACAGAAGCTCATTCAGCAAAATAACTTGAACCTGGCTCAAGGCGGTGCAACATCATCTGACAATGCAATGCTTTAGCCTCTTAAATATGTGCAAAATTCACTTAGTAATGCTGCTCAGTAACTGCTGTTTACCTCGTAGTGGTCAAGTAAATAGTGTCACATTCACCCCAGTCACACACATTCCTACACTGATGGCGGAGGCTACCATGCAAGGTGCCAAATGCTTATCAGAAACTAATCATTCATTCACACTCATGGAACAGTCATCAAGAGCAATTTGGGGTTCAGTTTCTTGCCCAAGGACATTGCCTTAACATGCAGGCTGGTTGAACCACCAACTTTTTGATTAGCCCCTAAGCCACAGCTGCAAGATGACGAATGATTGCTGTTGCAAAATCCTGTGTTTTTATATATTAATTTTATATTTATATATAACAACTTTGTGGGGTGCCATGGTGGCAACATCCTGAGCACGTGTTCAGCCATTGACCTTTTGTTGCATGTCTCTCATATACAGTGTTATATTCAGTTTTGCCCATCATTTACATTTGCAATAATTGATGAGATATGGGACTGTGGCAACATCAGAACTGGGCATGAGTAGTCAGGAGATCATACAGTGTTTAAACAAACCCTCAGGCTACCCAAAGAAAGACAAAGGTGAATGGTAAAAATTTTACTGTTTGACATGAATATGAATGAATCACAATATGATTACAGCAGTTGAAAATAATAATAATAAAAAAACTTAATTTTACTATATAAAATTTTGTTTATTTTTCAGACATTTATCTAAACTTGTTTTTCTTCTTATGAAATAGTTGATAGTTTTATGTCTGCGGGCCTGCATGAAAACAACTCAAATAAAACAATCTGAGAAAAGAAAATCATTTTTCAATTGAACTGCTTGTAACTCATAGACACACACCCTTTGGCGATTAAGTGGTCACAGGCAAAAAGGGTTCAGAACTAGTGCTAGGAAAAGCATTACATCATTGAGGATCATTACAAGAATTGTATAGACTTACAAGTCAATTATGTGTATATGTTCGAGTGTTATTGGTTGACAGTGGGGGTGCATTTGATTTTCAGCAGAGACAGAAAGGTATCACTGATTGAGAAGTGAATGGCATAAGAAAGAGGCATACAGTTCTAAAAATAGTCACGGACATGGATTTACTCTGGAGGGGGCTTTGAGACTGTGTGTGTGTGTGTGTGTGTGTCAGTGTGTGTCAGTGTGTGTCACCCAGAGACCTCAACCTCTCTGACATTTAATGGCTACACATATAATACTGCCACACACATTAACACACACTGACACAACAACATTTACAGCCTGGGGTCCTTTATACACAATGCTTCTGAACACACTCCACAGTACACATACATATCACGCCTATAGTTAGGTTTTACAGTGCAGTTCCCTACGGTACATCACAGTTTCGCAACCTTAGGGCCGGCAACCAATGTAGTGTGTTCTGATGTTAGAATGGGTCCCTTGGTAAATTGCTAATGATACAGAAATGACTGTGAAGCATGGCCTTTGAGCTGCATAGAACAGCTATAAACATCACACAGCTTGCCAATGAATTTTCACTGACCAGCTTATGAGAGCAGTTTCATTTCTGTCCTCTGGATGATTAAAACACTGCATGTAGTCTGAAGGCTCAACCTAATGTGTGTGTTAGAAGCTGAGGGAGAAAGCCCTGTTGGATTAATTCCTGAAACACTGGAGGTAGTTTAGTTTAACCCCATCTTTACATTTCCAGTGTGATAGTGTGTGTGGGTAACACTATCACTCTTAACATTATTCTTTAATGTTGTGTTTTAAAGGGTAATCATTTCGTTTAACGGACATTTATATCTTTTGCATTATTTTAGACACATTTGCCCTATGTACCAGTTTATAAAGCTGGCATATTTGATATCTTTAGAAACTCCAGTTCAGTTTAATGTGAAGTTTAGTGGCTTAGAAAATGTTTGGACATGAGTTAAGGGGTTGTTTTTTAAAAATGGGCCCTATTTTCACATATCTTGGTGTCGAAATGACTATTAGGTACAAAAAGTTTTGGAATCTGTGCAGTAGATGGCTTCAAAATTACATCCACAAAACGTGCTACTTTTTGCCACTGACAGACTCAGATTTTTATACCATGTCTAACAACATCATGGAAAGGATCCCTACAGAGTTTGTTGTGTTGGAGTAACACTAACAACAAACTCCTCTCTTCAAGTCTGACCCACATTTCCACATGCGTCTTCCTGTAACAACTCTCACGAGATTTCATAGCAAGAATTGTCCTTGAGCAAGACTTCTGTTTCTGGTTAAAAACAAGGGGTGTTACTCATAGGGATCCTTTCCATGATGTTGTCCTGTAACAGTCTGAGTCTGAGCCATAAAGAAGCACTTTATGTGGATACAATTTTGACGGGCGCAATTGCCCCAAAGGAAAACAATTACAAAAAGTAGCCTGGCATTCCCTTCAGCTGCCTCTATATCACATGACCTTTGCTGTGCAGGTCTATTGAGAGTCTCCCGTTCAGAAAGATCACATTTTAAGGGTGCAAAACTGTTTTTGTAATATCAGATTACTGTATGATATTTTACATAAAAAAGTTAAATTCTTTCCCACATTTTTATCAAGAAAAAGAACATCTGACACTTCATAAATGCCAACTTTATAAGCAATACCATAAGGTATAATCTTCAACAGGTATCTGTGAACAGAATACACAGTTTTTTTCAACATTCACAAAAAACAAACCAGACTATCATACCAGTCCCACAACCGAAGTCAGCCCACCTCATATTGCAGAGAAATGGGGAATGAAACAAAAACAAAAAACATTTGCCCTATGCTGATCACTGTAATCACTTTACAGTTTGTACATGAACACATCTGCAATTCCCTTCACTGTACATCTGACAGCTCCCTTGACACAATACACCTTTCTTTAATGCAGTGAAGGATGCACGCACGCACGCACGCTCGCACGCACACAGACGGAACATAGCTGCATGGTGTATTTCCAGCTTGCTCACATACCCTCAGACCCACACACACGCACACACACAAAGTGACAGGGAAAGGAGGGTGCAGTGGAGTAAAAGGAGAGGAGAGCGCTGAGATGAGCCAGGAGAGGAGGATGATTCGACATGTAAGGGAGGAACTCTCCTCCATCACACTGTATGTCCTCTGGTCTCTGATGAGATTATTGGACGGCTCCTCCCTCCCTCCTGGCCCTCTGCTGTGTTGTCTTAAAAAGATTAACCACACCATTGTCTCTGCCAATAATGATGGGATAAAAGCCCACTGCCTCACAGGGAAAGTTGAAATGCTCAGCGCTAATTCCATCCCATGGAGTGTGTTGCCATCATCCGTCCTCCTGAATCCTCATTACCATTAGCTAACAGTGCAGGAGATCGGATTGGACGCTGGAGCCATGCAATCTGTCCACTAAGCACAGACGAGGGCAGAGGGTGCGGTATTTTACCTCTTTAGGAAAGGAGAGGGCCTCGTAGCTTATCATTGTGAGCAGGTGCAAGCAGTTGACAGACAATAGTGTTACCAGAAACTGAAGCTGATTAAAAATAACGAGCTGCATGGGCTGATAATCTACTGATATCATGAACCTTCATCACAGCTTATCATAATGCCATGTCAAATCAGTAATATTTCAGTTCACCATTAAGATCCATATGCCTCTGCACAAAACAAATCACATGAGCATAGTCTCATCTGAGCAGAAACACTGGGTGAAATATCATCTTAGAAATAAGAGAATGTGTCTCCTCAATGTGACCCTAAAATAGGCATATTTAGCATTTTGTTTAATTCTAAAGTGGTTTATTTAATAAAAAAAAACATTCCCCTGGATAGGAAGTAAAAATCTATTGTTATAGATCAAAAGTGACAGGAGATTTGTTAAATAAAGCAGGATTATATGAAACATCCACTGGTTCATTAGTGATGATGGAGTGATGAATTTCTTCGTATTTATTTCATACTGTATTGGCAATCACTGAAGTCAGTAGTTATGCAATTTGTAGGTAATTGGTTATACCTATAAAACAACCTGTATGCTGCATTACAGGATTACTCACTAATAACCTTATATTTCACTATATTAATAGCTGAGATCTTGTAACATGGTAAGATTCGATGGGACACAAGTAAGATGATCCTACAATAAGAAAAGGTTCCCTCCTATTGGAAAGAAAATCAGTGGCGATACAGACAGAGAACAGAGAGAAAGAAAGAGAGGGGTACATCAAAAAACAAAAGTCTGGTTTGTGGCTATATGATTTGCATCTTATCCACTAGGCAGATATACAGTTTTTAAACAACCCTTAGGTTCACTAAAACTATTTGGAAGAGAAACAAAGGTGAATGGTCGACCAGCAAATCCAGCTGTGGAATTCACATCAACCCAAATCCTGGCTTCACTTCACTTACTGGCCATGAAAAATAGAAACCCCTTCAAGATTGGTCCAATTTACCTATAAGGCCTTCAAAAAAATCAAGCGTCCGGGTAATTTGTGAACTTTTCAAACAAAGTCTTCTGACCAGAGCTCAATGTCTCTCCATTGGTCAAAACTCAAAACTAAGGCTGACCGAGCCTTTGCCATGGTGGCCCCAAGGCTCCCTATGGATATCAGATGGGTCAGCAACCACTCTAGAAAGGTGTTCTTGAAAATCAACTTACTTACTTACTTGTATACATCCATTACGGTTTACACACTAACTTCCCAGTCAACTTTGACCTACAGTACTTGCTGTAGTTGAGTTGTTGAATCCATTCACTTTTAGTTTTTACCTCCATATAAAGTGATTGAGATCATTTGATTTGCTTCTTGCCCCGTTAGATTTGGTTGTAGCAATGCTGCAGTGTTAATAGATCCAAGCAATTAACATGGTGAGAAGAAACAGAAATGATAGCCAAATCTACAAAAATAAGACCCAAGCTGTAATAAACTACTATATTCCTTTAAGGGCACCAGCTAAATGCAAAATATTTAAAATGTATATTGACATTCACAGATATCTAGCACAAAGCCCAGTTGTCCATCTGCTCTATCACTCCTCAATGTAGATCCACTGCTAATTCCTGAGCATTAAAGCCTCCCATTTTTTTCTGTTAAATGGAAAGTGCTCTAAAAGGTTAGCTGGTGTGCAGCAGGATATCTAAAACAGTCAGCCATGTAGAAGGAACATGCAAAGGGCAGGGACTCAGAGTGGGGGAAGTGAGGGGTGGTGAAGAGGTCTAATGCTGCTTTCCCTGCCTGAGGGAAGAGGGGAGATGGAGATCACCCGGCCAGTCAGTCAGCCAGTCAGCCAGTCAGTCAGTCAGAGGGGGTTCTGGTCTGAAAGTCGAGGAGCATTTAAGTCCTCTGGCACAGAGAGGGGAAGGCACAAATGGTAGGAGAGATGGAGGAATCAGTGGAAACTAAAAGGATCGATCCTTTCCTCCATCACTCTCCTCATTCACTGTGACATTTGTTGAAAACCTCTCGAGGACGGGCTCTACAGTTGTACATGCCTATTCAATTAGGATGCCTGCCTGATCTTTCGCATTCATTTGCCTCTGTTATTCTTTGAACATACCCTGTCTTCATCTCTCTATCCCTGCATCTTCCCTGTTTGACTCTCTTTTCTATCAAATAGTCCCAGAAACTAAACTCAGGAAATATAATTCCCTTTTGTGGATTGCTGTCTGTGTTTCTACTGCATCTGAAGAAACTGATTTTCTTTTAAAAATACAATACCATATCATTATTATTTATATAATTATTACATTATTATCTTTTTGTAATTTACTGTTGTGTGGCTGATGTTTGAATGGGTGTGTAAAAGACACCTACAGAAACAGAAAGGAGAGATGCCCCTTTTCAAAATGGGTGGCAAACTGTTGTGTCTTTTTTCTGGTTTTAGTAGATAACCACATTGAATCAAGCAAATGAATGAATGAATGTTTTAATTTGATTGAGTCTTTTTTAGCACATTTAACAAGTCAACTTTATGACTTTGTTTAAAAAATGTAATGCAATATTTTGGGAAATACATTTAATCGCTTTGTCTCTGAGAGTTGGATGAGAAGATTAATACCACTGTGCGGTGCACTCTCTCCAAAGCTCCAAAATATGCCTCAAGAGGAGAGGAGTTTTGTAGTACAAATATTATGGAAACTCTATCTTCCCCATACTTGTGTGCAGCGCTACGCTAGTCACTGTGACAACAGGAACCCAAGTCAATGCACCCGATCATTGTTTGCCTAGAAATAGGTAGTGTGTCACTCCCTACGAAACCACAAATTGTCATTTTTACATAGTTTTGGTGTATGGATTACATAATTGAGATATAAGTGTTAATGATAGGTGCATTTTGTAGTCAGGTGAGCTGTTTCCCTCTGCTTTCACTTTTTCACCTAAGCAAGGCTAATTCCCAAAATGTCTAACCTTCCAAACATTAATACACATTACAGGATAGTCCTATTCTGAGTCATAATATGGATCCCAATGGATTTCAGTGCTTGCTTACAGTGTGAATGACTTTACACTGTTTTCACTAGCAATATTTATAGTTCCTGAGTTCCTAAAAGGGCTCCTGTGTTCCTGGAAAAACTCCTGAGGTTGAAAAGTGCAATCTGACTTATTGTTTCAGTTATAACATTGGGAGGTTGCTCTTTTCTGTATAAATTTATTCTCATGGTACTCAAGCAGCCTTCCACCCATCGGGCAAGATAAAGCAAACACTAAAAAGTTTTTGCAAAATACTATCTGACCCAGGTCTGACTCCTTTCCATATTCACCCCCCTGCCCTACTGTTTGAGCTAATCCCACTTTACAGTATGTGTCTTCTTCCTTCCGCTCTTGTTCGTTGAGTTTCTTCTTTGCCCACCCTGCGTGACCATGTAATTCAGCCTGAACAATACGGCGCTGCCTCCTGCAGCCATTGTTCCTCCGCTCCTCTGCTTTTCTCCATGTCCCCCCTCCTGTGTTTGTCAAAAACACAGTGTGTCAGCACCCAGGGAAAGAGTAGGGATAGAGGGGGACGCAGCAGGACGCTTTAACAAGGTGTGGCAGGGACAATCATGGGGATATGGTCTGCCTGTACCGCTAGCTTCTCCTTTTCCATCCTCATCCACCCCTCCCTCATTTTTCCCATTACGTCCTCCTCCTCCACTCGCTCATTTTATCTTCTACTCTCCTCTATATCTTTCTCTCCAGGCCACCCTTGCGCTCATCACATCCTCTCCTTCAGCAAATGCTTCTGTTTCATTTACTTTATTTTCCTCTCCACCCCCCATTGGTGACATCGTTATTTTTAGACACTCTTGGCAGTGTGTAACTATGTTTGTGTGTGTGAGTTTGGGATGCTGACCTGATTTCCAAGTCATCTACATGCCAACTTCATTCCCGCTATCTCCTTCAAGTGCTGCCCCTGACAGGGGAATAACACCTGTTCATAGCCCCCTAGGTGTGCCGGCTGGGCTGAATACAGAAGCAGAGCAGGGAGGAGGGAAATGTGAGGAAGGAGGGAAAGAAGGAAGTAGCTGGGAGGAGAAGAGGAGAGGAAATCAGCCTCCTCCAGCTGCCCCAGCCCCCCACAGTGAAACCTGCCACTCAGCCGGAGATGGCTCATTCAGTGTGCATGCTTGAGGGATTAACCTCTATCAAAAAGGGGTCAATGTCGGAGACACTGGCAGAGCCGGAAATAAAGGTGTGGATTTGAGTTTATTCCTGACTGATGGTGTGTCCACCGCCTGCTGCTGTGTTCAAAGTCACTGGCATCACAAGACAGAAATTGACAAGTCAGTTTTCAAAGATAAAATTCTTGCTGCTGTTTGATGTATGATGTATGAGACCCTTCACACACATTACATTTTCTATTCTGAATGTAAACACAAGTTTTGCGGAAAAAAACAACAGAATATTTAAAGAATGGTTCTGCAAAACCATGTACAACTATTCTCAACATACAATGCTGACGTTTTTAACAGTAGCAGCACGGCTCTAAGGATGGCAATGTCAGACAGCTGGGTCACCACTTTAGTCCAGACAGAAATATCTCAACTAAAGGACAGCTGAAACTTGGTACAGGAATGAATCCCAATGAACTTAGTGATCTTCTTACTTTTTCTCCAGCGTCACACATTTTGGGTTTTTAGGGAAATGCCTTGATAACTATTTTTATGGATTGCCAATAAAAGTCCCCTTTGTAACTTTTCATTTAGCGCAGTCATCATGTCAAAATCTAAATTTGTCCATTACTTAGTATGCTAAACTAAGATGGTAAACATGGTAAACACTACCTGCTAACAATTTGCATGTTACCATAGTCATTGTGAGCATGTGAGCTTGCTGATGTTAGCATTTGCCTCAGAGGACAGTGGTCTTGTTAATTAATCATTCCTACAATACTCAGTAATATTGCAGATGCATCATGGTTAATGTATGATTAGGGCCACTAAAACTCTTTGGTCAAAGTTACTAAAAACGATGTAATGTTTTACCTAGAAAAGGTCAAACACATGTTAGTACTAATAACTGTCTCTGCATGCTTAATCCTTTTCATAGTCTTCGAAGCAGGTGGGAATCTTGGACAGATTGGCAGTCAACCAGAGGACTAACACAGGCTGGCATTTGCAATTTAGAGTCTCAAAATCCCACCCCACACCCCCCGACCTGCATGTCGGTCTTCAGAATCTGTGTTGAAATCTGTTAGCCTTAAAGGATCCACAGAAAGACGGCAGGCCTGGGAATGAAACCAGGGTTGCGGTAGCCTTTGTATTTTGTTGCTTTAATAACTACTATCAACTTTAAAATATTGACATGAAGGTTGCGGGAAAGGTAGCAAAGATGAACCTTTTAAGAATGTAACCAGGTGTCCTCATGACTCCCACTTCCTACCACTTATATTTGAAACCAAATTAAAAAGGAAATTACGCCTGTACCAGGGGTCCTTTTGCAGTGAGTTGCTAATCACTTACTCAATGGAAGATAAATGAAAAGAAAAGACATACAAGTGACAAGACATACAAGACAGAACAGGCTAATATAATTCTAGTCTCTCATCTCTTCTTCTCTGCACTCTTTCCTTCCCATCAACCCAAACCCCTCTTTATTCAGTCACCAGCTGTTCACACATCCAAACCTCCTCCTCCTCCTCCTCCTCTTCCAATCTGCTGGGGAGGCACACAGACCGCCTGCCTGCTATATCCGTCTGGCATGCAACGGCCGCTTGGATTGTAGTCCTCGCATACAGACCCTCATTCATTCAATCTGAGCCAAATCCACAGCCAGTCGTCATTAGTTAGTTACTATTAGTTATCTGTCTGTCTTTGCGCAGGAAGGCCGCCAGCCATAGACTGATGTAAATCAACACAAACAGTGATGACATGTGACATGGAGGGAAAGAAATAACATAGGAACATGCAGGCAAAAACATGACCAGCAGGGAAGAGCTGGCTGACATGATTTAATCGAGTGTCATCTGATAAGGGTGGAGAGTTTGTCCTTCAACATTGTTTCCCTATTGGACACAATAGAACTATGGACACTGAACAAACATGTTTAGTCTATTCAGTGAACAATTCTTCCAAAGCAGGCTGATGGTGATGAGCTATGCTTGGAATCAAACTACATACTGAGATACACAATCATATTGGTATAAAAATACTTGTTAAGTTTCATTGCTTCATTATATTATATATGTGACTGAGAATGTAGATAGGTAAATGCTCTCTGCTTTGCTCATGAACACGAACAGAGATGCCCATAGTAGGTTTGCAAGGTTAAACATTATATAATTATTGTTTGTAAAAATATAATTACACACAATGTCTGTAGTTCATGTTTGTGTTAACAAGGCTAGAATTTATATCAAATAAAAAAATATGTATTTTTCTACACAATTTCTCCAATTGCCACTGTGATGCAGGTTCAGCCAGCTCCATCCATTCAATGCTGCACATCCACACACGTTTCAGGAGGACGACTCCACTCATTCATTCAAACAAGCCTGGTAATTCTCCCTCTCTCTAGTGCACACACAGAAACATGAGGCATTTCCTATCGTCTATATTCATGTCAACCTTTTTCAGCCTGAGAAAGTAAAAGAAAAAACTGCTCTGGCATAAATTGTTAATATGACCAACGGGATATGAATGAACATTCTCTGGGAGCTTCCCTCTGACAAGCTAAACAAACCCTGCCACCCGCATGACCAAGATCTGAGCAAACCGCCGCAACCACATGGACTCTTGGCCTCAACAGAATAGCACCTGGTGAAAACATTCAGTAGCACCTTCATTCAATCTGGATAAAATATAGGGTGTAAATGTTTTTGTAATTCATGCATTGTCTTAATTCTCTTATTGTGAACATTTCATCTTTTACTGCTATCTGTCTCATCCACTTTAAGGCTCCTCTTGAAGGCTTCAAGAAGGATTCATCTACTTTTAATTTTATCTACTTTAAATTTTTCCCCGTTTACACACAATCTGGATTGGTCAGTTCACCTCCCCACAGTCCTCCTCACTGCTAACTCCCCATTTTGGCCCGAGTAGATCGAGGAGAGCCATGTGTATCAGTCGCACCAGCTGCTTTTTTTCACGCAACAGTGGGGAGCTTTTACCAAGAGGACGCAACAGTATGTTATCCCACCATCCTCTATAGAGGCGACATGGCCAGCCAGGAAGAGTTGTGGTACAGCAACAAGGATGTGATCCCTCACTGGCTTCCCATTCATAAATGCTGCCAATAATGTCACAAATATGTACTACCTGGGAGTCAACAAATATGGATAATGTACTTCACAATGCTGGTGTGTTGTTTTGTTGTCTTTACATGAATAAGTGGACAAACACTGACAACATCATGCTAGGATGTACTAGAATATCCAAAATAAGCTGAATGCCAACTTTTGCTGATAGTCCTTCAGAATCAAATGTGTCCTTCAAGCAGAGAATCGACTAAGATCTTAAATTGTGTGCTGACAGTATCCCCGGACCACAGTCTGCATCTTTGCAGGGACGTTTTTCAACAATCTAACAATCAGACAGGGTATACCAGAGCATTGTGCTCTTTTCACTTTCAAGACTTACCATGCTATTTCCATTAATATTGTTCTCTCCTCCAACATGGCACTTCTTATACAGAAATGTGTTGACGATCATGGAAAATGTACAAAAGAAAGTGTTTTGGGAAGTAACCTCTTTTAATGTGCATGTAGCACCCGTTCATGTCAATAACAAATTAATTTTAAATCATTTATAAACCTCTGGACTTTAATAGCTCCTGTGTTTCAGGAGGAACATTCAAAATCTATCCCACACATATGTTTTCTGACATTTCGAGTAAAAAGTCATAATATCTTGAGAAAAAAGTAATAATATTACGAGAATAAAGTTGTAATTTAATGAGAATAAAGTCATAATATTTAAAAAAAAATCTACCTGCCCTTTACTCTGCAGTGCATTTGCTCTGCTGATTTGGTAGTATCCCGTTCAGACCACCTGACAGACACAGAACCCCGTTTGGGACTGTACTGGATGAGACTGCTCTTCATCAGAAGCGGAAAACTGAAACTAAGTGGAAATACCTCTGATCAGCCATAAATCCCACCATATTTCCAAATAAATTCATCAGCTCCTATAAATTGCATCTCATGGATGCTTCAGTGTGAAGCATCCTGGAGTATTCAGGCAGTCCCAAACAGAGCAAAGGTGTCTCTAAGTGAGGGGGACACAGAGCTACCTGTTAGAGGTAAGACGTCACATTGCAGTCCACACTTTTTACAAGTCTAAATAACATGCACATATGACTCAAGGCAAACTATTCTATTATGACTTTATTTTCCAAATATTACAAACACTTTCCTAACAGTGGCCCTAATACTCTTCTGGTCTTTTGGTTTTTGTTCTTCTCTTGCTAATTTGGGGCTAACTGTTAATTGTTTGTGTACCAAACACACTGACTAGACACTGATAACAGTCGTTATTTTGAAAATTTCTGATCAAAATTATTGCTAGGAACAATTCAGTGGTTGCTGGATATCAGTAGGGACATTCTATGCCTTTGTTAGACGTACAGCAGACAGGGTGAACTGATGGAATGAGGGTACTACTGAGACATATTTCACAGTGTAATTACAATTTGTTTTTTACTTTAAAGCTGCACTATTCCCTGCTGCTAAAGTCCCACATTACAGAATGTGGGCCACGCACAAAAGCAAACCTTATAAACTAAGCAAAATGATCTTCTGACCAGCAACGGATCTGACTTGGGACTGCACATCCTGACTCAGAGAGTGACACAATTTCATGTGACCAATGGAAAAACGGTAAAGAGGAGGAGGAGGGAGAGAAAGGCTAAGAGGAGGAGGAGGTGGATGATGTCACCGCCAGTGACTTTTCTATTAACAAACATGAGTAATGGACTACGTATCTGATAATCAGAAGTGCAGACATTTCCAAAAAAACACAAACACAGAAGGAAGCTGCGGGGGTGGATGGGGAGTTGGGGAGGGTGGGGTGGTTGACTGTTGTTTCTTTTGACCAAACTCTGTGCAACCATGTGAAAGGTGTGCATGCATGACTAAATAAGCCTACATGTGCAAGCACATATATTTGCCTGCATACACGTGCAGGTGCTCGCACACACAGGCATTCTTGCTCTTGTGTGTGAGCTCATGCTACATTCACTACATGGACTCAGTGAGGAGTAGCAGAATTAGAGGGCTCATTAGCATAATGCAGGATGCAGGGAGAGATGCCATGTACTTAATTTGCTTTTGCCTGATCCTGTCTGAGGGTATGTGTCACATATACCCTCCCCAACCCCACTGCCACACACACAGCCTCCAACTCTCTCCTCCCCTTGGTCCTATCATCTTTTCTTTCTTGTCTAACTATCCAATAATGCTGTCTGCTTCTCTCCCATGCTGCTTTCTGTTCTCTTCCTCCATCTGTCCTTCATCACTTTCTCCCTCATGCCCTTTATCCTACGATTGTTCCCTCTGTCCTTCTATTTGGTATTTTCTTCCTATCCATCATAGCACTGAAATGATACATTCATTTGACCATGTGTAACCACACCAGCCCAGGACCTCAACATCCAGCATCTTCCCCTCCAAGATCATCTAAGACCAGCTACTTGGACAGCTGCTGCAACAATCGGTTTACATAACCACAGAATTTCTGCACAAACTGTCAGGAATCGTCTCAGGGAAGCTCATCTGGATGCTCGTTGTCCTCATCGGGATCTCGACCTGACTGCAATTTTGCACAGCCACCTGTGAGGTGGATGGATTATCTTGGCAAAGGAGAAGTGTTCACTAACACAGATTTTGTGAACATAGAAAAAGTCATAGATCTTTGAGTTCAGCTCATGATGAATGGAGGCAAAAACAAAAGTGTTGAGTTTATAATTTTGTGTACTGAGTTGTGAAGTTGATCAGATTCTTTGAAGTAACTAAGTACTTGTCAGATAAATACAGTGGAGTGAACAGTGCAGTATTTCTATTTGAAATGTAGTGGAATAGAAGTTTACATACTGTAAAGTTGAAGTAAATAGAGTATAGTGCCTTAAAGGGACTATATGTAAGTTTTTCAATGAAATTAATCAAACTTATTGTCAATGAGATCAAAACTCACTTAGAAATGAAGCACACGTCTGTTTTCTCCGTTGCTTGCATCAGCCACTATTCTGCTTTTAATGTGGGGACTCCGGGTCAGATTCAGCCCTGTGCGCGCTCCCGAGCCTCTCTCAGACTACAGCGACAACACGGCAGCTAACGACATGCAGTCCACTAACCATAAAACAACCGGCTCACAGCAAAACACAGGCTCCATGTAAGATAACAAAACAACAATAAAGGTTTATGTGCTGAAGCCCATCAGACCAAACAGGTTCAGATTATATCGAGTAAGAACAAAGTGAGCATTAGTAAAGCTAGAGAAACACAGAGAAAGTCACGTTAGCTCGCCAACTAATGCTGAAGAGTTGCTAATGTTATCCGGTGCAAAGTTATATCGCTGTCTACATTACTTCACCAACTAACACGACCCATGTTACTATCCTGTGTACCACTGTTAATTTAGCCTGCAAGAAAGGATGTAATAGTAAAAAGCAAATGTGGAGCGATTTGTTTACTAACGTTAGCCTATAGGGATGCAGCCAGGAGCAGCCAGCTAACGCTACAGTAGCTCGGACCTGCCACTGTTTGGTTCATAACATTCAGTTTAGGTTTATTGTGGTTTTACCGATACTCAGGTATACAGCTTCTCCACCTCTCCGTCACTCTGCCTTTTTTCCGGGAGGATTGTGCCAATATGCGGCTGGCTACGCTGAATGAAGTAACGTTACAGAGCCGGTGTTGATCTGCCTCTGAGACGGGAACGTTTAAGTAACAGAGTCTGAACATGTCTGAGTAAAAAGCCACAGCCTGCATGATGGTCTTCCTGCGTTTATTGCAGGATTTTTGTATGAAAGTGATTGTGTTTCGGATTATGCTCGCTCATGAGTTCAAGCGAGCACGCGTACGAGAACACGCCTGGTAGCAATCTTAAAACCGCACTGCTAGTGGCCGCTGGAAGCTCCATAATGCCCCTTTAAGTACTGTACAGAATGGGAGTACATGTCCTTAGTTACTTTCCACCACTGGTAACAGATTAATCCATAATGAAAATGATCATTGGTTGAACTCTAATCTACCTACCTCTCTCCCTGAAATCGTCCCTCCCCCTCTCCTTTCCTTCCCTCTTTCCCCATCTAATTTCCCTACTTCCTCCAACCGCCTGTCATGACCCATCTTTGTTATTAAAAATTAAAATGTTGTCTGCCTTTTTGCTCTCATTAGACGGTATGCAGTGGGAAGAAGAGATAAAATGAAGGGAGGGACACAGGATGACAAACCTGAACATTGCAAATACATGGGACACACCTCAGTCGGCTTAACTATAAGGACAACCTGTCTAATTTCTATTGCTTCCTCCGCTGCCTCTCGTGGCCCGTCTTTGTTATTAATCTGACACTTTCCTTCCCCCTGCGTCAACACTTTCTCTGCTCGATATTGCCTTGCCTCGAAGCCAGGCGAGAGAAGGGAAAAACACACGAATGTGCTTTGAATTTTGACTAAGAATACCATCCCAGACCACTCAAATCCAAACATTAGGTCAGTCCTGTATGAATGAAAGAATGGAAATTTAAAAAACAGGCAATAATGTCCTTGTGAGAGCAAAGAGATTCCTTCTGCTATAGAGGTAAACTGTCTCCATGTTTTAAAGGAATAGAATAAAATGCATTTATTTGCTTTCTTGACAACAGTTAGATGAGAAGATTGATACCACTCTCATATCTATATGGTAAAATAAATACGAAGCTACAGCCAGAAGGTGGGCAGCACGGTGGTACAGCTTTTAACACAGTTGTCTCACAGCAAGAAGGTCTTGGGTTTGAACCTTGGTTGTCCCAGGCCTTTGTGTGTGTGGAGTTTTCATGTTCTCCTCTGTAGACCTGTCTTACCTTTCCTTGTTACACCAATTAAGACCCCTAAGAATATTCTTTAACACCCCGTGTCTGTGTGGGTTCTCTCCAGGTGCTCCAGCTTCTTCCCACGATCCAAAGACATGCAGGTTGGTTAATTTGTGACTCTAACTTGCCCATAGGTGTGAGAGTGAGTGGTTGTTGGCTTTCTGTGTGCCCTGTGATGGACTGGCGACCTGGGTGTACCCCGCCTCTCCCCCAATGTCAGCAGGGATTGGCTGCCGTGTGTTTCCAGGCCTACTGTTGTTGTTAGCTTCAGTGGAACCCTGTGATACTTCTACTACTCCATATTTACATAAAAAACAGACAAAACTGGACATTGCTTGGAGAAAAGTGTGGTGTATAATATATGTGCATTTGACGCATAACAGTTTAAAATTGCACTGTAGCAGCTGGACAGAGGGTCAGTGACCTCCTAAGGGGAGAGTAGTGATTGGTGGTTATGTAGGGACTGAACCCTTCTATGGAATTTGACCTCTGACCCCTTGTTTTGTTACCTCAGAATAGTACTGAACCCCTCTATGGTATCTAACATACACCTAAACACACCCTATATAAGCTGTGTTTGATGTACAGAAAGACAAGAGTGGCCATCAGGCTGGGTCACTCTCCAAGCTGCTGCAGAGCTTGTAATTGATGCTGAACTCCTTGATGTAATAAACTTTTATGATCAAGAACAGTGTCAAGCGAATTTCTTCTCAACACATCATCGCAGCATTATTGTTCGGACACCACAAAAGAAAGCAAGGAAGTTGAACTACCTGGTGAGTTCATAAAATATGTGTCTGTTCCTTGATTCCAGCTATTGTTGTACTTTACTGTGAACAAGTTAGCATAGCATAGCCCTGATCAATCCAAACTCCATTCAGAAAACAAACATTTTAAAAGTTGTTGTTTGGCTGTCTTGCTGGCAGACCGGACAAAGCATGAATTGAGATGTTCAACATATCGGCATCATGTTGTAGTTATTTCGGCATTAGTTTGATTGGCTTATTGCAATTAAATCACAGCAGTGATAGTAGTATAGTAGCAGGAGAGCATCGCTGTCTAGATTGCTGGTGTGCTGGCTCTGGATCGTTTCGTCCTCTTTGCACGTTACCTTTGCAGCAGCAACTGCAGCGACCCACAACTTGGCTAACATTAGTTACATTACTTCCTATGTCATTGTTTGCTCTACATCGTGGTATTTGTCATGGTATTAGATTTCTCCAGAATCGCATTCCCCACCTTTAATTTTAATTCTGTGGTTAGTCATGTGTTCCCAGCAAATTATAAGCTCAGTTAACTTGAATAATGTAGACACTTATTGGTTACCAACAATTGTCTTGCTTTTTAGTCTTAGTTTTTGTGCCTAAAACCAAGTGGTTTTGGTTCCAACACCTAACCAAACAGGAACATGTTTGAGGGTGTGTCATGTAGTAGTAGTGTGGACCTTCAGATAAACCCTTATTATTTTTCCCCAAGCCGTGCTGCCAGACAAAGACCTGAATGAATGAGTGGAGAAACATAACAAATACAGATATCTCCATACAAATATAGTGCATAATACAATTAAGCAACTAACATCCCTAAGACATTTTTATGTATCACCCACCTGTAGCTGCGCTGTGTATTTTTGTGTAAGAGAAAAGACAGATTGTGGTAAGAATCTGGCAATTATTAACATAATTTTGTGGGATTTAATTGCTAAGCCTGTGTGTGTACACATAGCCAAACCATTCATAATACACACCACCAAAACAGCAGTGAATGTCAGACGAGGTATGAAATGAGAAAGTTAATTAAAGAGTTGATAGTGCAAACACACAATGCACACAAGCACATGCATGCACACATGCAGCAGCATTCTCACACATACAAACATATAAACACAAGAACACATGTGCAGGGAACTCAGCAGCAGCATAAAAGGTCACTGTTTCTTGCACTGCCTTCAGCAATATGTAACGATGTGTAACTGAGCTGTCAGGTTCAAAACTACAGCCATTGGAAAACCCTCACTATGGCTGCCTGTCAGTACCCCAGAAAGTCACGGCTGAGCTGTACAACACCTGCACACACACATACAGTAAACATTCACATAGATTTTCACAATGCAAATTGAAGTCAAATGCATAATCCCTTGATTCCTATGTATTATACATAAATACAACCACATCTGCAGGCGACTGTGACCAAACATCACGGTGGAGCAGCAGAGCAGTCCCTCCATGACGCTCACTAACTGGAGGCTTCCCTCGACTCAGCTGCAACAGTGAACATCAAACCTGGCTTCATGCAATCACTGAGCCGGAAGAAATAACTGTGTGTACAACAGAAGCCAGAGTAGGACTGCCATTACCAAAAAGCTGTATCAACAACAGCATGATAGGTCATCGCTCTGCTGCCTCGCTCTGTAATCCAAGATCAACAATAACACTACACTACTTTGTCCAACACTGCCATCGTAATCCCTGGACTGGTGCCAGAAGTAATTTCCATGATTTACCTGAGATAGTTTTCCATATTATCAGATTTGAGAGTCTGGGACATGCATGCAAGGTTTGTATGCTGGATAAGGTCAAGACAACAATGATGAAAGAGGCAGGTTTCCAAGCCGGTAATGCAGAAGTTTGGCAAAGACACAATCACTACACCTGCTGGGGTTTTAAACCAGCTTAACGGCATTTACTCAAAACAGAAAAATGAAAAACCTGAATTAATGTTCAAAGGAGCAGGACACGTGTTATTTACCTCTCTACAGACCCAGCCCACAACAGCACTATCCACACTATCTGCATTCAAATATAGACCATGTGCTCTGCTCTACATGAAGCACAACACTCAGCATTTATTTTGATGATTTGCAGGAAAGAAGACATCAAAATAAATCTGGGTCAACTATAATTGAAAAAGCAATGCTTATTAGGCAACTAGGTTACAAATAACTGTAAACTATAAACAGTATTGTTCTGATTATATGTCAACTTGTAGTGAGGACCTTCTTCAAATTTTATCTGCTACTGAAACAACAGCTATATATTATTTTTTATATTTTCGCTTTTCAGACATATTTAGACATCTGTGCTTTGATGCTTGAAAGGTATGTCGTGGTAGTACATTTTGCAAGTACTATAAATACTTGCTTTCTTACCAAGAGTTAAATCAGAAGATTGATACCACTCTCATGTCTGTGAGTTAAGTATGGAGCTGAAGCCAGGAGGCAGTTAGCTTAAGGAAAAGGGAGCTACAGCTAGCCTGGCTGTGTCTAAAGTTCATAAATGTATTTGAATTTGGACAGGGCCAAGCTAGCTGTTTCCCCCCACTTCCAGTCTTTATGCTAAACTAGGCTAATCGCCTCCACGCTCTAGTTCTGTACTAAGCTTAGAGACATGAGAGTGGTATTAATCTTCTAGTCTAATTCTGTCCGAGAAAGCCAATAAATGTGTATGCCAAAATATTAAACTATTCCTTTTAGCATCAAATTGTGTGTCTAACAATGACTGATGAAAGCTGATTGATCTATATAAAAATGAATCCATTATTTAGATATTTATATGCTACAATACCAGCATTCTATGTCAACCATTGTTTGCTGATAACCTTCAATGCAAACAATTGTTTCTAGAACAGCATATAAAAAATTAAAGTATTGGGCGATGGTTAAATTTGTGTTGTTTTTTATCAGTTGGTGAAGAACAAAACAAAACATTTTCCCATGTTCTTAATACTGTAGATCTTGTAGGTATATTAGTGTATGGGAGACGGCGGGTGCCTCTGCGTTTTGGTAGTGTTTGGGCGGTCTTGACAGCCACTGAGGAAGTGAAGTGAAACGCACTCTCTGAGGTGCCGACACATTTCTGTCTCAGATCTGTGAGCGCACTAATAAGCGCAAACATGAACGTACACAGATGTTGACACACAGGCACACATTCATACAAACTCACTGGCAGTCTACACACACCTGCAACCACACACAGGGGGATATTTAATGTCTGCACACACACATACACACAGATCTGGTTTGTACCCAACAGGAGCAGGTATGACTAAAAAATTGTATTTGTATCTATTACAATATAATTACACAAAGTCATCACACAAACCTTTTCCCATGCATTTTAGCCTGTTTTGAGAAGGAGGTGAAATTCTCATCAGTTGCAGTAGCAAGCTACACATAAAGCATGACATTTTCAAGACATTGCAGATTAAATGTAATAACATATAGTTTCATTGTTTCAAAATCAAGTGCAGGAGTTTTAGTGAGGAGTTTAGAGTCAAGCAAGGAGAAGTGGAAATCTACTGAGCAAAAAAGATCTGGTACACACTCTAGTATTCTTACTTTAAACAGTCTGCAGTGACCGTAGGTAAGAAAAGTCTGTTTAAACAATAACACAGGCAATATTCTGTACTTTTTCTTCTTGTCAATACAAACAAGTATTGTCTGTGTGGCAAAAGACCATTCTGCTGTAGTAAGTACTCTGTGTACCAAACGTGTCTCCAACATATTCACTATTTACTCCTGTTTGAGTAATATTTACTACAAGCTACAGTACCCAACTGTTTTCGGAAATTACTGAGCCTTTTTAAGAGATTAAATTATATATTTGTGACTCATAATTAAAGATTTACGTCTTCAGTAGGAACCAATGGGAGTGGGGCTGGGAGCCACAGACAGGCAGGGGAAGTCAGAAAGTATTTTATGCATTGCTGGTTTTGGCCTTTTAATGGGATTTGCTGACTATAATAAATATATATTTATTTATATATGCATATATTTATATCCTAACTAATGAAACTGCCTATTTAGAAACGTGGCTTGCAGGGTGGAGAAGCGGGGATGAAAGATCAACAAGGGGACATAAATTAGACCCACAACAACTCCATCCAAGAAGCACAGACCTCTCTGTATGCAGGACATATGCTGCGATCACTTATATCTTTTATTAACAAATGCATACAGTGTCACCGGAGACACTGACACTACTGTGTGTCAAGTTAAAGTAATCAGAGGTGATAGCGTAAGCAATTTTCCACAGAGGTAGTAGGATACAATACATACAGCAGACTCCTCAGATATGACATTCAGCTTGTGTTGCACTTGATCACGTTAAAAACGCACCTCTGCTATATGTTAATACAGTACAGCAAATATTGGCTATTTCCAAAGCGAACACCGAGTTACGAGTAAAGCTGTGATTTGCTGAATGTAACAGGAGAAAGGCCAAGTGGGTTATTCCCACTGCCTTGGCAGCGGTATTCCAGGATCCCACTGCACTGATCCCCTAAGTAATCCTGACATGTCATCTATTCTCAAATTACCTTGAAGAATTTGCCAAAACAGAGGAAGAGCTAAGGAAGGAGCTAAACAAGAGTGTGGAGCACAGCCCACTTGGGGAGTCTTTAAAAGTAGCGAGGAAGCCTGTCTGAGAGGATCCCTCGTCTCCTCTTCTAGAGAGAAGTGGTGTCTTTGTGTAGCCTACTCTTCACATTCATCATTCTCTTTCTGTTGCTGTGTTTCTACCTCTTTAGTCAACAGTCTCTTTTATTTTCTCTCTCTGTTTTGCTTGTCTTTTCTATGTCTACTCTGCACCTCATTTCCTCTCATTCTTTCTCCACCTAGTCTTTCTACCTTTCCCCTGTCTGTGCTTCTGCCCTCCCTCTTTCTTTCCCTTCCTCTCGCTGCCATGGCTGTAGAGTGGCATGGTGAAGTGGGATGGAGGTAAGGCTAGAAAAGAGGAAGACAGATGATGGGTGAGGGAAACAAGACAGAAATGCACAGGGAGAGGAGCAGCAAAAGGGAAGCGAACATGTGGAGTCAAACATATAATGAGGCAGGGAGCACCAGGGAGAAGAGACAGAGACCAGAGAGGATGAAGAGGAAAACAAGAAATTGTAATGGACGAAAGATAAAAAGCAAGAAAAAGGAATGTAGAGGAGGAAAAACAGAGAGCAAAAGCAGCAGACAGAGGGTAAAGAAAATGCAAGAGATGTTTTTTCCCCTTCCCTTTATTTCCCCCTAGTGTCACCCTGATTATATAAGTGCCACGTGCTAAAAATAAAGCCTGCAGTACAAACTGTGAATGTGAGGCTCCGTGTGTTTGCGTGCATGCGCAAGTGTGTATCTCCCGCTTGCACACACATGCCTGCAGTTGATGCTGATGAAAAGAAACACACTCAGACGCACACTTACACACACACACACACACACACACACACACACACACACACACACACACACACACACAGACTGAATGACAGTGACGCATCCGACAGAGGCACACATGCAGCAGCGATGAGCTGATGTGTTTGCGCAAAACACATTCATGCATGCACACGTACAACCCAGCCCGGCGAGCCGGGAGACGGGCGCAGGTTCTCTCCGGTTGCCATGGCAACATAGCCTCTTTCAGATGGAGAGAAGAAGCGTTATGACTTCCTGGAGGGACAGAGCAAAGCAGAGCAGAGGCTCTCCCACAACCAGCATGCATCACATCATCCTCCCTGCCCTTCTCCTCCCTCCCTCTTTCTGTTCTGCTCCTCTCTTCACTCATGGGCTAATTTCCGCAAGTGTTTCATTTGTCTTATTTTCTTTTGTGTGTTTACTTGATCCCCCCTCTGTTGGATTCACAAATCCCATCATCAGCCCTCCGGAGAAGCCTCTCTGGCTCAGAGGCGGGTGAAAGGGGCTAAGGCTGCTGCGCCACCAGAGAATTGAGGATGAAACTGCCGCTCATCCCCTCCACACCTTCATCAGTAATCTCCTCATGTGGTGCATGTGATGTGTTCCCCTCCATCCATCTCTATAAGCGCCTGGCAGGTAGGAGACAAGGGCCTCTTAGAGCCAGTTTCATCTGTTTTAGCAGAGCCACTCCTGCGGCCGAGGACCACATCACATTGACTTCCATCAGGAGGACGCCTGGAGGAACACAAGGGTGGGTGGAGGCTGAGTGGGAAGGGTACTGTTACTGGAAACCTGCTGACATTTGGAGATGTGGTGACAGAGCAGCAACCCAAACACTAGCTGGGGCTCAACTAATATTTTTTTCCCCCAAAACAAGGCCACGTGTAGAGAAACGCCAACACTTAGGCCATTAAAACATTACAGGTGCTGAGGTGTGCATTTCCCAAAATAACAGTGATACACGTACCGTAGATGTTCTCACGCTCTTTCTTTTCTCTGTCACACACACTCTCACACATTGCCTATATTTATACCCACTCACTTTATAGAGGTTTTGTTATATCCCAGATTCCCTAGTAACAACTGCTCTGCTTCTGCCATCATGAAGGTCCACTGGAAAATTGGCTGTGCTCAAAAGAGTGTCTAAATATATAAAAATGTAGCAAGAAAAAGTGGAACATGTAAATAACTGTTGTGGTGTAGTTTAGGCGGAGTCTTTCCGAGGCAAATTAAATCAGAAGAAGCTAATTTAGCGGGGAAGCAATGTGATAAAGTCTGGTGACATTCTACATTTACTTACTTTACTGTAAAAAAATCAATGAAAAGACCAAGAATTTATAACGAAACAATGCAATACCAAATATTATCTGTGTAGCTGATACATCGATAGACAGAGTTTTGAGAAGGTTACCCTATTTAAATTGAATAGTAGTGCAACTATTTCAAATACTTTATCAATGTAATGTAACTTATTACATTTAATTACTTTTTGATTACTTTTCCAAATTTGTAATGATTGTTTTCAGCTGTTAAACATTTTCAAAAGACAGCTTGAGAGGAAATTTCAGTGGCAGTCAGGTGGTGCTGCAAATTCCAACATGAGAACCAATCAAAGCATAAACATGTTTTATACTATACTGTTCAAAAAAATAAAGGGAACACTTAAACAACACAATGTAACTCCAAGTCAATCACACTCCTGTGAAATCAAACTGTCCACTTAGGAAGCAACACTGATTGACAATCAATTTCACATGCTGTTGAGCAAATGGAATAGACAACAGGTGGAAATTATAGGCAATTAGCAAGACACCCCCAATAAAGGAGTGGTTCTGCAGGTGGTGACCACAGACCACTTCACAGTTCCTATGCTTCCTGGCTGATGTTTTGGTCACTTTTGAATGCTGGCGGTGCTTTCACTCTAGTGGTAGCATGAGACGGAGTCTACAACCCACACAAGTGGCTCAGGTAGTGCAGCTCATCCAGGATGGCACATCAATGCGAGCAGTGGCAAGAAGGTTTGCTGTGTCTGTCAGCTTAGTGTCCAGAGCATGGAGGCACTACCAGGAGACAGGCCAATACATGAGGAGACGTGGAGGAGGCCGTAGGAGGGCAACAACCAGGACCGCTACCTCCGCCTTTGTGCAAGGAGGAGCACGAGGAGCACTGCCAGAGCCCTGCAAAATGACCTCCAGCAGGCCACAAATGTGCATGTGTCTGCTCAAACGGTCAGAAACAGACTCCATGAGGGTGGTATGAGGGCCCGACATCCACAGGTGGGGGTTGTGCTTACAGCCCAACACCGTGCAGGACGTTTGCCATTTGCCAGAGAACACCAAGATTGGCAAATTCGCCACTGGCTTCCTGTGCTCTTCACAGATGAAAGCAGGTTCACACTGAGCACATGTGACAGACGTGACAGAGTCTGGAGACGCCGTGGAGAACGTTCTGCTGCCTGCAACATCCTCCAGCATGACCGGTTTGGAGGTGGGTCAGTAATGGTGTGGGGTGGCATTTCTTTGGGGGGCCGCACAGCCCTCCATGTGCTCGCCAGAGGTAGCCTGACTGCCATTAGGTACCGAGATGAGATCCTCAGACTCCTTGTGAGACCATATGCTGGTGCGGTTGGCCCTGGGTTCCTCCTAACGCAAGACAATGCTAGACCTCATGTGGCTGGAGTGTGTCAGCAGTTCCTGCAAGAGGAAGTCATTGATGCTATGGACTGGCCTGCCCGTTCCCCAGACCTGAATCCAATTGAGCACATCTGGGACATCATGTCTCGCTCCATCCACCAACGCCACGTTGCACCACAGACTGTCCAGGTTTCGGATGCTTTAGTCCAGGTCTGGGAGGAGATCCCTCAGGAGACCATCCGCCACCTCATCAGGAGCATGCCGTGTTGTAGGGAGGTCATACAGGCACGTGGAGGCCACACACACTACTGAGCCTCATTTTGACTTGTTTTAAGGACATTACATCAAAGTTGGATCGGCCTGTAGTGTGGTTTTCCACTTTGATTTTGAGTGTGACTCCAAATCCAGACCTCCATGGGTTGATAAATTTGATTTCCATTTATCATTTTTGTGTGATTTTGTTGTCAGCACATTCAACTATGTAAAGAAAGGAGTATTTAATTAGGTTATTTCATTCATTCAGATCTAGGATGTGTTCTTTTAGTGTTCCCTTTATTTTTTTGAGCAGTGTATATATCTATACAGATTATCACTGATTATATTGAATTTTCAGGCATATTCTTCTGTACCATAGACTGCCATTGATATCCAAAAACTATTAAAACACATCAATGAGCCACACTATTGCACTGGATGTTCCTTCAGTACCATTAACATAGGCACTGTATTTTATTGTGACTCCATACCACATACATCATCCTGCTGCTTTAAATACTCTGCAAAACTGCAGCAGAAAATTTACCCTAACAAATGCACAATTTACTTCTGTTTAAGAAGAATTAGCTAAAAACAACAATGTCCAGCTGTTTTCACTAAGCCAATTTAAAAGAATGAAACTATATATTTGGTGGTATGTGAATCAAGTGTTAAGACGTTAATCAGTTAATAGGCAGCTAACTAATATTGCTAACAGCGTAAGATGATCAAATCATCACTGATCAGATGTGTCAGTAGCAAAAGGGTCAGCTCCAATTTAAATAAGCACAGAAATGAGCCGTGTCAAACACAATTTTCTCTTCAAGCAGTCACGTCTCAAGTTAAGAAACATGATCTGACACTGGTTCAGTCATTGTTGCCTGAGACCTTAGGACCCCCATCATGGCCCCTCGAAAAAGAAATATAAACAAATCACACAAAAACACTGCTCATTGTAATATAGCTTATGTCTACAGTACTATGTGTTAAAGCTTTTTTAAACCATGTATGCTCACTGCTCGCTCACTGATCAACTTCTCATTGCATACCGCAGATCATGTTCGTAGTGTATTATGTATCCTTAGGTGATATGATTAAGCCTCGGCATGAATCCACACTGAGAACTCATCCACATTTGGTCACGGGCGACTTTGGATGGCTTGTAAACATATAGCCTCCGAGGCGGCCCCTGGACTCCACATTTGTGGAATGTGCTGAGTTTACTCCTTCAGCACATGCACGTCTGCAGATACAGTACATAGACAAACACATTGTAGGTGTGTCTAAATACTCACAGGCATTCACACACACATATCCTCTTCTTACAGGGTCACACATCGTGTAACTGTAACCACGCAGTTCACCTTGCAAAAATCCCCTTCATCTCTTGCCACCAATGAAAGCCTGGATGGCATCTCAAAGGAGTTCTGACATGGTCAGACATCTACACATTTTGGTAATCGTCCCAAAGTGCCTTCTACAGCCTGTAAAATGTTGCCACAGCAGTACGCACAGACATAGATACTCGCACGCCATCTAGGTACTTGTAGAATACAGGAATTCATCTCCTTCCATCTAAAGCTATTCTTTCAGACGCTTTCACAGCCTGTGAACAATGCAGACAGCCAGTTATGCATAAGTTGACATGTCTTGGCTGACATAACGACAGGCTGACAAAAATAAAGAAAATAGATGCTTAGATTTTATTCGCTGATGGTCTAAAAATACCTGATTTTGGCATGAAAACTTCAAGCTCGTACCCCACCAGCGGGTCTTATTTTTCCCATATTTGTGTCTCTGTGTGCATCTATCGCATCATGTATTTGCCTTTCTCTCTCCCCGTGTTTCCCACTCTGTCACACAAGTCTCTCTCCAAACCAAATCAAGAGTCTGGAGAGTCCCACGAGCTCTCCCCTGTCGTTCCTTGCCTTTTGTTCAAGCTCTCCAATTATAGCTACGTTCAAAGGCCGGACTCTCACACTTTCGTTTTCCATTCATTTTTATTCAAAGCAACTTTGAGGCCTGTGAGAATTGACTGGGAGTCTTACATGTTTTGTTTTTTATTTTCTGTGTGAGATGGAGGGAGAGTGGGTGTTCAGAGACAGGAAAAAGCAAAAAGAGAATTGCGCATGTTGTACTGTACTTTTTGCTTTTATGCAGGAGTGTTTATAACAGATGCCACAGATGAAGAAGAAATCATCCCAATTTGTGGATGCTATAATATCTTTGAAAACAAGACAGCAAACAGGTCAAAAATAATGATCGGACATTTATGTTGTTTAAATTATTTATTAATTAATTAAATAAGCGCAGGCTGCATTCACTAATTCAGAAAATAAAACACACAAGTTGGCACTCTTGTATTTACTAGTGCTGCCACTAATGATTATTATTGAATAATATAGAAATTGTTAGTTTTGACTACGTCAACTTAACTTGTTTTTTTTTTAAATTTAGAGCCTCAGCTTGTTGATTCATTTGCATACATGGTCTTATAAAACCTTATTTAAATGTTTTTGGTCACAGATATTCATTGGAAAAAAAGTTATAATCTATAATACACTTCATCAACAACATTTTTAATGTGGATACTGTATTTGCTTCCATGCACATATTTGTTTGTAAGTGTGAAATAAAAGAGACCTTTAGTCACTTTTTAGGAAATCATCTTATCCATAAAATCAGCACGCTGGACTCTTGGCTACAGCCCTTCTTTAGATAACCTGTTTTGTCTGACCAACAAAGGTAAAGAGACAAAATTGATAATGAGATAAAATCAGAAATTCCTCACATTTGAGAAGCTGAAATCAGTAAATATTTGGCATTTTGAATGATGTAATTATTAAAATGATTATCAAAATGTTTGTTTACTTAGCATACTATCAGCTGAGCACTATTTCCTTGCAGTCCTGTGAAAAACCATGTATCACCAAAATGTAAACTTTTCAAGAGCTAAGAAAAGCAGCCTTGTTTTCAGCTTTGTGACGGTGTATTTTTCAGCTAACTCAGCAGGGTTTTAAATTGTTAATTTTTGGCTAAAAACAGAGAGAAACCCTTCTGTTACAGAGACGCATTGTTTTCTTGTCATGTATGTCATGTTGTGTAGAGTTCATGCAGTATATTCAATTGTAGGTTGTAAATTCACCTCCGCAACTACATTACAAGACAAATTCCTGGACATTTACTCAACTCCACCTTACAACTGAAACAATTTGAGATAAAATGATCATTCAACAGAAATAAGGAAACTGTAACTCTGTTGATTATAGATTCATTATAAATTTTCAAGCCAACATGTCAAATGTTTTTGGGTTTCAGCTTCTCAAATGTGAAGATTTCCTGTTTCTCTCAGTTTTATATCATTGTAAATAAAATATATTTGTGTTTTAGACTATTGATCAGACAAAACAAGACCTTCAAAGACATATCACATAATTGAGATAATTGAGAAATACTAGGCAGATGAATAAATAATGAAAATAATCATTACTTGCAGCCATAGAAATGGGACAGAAAGTCAAATACAATCACGAGTCAAGTGTACCAGCCTATCTCAGAAGCAAAATGTCTCCACAAGTGAACACTTGAGCTGATTCTCATGTATCTGCTGCTGGAGATGAATATTTGACACTTCAAAAATGACCAGTGTTTGCAGTTCACAGGGAAGATTAAACCACACTATTACTTTCTGCGCTGACAATGACATTCATCTGCCAAAGTATTCTTGGGGTGGCTAACACCTGCGCTAATCCAGGCCTGAATGATGTCCACCATCCATTATACGATGATTTAATCATTACCCCCCGTCTCTCAGTTACATCACCGTTATGAACCAGACATTTATCAAGGCCTCGTCTTTGTTTTTTTTTTGGTGAGAAGGTAAGTACCGGGAGACTACGGACAGGGAGGAATATCCCTCCTACAATCTCCTACTACAAAACAATTACAGGCTCAAATCAAAGCAAGGAAACATTAGCATGTTCAGCTAGCTACCTAGCTTCGTACCTACAGTAATAACCCAGCGTTATTTCCAAGGCCAAGGGGCACATCATAAAACAATAGTTTGTCAGGTTACAGTTACAGGTTTTCCACTGTGTGGGAGCCAGTCCTGAATGCTACCATTAGCAGATCTTTATGTTAACACTCCAGCAACCCCAACAAAACACGGTACCTGAGCCCTTTCTTTTGTAAGGTTAAAAGTGAAACACGTTGTTTAAACATACAAGCAAAAAAGCCTAAATGTAACCTCTGTCTTGCTTGAAATACAAGAATAATCATGTTCCTTTGTTTCCATATCTTCTTGAGCCATAAACTGGTGTATAGGCCTATTTCTCCCTGGGACCTGTTAGCTTTAGCCACACTCTTAGCACTACTAATCAAGTGCGTAACTCAAGACAATTGTTTTAAAACGATCAGCTGGAAACAATTAAAATTTAGCCATAACATCCTTTTCAATCAACTAATGGAGCTAATGTTAGTTTGTGTAGTGAGCTTTCCTGCTTTTGTCCATCTTTGTCTAAAATCAAGGACCTGCCGCTATCACTGTAAACTGCGTTAGAACTGTGTGGCTGCATAACTGCATAAATAAAGCCAAACCTATCTGCAAAGCTAGATACCTTCAAAGGTTAGTGAGAAAATCATTAATTCTCATTCATTAATTATACAATACTGAGTGGCTTCTTCTGTGCTTTTAAACGTTGCTGGTGAGTTTCAGGTGGCAAGAATCATTTTTACAAAACACCTTTACAGCATTTTAAAATGAAACCTTTCAGCTGTTCCAGCTCGCTGCCACTCCCATCCTACTTCTGACAGCAATTAAAGCAACCAATCTCACTGAGGCTCCTGTTCAATACCAGTTCTTCCACAAGGCACTGCTTTGAAACTGTCACTACTGTGTGTGTGTGTGTGTGTGTGTGTGTGTGTGTGTGTGTGTGTGTGTGTGTGTGTGTGTGTGTGTGTGTGTGTGTGTCTGTCTGTTTGTAACAAAGACTGACAGACCAAAAAAAAAACCTGATAGACATAAAGACAGGCAGAGAGAGAGATACATAAAGACGAGATGAAGGAGAGTCTAGCCTAAAAAGAGAAATACAGTATCTCCGATGAAAATGGTTTGTTCTGCTTCACAGCTGGGGGACACAGCGTGGAAAAAGAGTCTGTGCTCTGCCAAAGGTGAATCCCTATTTATGGGTCGCAATTATCATTACATAAGACTTCAATTTTTGAGCTGCAGTTCTTCAAGGCTTTTATCTGTTAGTCATAGGCAAAAGAGCCCTATCAGCTCTCACACATATAACTAGTAAACATCTGAGATTCCTCCGTGGCCGAATGGTAAAATCAGGGTTGCGTGTGTGTATATATGCACGCACATTGTGTGTGTGGGGGGGGGGGGGTTCTGATTCACACCTGCAGCTGGAGGGAAAAAATCTACAGCTTCTTATGAAATCTCATTCCAAGCGAACAATCCCTCATCAATCTATATCTCCCCCAAGTCGGAGCTAGCTTTCCTTTCCCTTCGGGCACCACATTTGTTCTGTTCTCCTTTTGCTTCAACCATTCCTGCATTCATCAGTAGGCAACAGAAATTCTATAGTACTTTTTCCCCCCTTATTGACATTCTGATGAAATGGCCTGGCCATAGATGACAGGCAGCAGATTCCCATTAGCCGGGGCTGCCATGCAGCGCGCAGCTTCCCGAAGACAAGATATACCATGTTTAACCAGGACCCATCAACGGAGGAGCATCTCCACCTCAGCTGTCTCTCTCTCTGTGTATCACATATACAAGTTTCTATCCACACACTTTCACGCTCTCCATCTTTAATCTGGGCTGACTCAGAAGCATCTGAAACTTCAAACATCGTAAGATTAAAAGGGTCTGCTTTTGCCTTTATCTTGACAACAAATTACCTTGTCAGAGTCGGCTTGGTTGTTCGCTCAAATGAGGAACCAGATCACTTTAAACTTAGGGTATAAAAAAAATAGAAGAGTGTAGCATTACAACTGGTAATTTTGACAGATCGACACTGCAGTAATTGCTCAATTAACAGTTTTATAAATAGTGGCAAAAGGAATTAAAACAATTTTGAGGATGTCAAAACATCAAAGGACGGATTTTTACAAGAGGTTAGATGAAAAACAACGCAGGCTTCAAAATGAGCTGTTTTGAATATCTCAGAGGACTGACACTCACAAACCACAGCACTGAAAGCAGGAGGGAACTTGGAAAGGATGAAGGAAGAGGGGGGTACATGCCCCGCAATATGTTACCTAAGTCAAGCAAAAATTGCAGTTTTTTTCTTTTGTGATTGAGAAATAACAATTTGTTTTTGTCTAACTGGATTTAATTTTTTAAATATTTTTTAAAATAATTCTGTATTCAGACTTGTTATTTAAAGCTAGAAATCTAATTACATAATTGGTTTATAATGTCCAGTTTGCACAAAAAATTTGCATCATTATTATAAAGCAGGGTCAGTTCACTTTGCAGTTCAGGAAATAAATGATCATCTACTCAGAAATTCCTAAAGTTGTAATTATTATAATAAATCTAGTAAGAAATTATTGAAATTGAGAGCATTATTACTAATTTGCAGAAACTCAGGTTCCATGCACTTAGTACAAACTTGAAATTTTAATTTTGGTGCAGAGTTAGATGAGAAGATTGGTACCACTCTTACATCTGTTGGCTAATTATGAAGCTACAGCCAGCAGACAGTTAGCTTAGCTTAGCATAAAGTAGACACAGGGGGAAACAGCCAGCCTGGCCCTATCCAAAGATAACAAAATCTGCACCTCTAAAACTCAGTAATTAACATTCTATATCTTGCTTAATCCATACAAAAACCACAGAGCTTTTGAGGTGCTGATAGGTGGATGTTGAAGCTACAGCCTGCTAATCAGCTGGCTGTAGCTTCATATTTAACAGACAGATGTGAGAGTGGTATTGATCTCTCTGCCAGAAAGCAAATCAGCAGATTTACCAGAATGTCAAAATTATGCTGTAAGTCACAGGCTCTTTCAAAGTTTGTTAGGAGAAAAAAAAGTTAAGCTAATGTTAACAGATCTACAGTGTGATCTACATGCCCTTTGATGGCACAAGTATCCCAAGGGTCTTCTTTAAATTAGCAAAAAGTGTTGACACAGATCTAGAAATAGAAATAGTTTTAACACATGTAAAACTGATTCTTATAAAATATCTCCTCCAGAAAACAGACTTCCACACACACCCGTGAAACGCGATTAAATATTATTATGACTTAAATGACAATAAAGGAAAAAGAAGACTACAACAAGAGGAAATAGTGGGTTACAGGACAGAATTACAGAAGGAAACGTGACACTGAAGCCAATCCAGTGGGACTGTATAGAGATATCAAAGAGAATTCATAGCATTGGAGGTTTTAATTAGGCCTGTCTAAAGCCTCACTGCTTTCTCTTTCTGAGGTCTCTGACAATAGGAAGAAGAAACACGTGCTGCCTGCCTATTTCTGGTTTCAAAGACCTGGCTCTTTCTTGACATCCGCTTTGGTACGGTCCTGTATAGTTCAATGGGATGCTTGCACCATTCGTTTCCCATCTGAGCCACTTATGGTACAAATGAATGCAGTCATGTCACAGTGAGTTGCCGTGGAAAAAATAGTAAACCTTTAACATCTTTCTTGTGTTTTCGTAAACATGACCCTGATGACCAAGTGCTTGGTAAGAAATAGTAGTCTCACAGTAACATGTAAAAACATATTTAGTTGTTGAGGAACTCTAACAAACTTTTTATTTTTAACAAAACATTTTATTTTATATGATACCATATTTTAATACACTTAATTGTATGTTGTGTATAGCAAATTTTGTTTCGTTATGGAGCCTTGTGCTGTATAATGACAAATACACAACCTTGTACCTTGTACCTTGTAATAAGTTTCCTACTGTAAGTTTTCATTTTTAGCATAAGATTAGCCAAAAGTTTATATATGTTCCCTAATCTTCACTTTAATCCTTCAACACTGACAACATTTAATTCTCTTTGTATCTCAGTGTAATTGGTGGTGGTGATGGTGCTGCCTTTGGTGTGAGAGACCCGGGTTCAATCCCCCCACTGTGACCCATCAACCATTGTGTCCCTGAGCAAGACACTTAACTCCTAGTTGCTCCAGAGGCGTGCCACCTCTGAAATGTGTAGCAATTCTAAGTCGCTTTGGATAAAAAGCGTCAGCTAAATGTATAAATGTAAATGTAATTGTAAGAGTTGCCCTAGTCCTAAACTGACAAAGCAAAGACTGGACAACTCCATTTCCTGATGGAAGTGCATGATTGTGGCAGGTCATATGAGGAACCACAAGTGAATGAGAGACAAACCTGTATTGTGTTCAACATTGTTTCCCCTTATTGCAATTTCTAACTCTGAGAACACACACACACGTTCAGTGTGAGTTTTCAACAGTCCAGCAGAGCTGTTTGCAGTGTGTATGTAGGGTTACAGCCGAGTATGCAGATGCGGCATGCAGGAGCAACTCCATAGCACAGTGAAACAAAGAGCAGAGCATCAGCAGATTAAATAGATGCCTTTCTGCAACAAGTAAAATTTATATAAACTGTAGCCAGTAGAGTGTCATGTGTGAGTGTAGCAGCATGTACAAGTTTTCGGGCTTGGACCAGCTCATGGCTTCACTCCATTTCATTTGTTAATATTTATTTCAAATATGAACACGCAAAAAAATTGTTTTGTTTTTATCTTGTTAACCAAAGGTTTAATTAAGACACCGTTTTATAAAGTGCTAGACTTTGCTGTAATATTTTGTATAATTAGTCATTATTTCAGAGTAGGTGTTTTTTTCAAATAAAGGATTTGTTATTATATTGTTATTACCAAACTTTATGTTCTATTTGACCGTCTGACAAAAGTTAAAATGTTGTAGAATAAATAACAAGTGGAGCATTAGTCTGGTGTTCAGGTTATTGTTTTCCGGCTTTTTTCAGTTTGTTTCAGCCAAACAATCTCTCACACATTATCTTGCTGATCTCGCGCACAGATCTGGCCTGACTCTTATCTCTACAGCTGGAGATTTTCACAGTGTCGACTGCTATAATCAATGCTTGTCGTGAGGAAATTCAATCCCATCTACAGTAACCAGGCCCCAGCCTTCCCTTCCTCCTCCTCTTCATCCGATCTCCCCCGCACCTGGTCAAGCCTCATCAAATCTGCCAACACACTGCACAGAAATCTGGGGGGCTCAGCTCTCATTTTCTCTCTCATTCCTTATTCACTCATTCTCACTTATACTTGTTTCCACCGCTGTCTTTATCTGTCTCCTATACTCTCTGTCTCTCACTTGCTCTTTTCCTCTCATTTTCTCCTGTCTGTCTCAGATGCTGTATTTCTCTCCTTCTCAAACACACTCTACATTTTTCTCTCTGTCTGTTTTTCTCTGGCTCTCATTTTATGTCTCCCTTATTATCTTCTTGCACCTTGTTCCCTTTGATGCCATCTCTTTCTCGCCCATCCTCTCTGCCTCGCCATCTCTGTCTCCTCTCTTCATCTGTCGCCCTCCCTCTTTATCCGTCTCCATCTCCTCTTGCTCCCTGCATGTTTCATTTTCCCACCTCCCCCTCCCCGCTGTCCTGTTGCTGCCTCAGTTGGTGGCATGTTGAAGAGCGCTGCTACACTGAGTTGGATGAAATCTAACATGACAGGTTCCACGACTGTGGCAGGAAGGCAAATGTATTTTCTGGAGTTTACATCTAGAGTTGACACCCTCTCATTTCCTTTGGCATTGGTCTGAAGGTTAGAGAGGTTTTATTCCCTATAAATACTGCGGTTCAAAAATAACCTGAACATACATAGGTTGTGAAGTGACTAACCAGTGTTTATCATCATGGCCAACTATGCAGCCATTATCAACAGATATAGAAATTTAGATCAATTTGAACTGAGTAGTGACAACTCATATCCTAATAAACGTGAGCTGAGCTAATCGACGAAAAACTAAAGGTTCAATGTGTAAGTTTTAGTGGCATCTAGTGGTGAGGGTTGCAACAAATGGCTCACTGTGCATTCACTTACTTTATAACAAATTTATTAATTAACTAATTAAGTAATTAATTCAACAGTAAAAAATCTAACTTTATACTTTTTCTCCATGAGGTTGTAGGTTTAATTTCTAAATCCAACAACAAAAAGCTGTGAAAATTATTAATTGTTAACTCTTTTAATATCTTTACATAATAAACATAAATATCATTATGTAATATTTTTATACACCACTGAAAACATAGTTATGGCTATATTGCATATATAGATAGATTCTCCTATTACACACTGAACATTTAAATGTTGAATTTTCTCTGACTGACAGGTTCATGATAATGTTTGGTTGAATCTCAGTTTGTTTAATCCTTTCTGTAAATGTAATATCTAGCTATGGAAACATGTGACAATGAAAATCTTTTATCTTTTATCCCTACCGTTGAAACAAATAAAAAATACTTACATACATATCCTACAGCAGAATACGCATGTTATTATGATCATCAAATCATGCATCCCTAACGGATTACATGTATTGGCGTTATGTAATCAGGATACAAAAAAAATGTAACTGTATTCCATTACAGTACAGAAAAAATTGACGTAATCAGATTACAGGTACATTTTGTAAAATCGGGGATTACTCAGAGGGATTACTTTAAGCAGAAATTTTCCACGAAAAAGAAAACGCTGTGCTATTTGCTTCCATATAGATATACAGTCTATTGTAAAAACCCAAAGCAAGGGAGGGACGTGTTGCAGACATTAATTGGCGTTTACAGTCACCAGTAGCGGCGAATGTGTTTATGCCTCCACCCCATCATGCTGACTCTGTGCGGACTGGCTATAGGTCCCAGTGAGTGAACATGGCAGCTGGACCAGGACCGAGCACTGCCTCCGAGACCGACAGAGGCCAGTTTGACCACTGGGGATACAGTACGAATGTGGGACATCAGAGAGAAAACTAGAAAATATTTTCTCCATCAAATATGATTTTGTTTCACCAGAATCAGTGAAGAAATTTGTGTTTATGTACAGTAATCAGTGGGGCCCGGCCCCAGAAACACTATTCTTCAGCAGCTTCATATTGTTTTCATTGGATGCTAAATTGAAAAAAATGAGTAATCAAAATTGTAAAATGGTTTTCCAAATGACAAACTTAAATATCATCAAGAATACCTACAAAACAATGTTTTTGTCATTGATGGGCGAGATACTGCCATAGTGGTGACATAGTGCAAAGCGTGTCATATAAAAACATTTAAATATGGATTTTGTGAATAAGAGATTTTGTTATTCTATGTTTCTCTAAAAATACACTGAGCAGAAAACACATCATTGATACTTCCTCTTGACTTCATTTACCTATTTGGCATTGAAGTCATCCAAAAGTAACTAAAAGTAATGAGATTACATTACTTTTATTTTGTGGTACTTGGATTATGTTACTGATTACATTTTTAAACAAGTAATTAGTAATTGTAATGATTACATTTTTAAAGTAATCCTCCCAACCCTGCTCTCAATCCAAAGTGCAATTACAGGTTGAGACAGAAGTAGGCCAACATCTATAAAAAGGGGCACATATGGAGGCACTGCTGACGGCTTAAATAATATATGGGGTGGGGGGGTGGAATAAAATGGAATTGAACGATTCAAATTAAAAGAAATTGAGACTGAGATAAAGAGGAGGAGGATGGAGAGAAAATAGAAAAAAGGATAAAAATCCAAGAAAGACTGCTTAAAAATAGGATGGGAGAGATAAAACCAAGAAAAATGTGAGGAGGGGGGAAAAGAGCAAAAGCGAGCCAGGAACAAGGGCCCCCGACACGATAAGAGACAGAAGAACATGAAAAGAAGAAAAGGAGAGGGAAATGAAAGGGGCGATAGTGGAGAAGATTAGGTTGAGTGTTGTAAAGAGAAAGAGGTCCCGGAGGCCTTGGCAGAGCTGTGATCCCAGCAGCGTAACCTCTTCATCTTTCGCCAGCTCCCTTGACATGACAGCTCTACCCATCTCTGGACCCCAGAGGGGCAGCATGGGCACATTTGTTTGCCAAACTGACCCTCCTACCCAGGCTCCACTTCCATTACCAAGCCTCTAGAATCTGGCCTTCCTACATATATGTGGCCCAAGGTTGGCCAACACCTAGCATGGGTCCTGATCAAAACTACCGCATTGACAATGTGTCCTAACTCTACCAGAATGTCTCATTTGACATTTATTAACACCTTATGTCACAGACATGGATGTAGATGTACATTGTTTTTGTCCTTACCTGCCTTAAATTATTTGATATATTATCACCATATAAAGTCATGGTGAACATGTTAGCCAACAGTTGCCACTTCGGCAGTTACTGAGCAACATAATCATATATCTGGCACTTGATAAAGTTAAATAGTCAGTCCTCTATGAGCTTTGGTCTCCACCAACTTCTTCAGAAAAATATATGTTACTTTAAGTTGCTAAATGCACTTGTTCACCATCTATTCGCCAACTTTGTCAGCCTGCTGTTTGTTGCTGGGCAGATAGCGTACAGCGGGATTTTGAGATTTGTCACTGAAACCTGCTGCTGCTGGAATTTAATGAGGTTGCTGAGAGCTGTGAGAGTGGACCAAAACAGTAAAGTTGAATGCCGTAAAATGAAAACAGTGAGCTGAAAGACACTAAAATGATCTGTAGAGCTGATGAGACCTGCAGAACTGGGTGATAGTTCTCCGTGGGTTCATCACTACAAGTGCCTTCAATCACTTTACAGTCAACTGACCCATACGTTATTGGAGAAATATAGATTAGTGTCACTTTATAGTCTTATTATTATCTGTAAACAAGTCAAATAATTTTAGAAAAGTGCAAAAATACATATTGAATCTTTTTTTTGTAAAATCAAGTATGTTTTTTGCTATTGTCTTTTTTGTTTAAAAATTTAAAAATCTAGAAAAACATGTTGATAAACTCTTACAGATTTATTCACTTGTTTTGAGAAACTAAGGATTTTGAGACTTAAGTACAGAGTATGTAGATCCTAGCTTGTTTAACACCTCTTACAGGGGAAGGGAAAAAAATCTGAGGTCTTGGATTGTTCTGATGTTATGTTATTTTAAAAAATAAAGTATGAGAGAGGAAAAGAATAACAGACTCCATTGGTAAACTAAAATAACCCAGAGATCTTTTTTTAAAATGAGAAAAGATTAAAAAAAGAAGTGGCAGACAATGAGAAAAACATCACAAGTCAACAAGAAGCACAACAGGCAGGGAACAAACAGACATTTCATTGCTACAGATATACATTGAAGATTCAACTCAACACTGTTGAATGTGGACCTAACGGCCCTGCATTCAAAGAACTATTCAAACCCAAACACATAAAAACGGAGATGTCTAATACCTGGGGCAGGTGAAGCAGATAAAACGTCTGACGGCTAAGATTGTCTAAGTTGAGATTTTTGAACAAAGGCTAAAAACACATAAAATAAGAGAGGAACATAAATATAAACTCCACAGGTGAGACAAGAAACCCTGAGGGAATTTCACAAAGCATCTCATCCCAAAACACAAAACTGATGTCAAAATTCAACAAGGACTATAATAGAAATCCTTCTAAATATATTGACAAAAGTTAAGGGGCAAATACGAGAATAGTCCCATTGCCTGCTCCCCCTTCCTCCTGTTCTGCAGAGCTCTGGGCAACCTTTAACCTCAGCATGCTCACGCCACCCTGCGGCCTCTGCTTAGGTCTTCCTATCAAGATGCCTATGCTCAACTTTTCCTGCCATGATTTGTATTGTGCCACCTGCCAAAATCCCCAGGGCTTAAAGTTATCAGACAGCATTCCCCCTGTTCTGAGTGTAAATGGGAGGTATTGCTGCGCTATTACCACATTCATTTTTCAGCCTCTTAAGGGATGTGGCACACTCTGTATAATGGACCCCTCCTTTTGCACCCGCCGTTTTGAGTTTGATGTAAATATGATCATCCAGGAGAGCATAGAAAGCCCTGAGAGTAACCCTTACCCTGCTGCAGAGCATAAGTCTCCTAATAATTCTGCCACTAGAGTATCAACAGGGAGGATTAGGAGTAACACAAAAGACCCATTTCCTCTCCTGAGCGAACCCCTCTCTCCTACCGGCACAGATGCATCTGAGAGAAATAACACACAAACACTCACACACACACAAACACACGCACATAAGCATCCACTATCTGTTGAGCAAGCAGCCTGTCTTGAACTCTGTCCTCGAGGCACGGGGGTGTTGGCTAAGCTTGTGCCTCGGGAATCTGACTATCGTCAGGGGAAGCAAAGTAAAGACAGACGGAGAAAAAGAAGAAGTCGAGGATGGATGAGGGATGCCAAATAAAGATTTCCCTTGACTGATTACAAGTCTTTCTCTGCTGCCTTCTCTCTCTTGAAGACACACCATCACACAAACTCGTCAAAGCATCATAAACAGCACTGATCAGCATCTGGCTTCTAGGACCGGGGATGTTGCTCAGCAAATACAATGAATCCACGAACCTAATCTAAATATAGAAACCACATTGCAAATAAAAGCAGCTTTTTAAAAAAAATCAACTCAGAATTCCTGCTGGCTCTGTAAAAGTACTCTTGCAAAGGGAGAGGCACTGCCTAAGTTAATTTAGCTTTGAAACACAATTCAAGCGATTTTTTTAAAACAGCTGATACATAGATGTTGAGATCCATGCCTGCTTTTGCACCACAGGGCTGCTGCCCCAACAGGAAAATGATGAGAAAGGAAGGAGGAGGAACAGGCATGGGAAAAGGGATGAAGGGTTGGGGGCGACGTGCAGGAAAAGGATAGGGAAGGGTAGCGAGGAACTACTGATGCATTCTGGCGCATTTTCTGCTGCAGCACCCTGGGAATAATATCGAGAAGCGTGTTCCCTCTAAAAGAGGTCCCCAGAGCTGCCCGCAGAGCATGCTGGTCCGGCCTAACACACGTAGAGAGAGAGGAGAGGAGAGGAGAGGAGAGGAGAGGAGTAGCCCTGGGACTGGGGAGAGTGTGCAGAGTAAAACTGGAGTGAGATCACAGTGAGCATCAGTTCACGGTGTTTTGAGAGAAAGAACACCCCCACTGCAGAGATGGAGAGCAGTGGAGAGAGGAGGCTGCCACAAGCCTGATAATCAAAGACAATGGAAAAAAAAAACTTTGAGTAGTACAAGCCCCCCCTTGTGATTTTCAGCTGAACAAAGCGAAGAGCCACTGACTCCTTTTCTTTGACTTGCTTGCTTTAGTCAAGTCCACAAATCATATACAGAAAAAAAATCCAGTGTCTCTTTCCAGGGCAGAAAGAGGAACTTCCTTAAATCCTTAAAACTGCACGGATACACCAATTCATGGCAGGACAGCACTTGTCTGGAGTCAAAAGCCAAATAGAGGAGGGTCTCAGCTGAGGCTCTTTCTATGGTTCACAGCACTAATGCATGTCATCGACTGACTGGACCAGATGAGAACAGTGATAAATTAGACGGGACTGCAAGAGAACAAAGTATTTTCTATGTGGGAAACAGATAAGGTTTATGAACTTCTCTTCCATCCTTTCTTTTTCTTAGTCTCTGTTTTTCTTATAAAGGAATACAAAATAAAACAATCAGAAATAGGGCTAAAAGAAACTATTATTTCCATTACTGGTTATTTCCCCCCCCCCCAAAAAATAGTTTAAAATGTCAGAAGACATTGAGCAATTCTAAGAGGCCAAGGTAACCTCTTCAGATTAGGACTGCAGCTAACTAATTTTTATAATTGATTAATCTGGAGCTGAATTAACTGAATGAGCTTGATTAATCAATTAGTCATTCGACAGAAAAGTCACAAAGATTTTATTACTTGCCTAATCATTTAAAATATTTTCCAAGCCATCATACCTATTGCTGTTTTTTTGTTTGCGTGGTCTATGACATTATATAAATGTCAGAAAACAAAAAGAAAAAGTTACAGCTCTATTTTAAATGTCTTGTTTTATCCGACCAACAGCCCCAAAGCCCAAAATACCCAATTAACAATGAGTAATGCAGTAAATCCTCACATTTGAGAAGCTGGAACCAGCAAATATTTCCCGCTTTTTCTTGATAAATTACCTACACAAACAATTATTAAGTTACTGTCAATGATAAGAAAACACAGAAAAGTGAGATACAAACAGAAATCCTTGGAAAAGATAAACACAGTATCATCTATACTGTTTGAATGACAGTGATCTCTGGGAAGTGTAGTGTGAAAAAGCCATGGAAATGAGAACTCAGCACAAAAGATGCAACCACCATGAATGAAAAGGGATGACACAAATTTTAATTTTATGGTCAAGGTCTATTTAAATGAAAAAATGAAAAATTATCCTCATTTGAATTCATTCTTTCAGCTTTACTGCCTTCAGGGTGCCTTAGTGAAGCATTTTGTATATTGGCCAGACGTGAAGTGCTGTGAGCTGAATTCACACACCACTGTAATCACTGCTCTACATTTGAAAATTTGCAAACACACCCCAAACTCTCATATGCTTTTCTACTATTGTTTCAGGCATGACAACTAAGACAAAAGCAGGGGGGAAAAGCCTAAAAGCAGACAGCTTCTCTCATCTCCTGCAGCATTTTGCAAACCGTGCTCGGTGCAACCTTCGCTCCTCTCACTGTGAGCTTCATTGATTTCTAGTCTTAATGCTGCTGCGCTGTGCATGGAGGAAAGTGCTATGGAGCAGGACTGACCTTTATCAAAGTATGCAGATGCTAGATGTGGGTGCAGGGGCAGGAAGGGCACCTCCATTGGCACCCCAGACTGTCACCCTGGCAGGCAAGGAATGAAATGAGAGCAGCGACCTGTATTGAACGCACCACTCTTCATCTCTCTTTTAAGTGCAAACCTAAATACAAACAAAAAGAACTGTTGTGTGGAGCTAAAAACACAGGGCTCTAAACAGCAATGACTTTGGTTGAATATAGTCCCGATTAGAGCCAAGACGATGAATTGATTGATTGGTCACTTACATTTATTCATTTAGCTGATGCTTTTATCCAAAGTGACTTACAATTCTTATACATGTCAGAGGTCGCACACCTCTGGAGCAACTAGGGTTAAGTGTCTTGCTCAGGGACACAATGGTGGATGGGTCATAGTGGGAGATTGAACCAAAGGCATAGTCTTATCCATTGCGCCATCGCAACTTATTTTGATAATCAATTAAGTGTTGAGGTAATTTTTATCTCAGCCTACAGGAGATAATATCTAACATTATTTTAAGAAAAAAAAAGCTATGAATGATCAATTCTATCAAAATTTGGTTGTATTGCTGTTGATTTTTAGTTTTTGCCTTGTTTGAAACACATTTTCTAAAGTTGTCTACAACTAAAAAGGCTGTATCTTTAAATTGGTACTCTAGCTATTGAATATTGAGCCTAAAGTTGGGGAGTATCCTGATTTTTACTCCTTGATATGGGTATGGCTCCCAAAATGCTGGATCTTATGTTTCCCATAATGCAACTCAAAAGCATATTTTGCCTGGCAAACACTCACATCCTTCAAACACCACACTTCTAGTTTGTAATCCAAGCTTTCTGTTTTAAAATGTGCAGCCTCCAAACACGGGCTGAGATAATCCTGATGACATCACTATTAGGGTGTTACTCCCAGAGTCTCCGAAGACATAACACAACTGTTTTCATATTCTGAGCAGTACTCCTCATGGCAAGTTAAACGTGTAAAATCTGTGCCCCTTTAACTAATCATGGATGTATTGAATATCATTTCCTTTAATTGCCTTATTTATGTTGTGTTGTTGACACGCTTCCACAATTCGTGATGACCAGCTGCAGATATCACAGCCAAAAAAAGGTTCCAACATATCCTATTTGTCACCTCTAGTACGCTCACATTAAACGTTTTTCCCAGCAGGCAGTTCCTATTTACAGCACATCTGATTTGACTGAAGGCAGCATCAGAGTACTCAAACTGTCTACTCACAAACTAGCTCACACTAATTAAAGAAACATTTCTAACACCACAGTATACTCAGGTTTCAGGCTGCGGATGATCACAAGATCGGCTGTAAGCAGGTCCCTTTCCAGTGCGGATATTACAAAACATGTTACATGTTTTGGGAGGATCTGGATTTTGTATGTGTTTTGCAGAAGAGCTTCTCAGTTCCTGTAGAACAGACACTTGCCTTCCAGCACAATTTGGATCAGAATCAGTCAGCAGGATGGCAAAAGGAAATCAACATTAAAAAATGTACAGATGTACAGAGCTGAATACAGTTTAAAACATCAGTACACCCCCAAAAATCTTTTTCCCCTCACCTTCCACTAGTTGTATCTAGTCAGGCAGATACATTTGCCCAGGTTTTTAGATATCTGTCTCAGATTTCTGCCCCCACCCGAAAACAAGGCTTGTGCAGACTACACAACTATCAGCACTGGCTGATCGCCATGCTGTTCAGACTACACAACTTACCGTCTTGTGACGAGAACTAGGCTTTACAAGAATAAGTGTCTACAGCCATGCTGTGAGGCTGGACTAAATGCTAATGTTAGCATGCTCACAATACTAAAATGCTGATGTTTGGCATGTAACGTTTACCATGTTAACAAGGTTTATTAAGTTAGCATGCTTAACTTAAGGTTTATTAAGTTAGCATGCTAACATTTGCTAATAAACGTAAAAACACAAAGTATGGTGGAGGTTTATGCCATTAAGAATGTCATTAGTTTTAAGATCTATCCAATAAATGTTGAGAAATTTCAATATGGCACTAGAGGAAAGGTCAGATGATCACCAAAGTCAGTAGGAGTCATTTTCTGAGGACTATGAATGTCAGTACAAAATTTCATGGCAATTTGCCAAATTTGTTGAGATATGTTAGTCTGACCCACAGCAGTGGACACCGCCATCCCAAGAGCCCTGCCACAATGGCAGCTAAACACATCAACATCTTTTTCCAGAAACAATGTCCCGGTTAAGCAGTCTCTATGCAAATGATCTACCAGGCTTAATACCTTGAGATAAATATGTATTTTTGTTATTTGGGTGAAGTGACCTTCTAATTGCAAAACAATCCAACCTGAGCACTTTCATGTGACCCACCACACCATTAATCCACACTCAGTTTCACATTCTTCCAAAATTAGTTGATTAAAGGAATTTATGGCATCATATTATAAATAAACATATTGCTTGATTATTTAAACATTTTATATTGAATCTTTAAATGCTGACACATTTCACACATATTTTGGGGAAAGATTCCTAAAATACAATATTCAAAATCTCTAGAGCATCCAGTCTGTGAAAGTATTACCATTTTGTCAACTGAGCACTTAAATTAACTCACTTTACAAAACAACAAAAAAACAAAACAAATTTAAAGTTTGCACTATCAATCACTTTGTAAGAGCAGGCGTCATGTCATCTCTTTCAGAATACAACCGAATTATAAAACAGTAGAGTGTTTATGCGTTAAAACATTGTAGCTAAACGTTTTGACAGTCAAATGGGTCAAACTGATGCACTTACCTCCATCCTAACTCTATTAGGCTGGAGAGACTGTCAAAAGTTTGGGAAGCCTGAATAAATGATCCCCAGTCAGATTTACACGCAAACACTCAGGGGGAGGCTCGGAGCTGGCGACACGCCCTGCACTGAATTGTGTTATAAATAAGCTTTAACTTAATTGCATTCCCCCAACTGGGAGGAACAAACGCAGGGCCAGCATATTTATTGCCACACTCAACCTGTGCGTGAGTTAATGTGTGTGTGCATGTGTGTGTGTGTGTGTGTGTGTGTGTGTGTGTGTGTGTGTGTTTGTGCGTGTGTGCGTGTGTGCTTGTGTGTTAAGTTAGCTAAGATAAGAATAGTCCTTATGAATCTTCCAGGACTGTATGTCTCTGGATGTGTTAGGACCGTTGTGAGACAGTCTTTGTTTAAGTGTTTGTGTGTTAACAAACTGATCTCAGATGATCAGAATCAGAATCAGTTTTATTGCCAGGTATGTGTACACATATGAGGAATCTGACATTGCTCACGATGTGCTTACTTATACAATAATACCATAACACAATAATAAAATAATAATAAAATAAAATCAGACACAAACTACAGAACAGACAACACTAATATACAGACTATGAACAAAACAATATGGACATTTTGACAAATAGTATAGTGATCAGAGTGCAAAGGATGCAAGAGTAAACTATTCTCATTATGTACATGTTGAAGGTGGATATGATATACAGGTACACATACACATACATGCATACATGTACACATGTACACAGTGTGATGGAACATAGTGCAAAGGATGCTAGAAAAAATAATTAAGACCTATGACCTTATGACCTGAGGTAGGTGTATTGGTATACAGTATATACAATATGACATAGTATGAACAGCACTGAAATAGAGAATGGTGAATAAATAAATAATAAGTGGAAACCAGTAAACAGGTGCTGATTAGAGACAGTGAGTGAGATGATAGCGGAGGGAAAGATGTTGGAAGTACAGAAAACAATTTCATGCCATGTTATGGGCAGTAATCGCTACTAAGGATGCATTCACTCTACCACAGAGGCCAGGTTTTTAGCCACGCTAAAAGTGTGACTCTATGGATAGCAATGTCACTCAACAACTGTATGATGGGTTAACACAAAATGTGGTACAGATATCCATGGTAACTACAGTAAGAAATCCTAATGACTTGTGACTTGTGGTTTTTCATATAGCACCACCAGCAGGTCAAAGTTTCAGTGAAAAAATATTAATATTTACAACATGGACTGCCACAAAATTGCCCAATTTTGGTAGAGACATTCATGGTCCCTAAAAATGAATTAATGAACTTTCATTTTTAGGGACCATGAAGAACTTTACATCTATTGCTATCATCAGGTCAAAATTGTAATTTTCCCAATACTTTATGACCGAACAAAGATAATGATATTCCCATCAGCCTCAGCTGTACGCTTCTTTCTGTTTATGGCTAATTAGCAAATGTTCGCATGCTAAACTAAGATGTTAAACATTAAAGAGATGGTCTTATGCTCATTTTCAGGTTCAAAATCTTATTTAGGGGTTGTACCAGAACAGGTTTACATGGTTTAATTTTCAAAAAACACCACCATTTTTTTCATACTGCACATTGCTGCAGCTCCTCTTTTCACCCTGTGTTGAAGGCTTCGTTTTAGTTATGGAGTGATACATCTTGTCTCTAAATGTTACGAGTTGCACATGCGCAGTTCCTAGTTAAGGACTACTAGCCAATCAGAAACAGAGAAGGGCAGGTCAGCAAAAAGCCGGTAATAGCCAATCAGAAGCAGAGAGAATCAAACACAGCTTTGTTTCAGCTGTTCATGTTGCTGACCAGCTTGGCTGGCGCAAGAGTTTCAGAGTGGTGAGTTATTAATCTGTAACAAAAGTGTCTTTCATCCATAAAGTTTTAACTGAGCTCTGTCTCTACATCACAGTAAAAACTTTATGTCCATTGACTGCCTGGAGGGTAGCTAGTGTTTGCAAGGGAGAGGAGGTGTGTGCTGCAGTTCTGTGTTTTTCCACTGGTGTTTTTGAGGGTGTGTCGGAGTAGCCTCTTGGCGAGCGTTATATGAGGCGCATTTAGGTTTCTTCCCTGTGACATCACAAGGATGAGAGGGAAGCGGTTGTTTGCATGCTGAGGTTAGCATTTAGCTCAATGTACGGCTGTGCCTAAGTACAGTCTTACAGAGCCACTAGCATTTGGTTAAAACTGAAAATGTTGTTTTAGCAGCATTTATATTGCTATATTTAGAACCTGCTTCGCTATGGAAAAAGCTGTGGTTAAAATTATTTAAAGCCCCCCTCCAGTGTATTTTGACATTTCTATGATATTTCATATTTTTCTGAGTCATTTCCTTACAATATTGATTGCCCACATAGTTTGCCAAATATTTTTTGACAAATGGCTTAATTTTGTGCTCAAAGTTGCAAAAGTTGCTTAGTTATTAAAACTGGGTTGTGACGCATGACTATAGTAATTCCATTAATCATAAGTCATTCTCCAAGCTTGCGCAGGCGCACTGTCACATCTGGTTAAAAAAACCGTCACGCCGTCATGCCTCGTTAAGTCAGAGCATCAAACCAATAAACATCATTGTGAGCTAGCTAACCAATTTATCATGTAATTTACTTAGGTATGTCTCTCTGTCTGATTGTCTTTCTATTTTAGTTAGCTAAGTTAACTTAGTTGTAGTTAGCCAGGTGTAGTTAGCTAGCATAGTTATTGCAGAAAGTTAGCTAACCGAGTTTTTAGTTTCCTCCTCTTGGTTTAGTGTGCTGTTCATTTTCATTATGGCATTTGTGCGTGCGGTGTTGGAGGACAGATGACAGAAAACGCATAGCACTTTCACCTGCCACCGTCTTATATACAGTCTGCAGCATGCCATTTTACCAGTGCATCGGGGGAGGCACCTACCACACCCCCGCGGTAAAGTAAGTGCACCATAAAACGTAATGGGAGTCATCATGTGCAGTGCGTAACAAGACCATCGACTGTATGATTGATAACAGCTGATACGTGCACATTAGTTTCTATCATGGGTAAGTAATAGCTACTCCTGCCAGACAGTAAAGTGTACTAAACTTTACAGTGTAGTGATGTTAACACAGCATATCGTTAGTGAACACTCCAGCCAGTCAGTTTTTGGTTGTCATGGTAATGTATTACGTCTGACTTTTTTTTTGTTTGTTTGTTTGTTTGTTTTATTTGGATCCCCATTAGCTTCAGCATAAGCTAAAAGCTATTCTTCCTGGGGTCCTACAATCTTCCATGTGACAATACAGTTTGTTACACCGACTATTAACCACACCCCCATTCTCTGTTTGAGAAAGAACGTTAACCAAAAACGGCAGTTAAAACTGGCTGGAGGGGCTTTAAATACTGTTTAAATAATGCTTATATGTGACTTATGTCTACAGAATATTCAATTATCAACAAATGTTACCTTGATGTCTGCAAGTCACTAAATCAGTATTTTCTGGGACAAGATGAACATGCGTTACATGTTACTTGTACAACTGTTTTTATGATTCCTTGTCTGCAAAAATCTCACACTTCATAGGCTCACAAAACCAAAACTGTCCAGAAAAATGGAGCCACGTATGAGTTACTTTTGTTTACAAGCCCTTGTTCACTTTTAACTAGACGTAAACTGTAATGAAGCAAATGCGAAAATACTACAAAATAAACTTCACCACATTACAAAAGAAAACAAAGTGTGATTGCACCCTGAGGCACTGTAAAAATACAAAGACACATTCCAATTATTGAGAGAACAGAAACTATGAGGCTTGCATGAATAAAACAATAGAAGCACAGCATCGAATATGATTAGCTGAGCTTGAGATGACTCTGGTTGTGTGTGAGAGCTGGCTGCAGGGTGGTAAGGTAAACCTCGTGGGTCTATTCCAGGGTGTCTAGAAAAGTGCTGGCAGGCGGAAAAGCTGAGTGGTCGGCAGGATGAGGATCAGCGTGGACATGTGTTCTGTCAGTCATGAAGCCCAAAGGGGTGACAGCTACATATCCAAGTGATATTAAGGAAATAGGTTGGGTAAGGACCCTTCAAGAGCTGTAGGAAGTAGGGTAGATAGCACAGGAAAGGGGACATCCCTGTATCTTATCATGAGCATACAGCCCCCTATGTGATGCTGTATATAAAAATATAAGGCAGGTTTACAAGCACAGGAGTGTCATGCTCATTCAGGCGTGACCACAGTGGCAATTACTTTAGCTGATTCTGGTCTGTCCGCTGCACACCACTCATTTGTTTATGAATCCATCAGCGCCTAGTTAAACATTCCTCTCTCCAGGGATGGAGCTTCTCCACCTAACAGCTGTGCTATCTTCACTGGGTCAAAGGAAACCGAAGCCTGCAACCTTCAGACATTTCATATTCTCAGCAGCAAACTCGCTCACACAATTTTTTTTTGTGGCTAGTTCTGACTTTTCTAAAATGTTTTGTGTTTTTCACCACTTCACACCTCTAAAACTTAAATATGAAAAGAAAAACGAAGTCTTATGTTGATTAGTCTAACAAATAATCAACATATTAAGAGATAAAAATCAATCGTAAGTAACTGTTAGATGCAGCGCTGCTCCCATGTCTACGCTAAGGCTGTAACCTGTGATGATGGGTCACAAGTAGGCTCAAGCCAAAAAGGTAGAGGGCGTCTGCTCTCTACCACCCCAAATGTGTACCTGTTAGCCTAACCTAACCTATTACGAAGCACTCTTTAAATTGAGAGTCACTTTATAGCTTTGACCGCCATGAAGTGTACTTTTGAGAAGCTCATGGTGGCTAGCTGAGGTTCATCTCCATTAGCTCGGAGCAGAAGCACTGCCACTAAGAAACTATTAAACTTCATCCTTCGTGCTGAGAAGTATTGTCTGGCTAAGAATTGGAGTGGTGTGTTCCAGAGCTCCAGATTAGGACTGTAATAAATTTCCACTCTGGTTGATAACAATGGGCACAATGTGTGTCAAAAGAGATTGAGAGTCAATGCCTCGTAAAACAGGGGGCGAGAGAAAGGAAGAGCATGAGAGCTCAAGAACTATGTGGTCTAATTGTCCTTAAGGGTATCAAAAAAAAGCCCTTGCCCTTTAGACAGGGAGCACAGTCTGCCCTCATTAAGTTGTCGCAATTAACACTGAATTAGCAGGAAAACTGTTGTGCCAAGTGTGTGTGTGTGTGTGTGTGTCCTTCTGTTATTTCAACATCAATGCAAAATGGAAATAAACGTAACATTTCCATTGTCAATTTCCATACACGGCAGAGTAGGAATATGAATGTGAAGGGAATGTAGGCAAATAAATTCTGTATTTTCCATGTTTTGAGCGTGAAAACGACCCTGAGGAGAGCTTTCAAGGCAGCGGAAGAAACATCATTGTAATTATGCCTTTAGTGAATATTCTACACATTTATCCCTTTAGTTTTGTGTTTGGAAATGTTCTCATGAATCTTCTGGTATGCTTCTGGATGAAGCTGTCACTTCTACTGCTCCTCTTTGTCTTTTTTATGAATGCACACAGAATCTAATTCATCATTATCCGAGTATCATTATGGAAATTTCTTGAGATTTGTTGGAATTCCGGAAAAAGCAGTGCCATTTCTACAAAAGATCCAGAAGTCTCTGAAGGGGAAAGGAAATATTTTCATATTAATACTCAAACGTGTTCATGCATATGAACAATTTTCATTGTTTTAACCGCTCAACTGAATAATGTCCTGTATGTTTTGAGAAATCATATAACATTTATCAATACTCTGTAGCGAGTACATTAATCAACACTGACTACGTAAGTTTAGTTTAATATCCACAATATGTCTTGTGCTGTCCCTTTGCAGTAAAATTCCCATCTTGTTAGTTTGTTCCCTGTGTGTTAGTGTGGATATAAAACTGCACATTGTCAATATGACTGAACATATGTCAACAAGACCATTTCCTTGACATTTATTGCACAGACGGTGATTTTGACATGTATTAACTAGTTATCATATTCTTTTTTGTAAGCACACAGCCTCTCCTTTGCACTGTCACTGAAAATGTCTCAGTTTACATTTACATCTGATTTAAAAGCAACAGTATGATTTTAGTTGTTGCTAAAAAGGATCAAAGGTCAGGCATTATGACCACTGACCTGGCACTTATAACCTCAGTCTTTCAAACTAACAATTCATCTACATGCAGACAGTGTTTTGATTAAATATTAAATCTTCTTGTTAGTGTAATGTGTTGTTTTTGTGTTATTAGGAAGAGTCTGGGGAAGTGGGATGGTGTGGGGTGTAGGCGAGGCTTAGTTTGTCCTTGTCGTCTGCACTGTTAAAGGAAAACTTATAAATGGTGTCTTATCTAACTCTCTGCAACAAAGTGAGTAAGAATATTTCCCAAAATGTTACACTATTCTTTAATGCACTTATTAATTAAACATGCACTCTGATTCTAATTCCCGATTGCTAAAGTTATCAGTTCGGTGTCACTATTTTTCAATTTATGAAATGTATGATGAGGAAATTTAAGTCCCTAGTTGTCTATGAAATATTCTGAAGCAATAATTATTTGGCCATTTGGCCAAATGGTTTGATTCTTCTCCCAGATCACTACTGGCATTTATCAATTCACAGCACATCGGAGCGGTGCTGTACGCACCGCTCCAATGTGGGAGAACTCTAACTCGCAGCACGATGCACAACACAATGAACAGATCGATAGACCAGCATTCCCTCACAATGCCAACAACATCACAGCAGCCTCATGATGATAGTCTTTCTCCACATTTCTCCCCTCTACTCCTCCGGCAGCCTTCAGGCGCGGCCCATAAAGCATCTCTCACATAAATCAAGCAAAACCCTGAGAGCTCAGCAGGCCCCAAGAGCATGCTGATCACCCCGACACTCATTCCCCTGCCGCCGGTCTCCTGGGCTGCCTCAGCCCTTAGGAACCCTCACCCTGGAGCACAGACCCTGCCAGTGAGCCACAGCACACTGAAAGGGTCTTGATTGGTGGGGGAAGGGGATGTCACAGACACATGTCACTTTGATTTAGTGCCTGCAGACCAATGTGTGAGATGCAAGCGAATGCAAGCTGTGAAAAAACAAAATCAATATCTCTCAAGAGGCGCGGTTCTGTATCTGTATCCCAGAGCACTGCCTTACATGCATGGGACAAAGGGCTGCAGTGTGATACAGTACATGGCGCCGATGCCATTTGTACTACAGTACAGTATGTTGCTATTATTGCAACACTGCCAAATATGCCCACTCAGTTGTAAGCCTATGTGTTTTTGCAGTACACAGATGGTACAGCTGACAAGGCTACATAACATACACAATTTACATAAAACATCACTATTACTCATTGATGCTTACCACCAAACTGCAAGCTTCTGCAAGCATGGCTGCCCCCAGAAGGAATCAAAGCTTCAGGCTTGTCACTCATTATGATACACGCTGCCTACTCACCTAAAAGACTGCCATGCACTGATTACTACAAGGGCCTGATCCTGGCCTTTGACATTTGTTGTTGTAATTTTCTCTCTCTCTCTTTGTTATCCTGTTCCTATTCTTCCATACTGTTTGCTTTCAATTGTAGCAGACATAACAGAGAAACAATGAAAAAAAAGAGAGCAAAAATCCAGATTTCGACCAAACAAAAGCAGCAGGGATTAAAGAAGCAAGGGGAGGGGGGTTACTTAAGGACTTCCTGTTTCTACAGTTGTGTGACGAATCCTAAAGTTGAATCCCTATTGCATGCGACACGCACAGGATTGCGCTCTGATGAGAGCAAAATCTCTTGACAGGAAAAAAGGGGGATACAGAATGCATGCTCTGATGAGAGTGAATGCTGTCTAACCTTGTCAAGAAAAAAACATTTAAATCACGGAGTGATGAGTGCAAACAGCACATGAATAGGTTATCAAAGTAATTTCTAAATTAAATTATGTCAAATGGCATAGCAGACAACATCTTTGTACCAAAGGAAGACTGCTGAATAGCTTTGAAGCTAGCTATGATATCATATATGCTGTAGCTATCATGTTTTGACAGGTTAATCACCATCAAACTGCAATTGAAAAACAAAACACACAAATCAATGGGATGCAAAAACAAGCACACAAAGAAAATAACTAATTATTAATAAGTAATAATAATAAAATAATTATTACTCCTAAATGGGATTCATTTTCAATAACCTTGGTTGATTAAAAATCAGGCAATAGCCAAAAATAAATCACCAACAATACATTATTGAAGAGCAACTGCCCCAAAACCATGAGAAAAAAGGGTTGCTGTCTTACCAGGTCTCATCATTTTTGAACTCAAGCTCTCCATAGGTGTCTTCAAAGTCCTCCCCTCCTCCTTTGGCGAGTCCATCCACGGTGCGATAAGGCACAATGACTGTCCCCCTTGCTCCAGAAGTTCTTAGCACTTTCACTTCCATAATACGAATGCTCTCACTTACGTGCACTAAGTTGCTCTCAAAGGTGAAGATGCCTGAATGATCATCATCCAGAATGGTCACAGTGGCAACACTGGGGGAACCTAGAATAGCCTTTGGGTATGGCAGACTGTTGGCGGACAGCACCTCATCCTCAGTCTCCAGGACACGCAGATTACTGAGCCGCACAAAAAAGTGCTCGTCCTCCTCAAAGATGTCGTCATCTATGATGCCAATGCTTATTTCCTTGAACATCTCTCCTGGTTTGAACACTACTGTACCCTCTGTGAACTCGTAATCAGCCCCAGCGTTAGCCGAGCCATCCTCTGTCTTATAATCCACGTAGATCGTCTTGTTGATGTCGCCACCCTTTCTGGTGATGGTCAGAATGGCGGCTCCACAGTTCTCGAGACACTGATAGACAGCAGGCTCAAATGCAATTCGAGACACATACTCTTCTGGTTCCTCCACATGCACCTCCTGCACGCTAATGCTCTTCTTCGCCTGCTCTGCGACGTGCTTCTTCAGGATATTTCCTGCGCCTGTCATCATGCGTGTAGCTTGGATCCGGTAGAAGGCACGGCTCTTTTGCTGGTGCGAGAGAGCATAGTAGTTGGCCATCTCGACCAGCTGATCCAACTCTTTCTCTGGGTGCTTCTGCTTCAGGTCTTTCAAGATGCGGATCATATCACGCCGGGACTCGTCCACCTCTTTGCTCTCGATCAAACCAATAAGGTTGCTTGCCGCACCTCCATCCATGAAGTGAGAGTTGACCATCTTGCCATCCATCTCAATCCCCTTGGAGCGCTCAGTCTCCGTCTCGATGATTACACCCCTGTGCTTATCTGTGCGATACTTCTTGTGCATGAACTTGTAGAAGAGCAGTCGTCTGTCGGCGACCCAGGCAAGGAGTACACATATGGGGAAGAAGGCCAATGTGAGTAGACCCTCCCAGACCTGGACTACATTAGGAGAAAACACAGCCAGAATCATGTAGAGCCAGATGTAAGCAAAGATGCTCCAGCCTGCAGTGACAAAGAACACTCTGAGGTGTTTGACCTTGCGTACCTCTCCTTGGGGAATGACAGACACACAGAGGCCAATGATGACAAACATGTTGAAGGCTGCACTGCCAACAATTGTGGCAGGTCCGAGCTCACCAGATTTGAATCCATGACCACAAACCTCAATTACAGAGAGCAGAATCTCAGGGGCGGATGAGCCCAAGGCCATGAGGGTGAGGTTTGAGACTGTTTCATTCCACACCCGGATCGTGGTGGTGGTTGTTTCACCATTCGGCTTTTTGATGACAATTTCCTTCTCCTGGGAGGTGATGACCTCAATGGCTGCCATGAATCGGTCTGCAATGATGGACACTCCAAGAAACATGTAGATCATTGCCACAAAATACACAATGACCCGTGCGATCTTGTCTCCCATGGAGGGATCCTCGGGATACCAGATGGGCAGGATAATCCCTGCATGACACTTGGAGTTTCCTGTGCAGGTTGCATTGCTGGGGCTAAGTAGAGGGCTCGGAGTGGTCCGGGCCTCTGTACAAAGGAAGGCTACAGCCACAGAGACCAGCCCCAACCAAAGCAAGGCTGACGACCCTGGCTTTACAGGCCTTGAACCCTCCATGCACCCTCCTTCGTCTCAAGGGTCCTTACCACACTGACAGTCCCTCTGGGATCCAGCACTGGGCTGTGCTTTTTCTCCACCCACCACCTAAACACAACAGACAGAAACAAAAGCCATTATGTAGATGTTATAGTATACCTGTATTACAAGACACAAAGAGTTTACTCTCATATGATAGAAACAACGTTCAGACAGAAACAGCAGTGGTAAAACAATCATGTTACTTTGTTACTTTTTACTAGATAGATAAATGCATCTATTGCTACATAAATCTTTATTGTACTTACTTAATGCATTAAGTATTACATTTTCTGATGGCTTTCTAATGGCTCCATTTATTAGTCACACACAATAATGAAATAATTAATGTAATCACATAATAGAATGGTAGTCCAACCTTAGGTTACCTCCATATTTTTTTTTTAAATCCCCAAGTTTGAGGAGTAGTAGTAGTACAAGTTTGTAAGACTGTGTATTTGCATTTCACAGGGAGAAACACACACTGTGTCTGAAGCAAGAAAAGAATTTCTCCATTTTATATGACTGTGAGAATTCAAATTATCCTACTATCCTTCTGAAAGACCAATGAGTTTCTGCCTCCTTCTTTACAAACAGCATAGTCAGGAGACCTTTATGTTATCTATGAGAGGCGGGCTGGAAAACGCTTCCCCATGCTTAGAGGTCTGTAAACCACTATGTGAACATTGTAGATAACATTAGTTTAATAAAATCATTGCCTGTGGGCTCATTTCCAATCATAAAGTTTATTTTCAGTTTAGATGTGGATATGTGCGCCCAATAATGTGGATTTGAGCGTGATTGTTTGAAATCTCAGGGGTAATACACAGCTCTGAACCAAACAGCTCGCTCAGCAGGCGTGAAATGTTGCCAAACTAAGCACTGTCCAAAATGTCGCATTGGCAAAAAATAGCAGAGAGGAGGCAGGAGAACGTCAAGAGGCAAACTGAAACAAAGGGTACAGATGTCCCGTCCAAATTCATTACATACTGAGCCCTAAATGCACACTTACCACTTCCGCAAGAGAAAGCATCATCACAATAACAATGCAGACGTTGTCCGAATTCATAAAAGCTCAGGCTAAGCATCTTACTTGACTTGACAATTCTTTTGATGCAAACAGCTGAGGCCAGAGGCAATGGGAGCATGAAGAACAGTTAACCACCACAAACTTAGAAGATGTGAGCTGCTGTAAGACATTACACGGGGGATTTATTATAGAGGCTCTCTTCTCAGAGGAACTTGTGATTATTTAGTAGTTCAGGAGGATGGGTGGGGCCCCTCTGCAGCCTCCACCACACCTTTGGGCCCCTGAGACACAGGCTGTTTAGTCTGAATTAAAATTATCTCTGCAGAAAGATACAGACTATTTAAGTTAATCTTTCTGTCCTGAATTCACTGGAGGATTGCAATTTTTTATTACTCCCATACTTGTTTCCCTTTCCTTTTGTTGAGCTAAATGTCTTTCTACATTTTGCACTTAAAAGTACATTCTTGTGTTCTGATTCGTGGTTAAAGGGTTGATTACCTCTGGGGCCGTCCGCACTAAAATGTGTACAGTACGCACTCATGGCACTTTAAGGCACTTTGGATAAAAGCATCCGTTAAATGGCATATGTTATGCTGTGTAATGCAAATTTCTCATTTGATTTAACTTTTACGCAGTACACTGGATCTGACGACTTAAAATAACTCCAACTTTTTGAACTCCCAGGTGATATTTTTGGAAATTACATCTATCACCCAGACAGACCACTGGCCAGTTTGGATAGCTGACAAAATTTTCAGTGGAGGTGTGGGTAGTCAAACAGGAGCTGGCATATTTGAAGCACTCACACCAATTTAACACACCTTACACCTGAGCAGTGTCAACTAATGTCTGCAAAAAAACTGGCAAACTTTCAATCAGCGTCTTCTGTGCAAACTCAGGCATGGGCAAAACCAATTAATCTATTCTAGAATAAATTATTTCTAATATTTCTAATTTAATGGTTCCTAGATACACATAATTGCCTCACTGGCAGTATCATTATGATGTGTTTTGAGGTATCAGTAACATTCAGAAAGTGCTTTATTTAGAGGTGGATAAAATGGAGGATATCTCAGTTTGAAATTCCTCAGATGTTAAAAAAAGATTTTGATTGCAGAGAACCACACTGATCTGGAGGATAGAGAAGGATGACAGCAAACAGCAGCAGAAGTGGAAGACAAGGAGCTTAAATTTAACTAAATCAGCAGAGCCATTTATATGGACAGCGCTGAGCACAAACAAAAACAACAGGGAAATAAGTGATAAAACTGTACCTTAATGAGAGAAAAGTTTAATCTGAAAACTAGATTTAGGGTTAGGGTCAGCTGTTTGGACTTTGTAGCAGTTTGAAAGTTTAACACAGAAACTCACCTTAAGAGTCAACTTTTAGTAATGAAGAAAATTTGCACAATATCCTGTAAATTACTTTTATTTGAAAATACAAAACAATTACAGCAGGGATACATTTTTGAAGCCACTGGGAAACTAAGGGAAGTGCATCTTCCTGTTTTAGAGTTACTGCTGACCTGCTACCTTCTCCCTGTCTTTTTTATTGCTTGGTGGCTAGCTGGGGTGGATGGGAAGAAACTGCAATGAGGCAGAAATAAAACTAAAGAGCCTTTCAGTATGTTACAACCTAGGGACGGGAATGATTAAATGACTGGTTAACTTAAGGTGATATACAAGAGGAGGTATCCTAAATCCAAAGTGTCAAGAGTCAAAATGTACTGGCATATTTTATACTAAAATTAAGACTTAATTAACATTAACTTTGAGTTGTGTTTCTGTACACCTGAATGTAAATCTAATATTGATTCTTCTAATTTTGGTCTTCACCAACTCCTATGGCAAATATCTGGCTCTGTAGTGGCTTAATTCTCCTTTATGTTCACCAGATAGCTAGTTAACTTTTGTCTTCTGACTGTTTGGTGCTGGAAATGTAATGTAGAGTCAGTTTTCAGAGCTTTTCCCCTAAAACAGCTGCCTGCCACATCCAAATAGGACACCATGTGAGAGTGATCCAAAACAGTAAGATGAAGGCCAGAATATCAAAACAATGAGCTTTCATCACTACAAACACCTCTTTCACATACACATACGTCATGTGATACATTAATATAAAAATACAGATTACAGCAGCTTTAAATGAGTTGAAAGTTCTAATCCTTCTAACACTTCCCAGTGATTTCCAGCAGCTTCAGTGCAGACATTTGAAGACTCTTGTGTCTCCATGTGTGAATGTGTGTTATTTTGTTGACTGAAAGGATGGCTGTGATGAAAAAGAGTAAATGTGTTCAGTCAGCCTATACCTGGATAAACATAGGTACAACAAAATGGCACAGAAGCCAAGCCACGAGCCATATACCCATAAATCTAAGAGCAAACTATCAGAGTGAAACAGAGAATTTTAAAGGCCATACAGTAAGACTGGGCAGTCAATTGCCTGCTAACTACCTCTTGCCTTGTCCCATTAGACATTTCACAAGCTGAATAAAATCATGCTCAGAAAGATTATGTTGTAATTGTAAATACATTCCAGGTCTTCCAAAAGAAACAGTAGATACTATCCTAAGTAGTAGTTTTAATAATTTTAAAATATGTGACAAAATATTCCATGTGCTTGTAGAAATGCATTTCTCACCCTTGAATTTCACCTCAGTATGGCCCTCATATTGCTACTATCACCACTACTTCCGCTATTTCTACTGTAAATCGACTGTTAAAATCCACTCTTGCAAAATGCAATGCACTTTCACCCTAAGTCAGTTGTGGTGTGGAACGCTGGACACTTCTCACCCTCAATGGTCACCATCTTGGATAGGTAGCGGAAGGGGAGGGACCACCAACGTATTTTCAAAATTGTGAAGATGGCAGCTGAGTAAGCTGCAGAGGTCGTGATAGCACACACAAGCAAGTAAAAGTACGTTTTTATTCATTTTTAATAAAGTATGATTGAAGTCAAGTAAAAAAAAACAAGCTGGCAGATATTTTGGCGGGTGACAATCACTGACAAATGTTGACGATAAGGATATGACTCTGTATAATTTGCCATTAACAAGAAACAGCGGTCAAATGTTGTGATTGTCATTTCCGGTAAGTGAACAGCGGCCGTGCTTGATCTAAGACAACACTACCCTGTCGAAATTAACGCACAACGTAAGTAAGTAGATAGTCTACACAGTACGGTGTACTAACAGAAGTATCTGAATAGAGTTCTCAGTGCTTTGAGTCCGGAGCACCTCATCCTCTTGCCAGTTTGCTTGATGGCATATGACAGCTTTAACTTATTGTGGAAAATAGTGATGGGGCACTGAATTTGAAGAATTCACATTCATTCACAAATGAGAAAAAAGTTTTTCTGGGGTGAGGTGTAGGTATATGCTTGGCCTGGCAGATCTGCTCAACGCCTCACTGATTACTGTACAAAAACACACAACTTTTCTAACTATTTACTGATTTTGGTGAAACTGGATCATATTTTATGGAGTTTCTAAATAGACAGACACCTTTCTAACTTTCTAACTAACTTTTCATCACCACTGAAAAAGGACTTTCTGCAAGACAAACTCCAAAAAGTTGAAGAGTAGTCCTGAGCAGAGTAGCGTCGCAGAGCTGGACCTTTCTCCACACTTCGTTTTTATCCTGTGCCAGTGCTGGAGGAAGCACTATCACCAGAGTGGGTGGATGGGCGCGTCCCTGTACTTCATGGGCATGCTGTCCCTGGAGCAGATTATGAGCAGATGACCATATAAGGACATCCCTGACAATCTGATGTCAGCTTGGCATTATAAAAATTATTTAAATTATAATAATTTATGACATTATTTAAAAATTTGGCAATGTTTAGTATGAACATACGACAGTGTAACAGTTATTACATATCAGAAAATAAGGGAAAGCACAATAGGTCCCTTTAACAAAAACTTAACATTATAAAAAATGTAATATATCCAATAGGGATGGAATAATTGATCAAATGATTGAGAAATCCTTTAAGAGACCCAACACATAGTCTTAAGCAATAATGTAAAGCTTAATAAAATAATTACATTTAAGCACTCTTCAGGTATATGACCCCACAAGGATTTTGTATTTGAATCATTGATTTTCTATCACAACACAAACTACATTAGGCAATGTCAAGTGATGGACAGTAAACGATTCCATTGTTTTATGTGTACCAACATTAGAGCCATGACATCAAAATTAGGAGCTACAAAAAACAATTTGCATACTAATTACTGTTTTAAGGATTGTATTTTGCATTGTGAATGTAGGGGTGAACAGTCTAATCAAGACTGTTCAGCAGCCACCAAAAAGGTTGTTCACAAAAACTTCACAGGAATTTAAGAGCCATATTTCAACTGACATCTAAATTAAGAGTGGAGACATATTCCAGTTAAATCCAACACTGACCTCTTCAACCAGAAATAGTTGAGAATTAACCCACTGCATTTACACAACTTTTAACATATATTTTTTTTAAATATACAGAAGTGGAAGAGCATAATATCTTAATTAAAACCTCAATAGTTATCATTATGACTACTGAGAATGTCATGCAGTATTATTATAAAGTTTATAAAAAATCATATTTCAGTCATGTAAAAATATTATGACAGTAAAAATCCTTAAATATATCTAGTTTCATATGTCAGTATTGATATTATGTATGTATGTGATATTAAATGTATTAATACACAGTATTTAGGGTGGACCAATAGAAAACCACTACCAGAAGGGGGCTGCCCTAATTTTTAAGGAAATACCTGTTCAATTATTCTTATACTGAAACTACAAGTATTTTGTAACAACTTTCAAAATGAAAAAAACAAGGTTAAAACAATACCATCATCATCATCAGGGGATAGTAATACTCTCATTTAAACCTAAACGGATTCACTTCCTTTATGGTTAGGATCTTTAAAGCAGTTTTGCCCCAATGAGAGGGAATCACTATAGCAAAATTAAGAATTATAGAAAATGTGCTCAAATTAACTGAATAACTGAGTGAATAAAAAGTTTACAGACTTTTGTTTTCAGAACCTCCAAGAAACCAGCTGGGCAACATTTCATGACTAGTATCTCACAGATTTATCAGTCTAGAGCTGAAATGATTAGTCCATTATTGGATTAGTTGATCAACAGAAAATGAATCGCTACTATATTGATAGTTCATAAATTCATCATTTTTTAAGGAGAAATACCAAAAATGCTCTGATTTCAGCTTGTCAAATGTGAATATTGGTTATAAAATAATACTGGTTGTCTTCTGGTATTAAACTAAATATCTTGTATTATAGACTGCTGGTCAGACAAAACAAGCGATTTATTATGTCAACATTGCACTTTAAAATACTGGACCAAACAATTAATCAGTAAAATAATCGGACAGATAATTGAAGCCCTAATCAGTCTAATTCTGGATGACTTGCACGTCTAAGATAGTGGATTTTAGTGAGAAAAGCACACATTAACGTTTGATATCGTGCATCTTTAAGTGATCATGCACACCCTTCCATATTACCGGACTGATGCGTGCAGCCTTATGGCTGAGACAGTTGCTGAGAGCAGATCGGCTGTTCGCTCACAGATCCTCTTCCCTTTTCCTATTTTGGGAAGAGGGTCTTGTTTAATTTGAGATGCGCGTAAACATGGACTCAGCAGGCACTCGGAGAGCCTCAGCTGTTGCTGATTAATCATCATCAGGCAGTTTCGCTTACTATACCGATGTCACCTGAGGGGGGAATCCCTGCTGGAGCGCCCATAGGCCCATACGACAACTTATAGGGTGCGTAAAGGCCTACCTGTAAAGATGCACAGAGAATATACGAGCGTATATAATCGCATTTCTGAAACTAAATAGTCATTACTTTGATCCAGGTGTTCAGCCAATCAGCAGCAGGACGAGCTCGGCAGACTGTTACAACCGGTATCCGATAGTTGCGTTGACAGACGCCAATTTATTGTAATGGCACACCCATTAGACAATATCACGAATCCATTTCAGTCCGGTGCAATGGATCATATCTGCCCAGTGATGAGGAGCAATGGGAACAGATAGAGGGGTTAAAGCCCGGGCAGAATGAATCGCTCCAGAGTAAGGGACCACATCCAGCTCACATCAGTTACCGACTGTATTTGCAGCTACATGGATCTTGAAATGCATCTAATATGGTTTCTATAATCTGTCACATATTGTCACGAATAGCTGTTTATCATGGTGTGCCGGGTTGCATTGGTCATTAACGCACGGATTATTTAATATCACTGAGTTTGCATCATGCGTTATTCATTATAGGCTAACATACCTGGATTTGTATTCCGGGGAGTTTATGTAGAGACTGCGAAATAGCTCCTGTCCAACCCCTTTATTATTGTTTTGCCGTTCAGATCAGCCTGCCAACAGTCTCAGAATAATTTCGCTGTTTGGATCTCTTGGGTCAAACGTGCTCCTCGGTCCAAAATCCCCCGGTGCAGCCACTGTGTCGTCCTCATGTAGGGAGAGGCAGGTCCCCAACCTACACGGTGTTGGCGATTGGATCAAACCGGCCAGAGGTGATCGCCTTTCGTCCTCTCCTGCCTTGGCGCCCTCCTCCACAGATCCTCCCTGTCTGACGGACTGACCGGGTCGCAAAGCTGTCAATGACGAGGGAGGAGGAGGCGCGGGGGGGGGGGGGGGAGTCGGTATTTTAGTATATGAGATGGATCTCCAGAGTCCGTCCGCACGGCTCTCCTTCCTCAATTCAAGCCGTGAATCAGCGCTCTCCTCCTCCCCCTCTCTTCGCTGCGATAGCGCAGGAAATCTATGATGTCGCTCTTGTATGTAGGCACTGCCGGAAAGCTCCTCTTTGCAGGCTGTCTTCTCCACAGAAACAGCACAATTTATTTTAAACAGTGTCTTACATTAGAAACGCGCTCGGCTGTGCACGCCGGTGTTTAAGTTGCCAGGGCTGTCTGCTGGACCTCGCTCACCACCGGAATGAGATGTGTCTCCTGAGCGCTGACTGCAAGTCAGTTTCTGGTGCTTCATCTATAAATTGTCATCCTCAGATAATTCATATTAGGCGTATTCTCACTCGGTTGAGGTGTGAAATGGTTGTACCAACAGCCCTCCGCCCCCTTTTTTAAAGTCACACTGACAGGCTCGGTTAAGCGCGCAACTACGTCACCATCGGCTAGGAGAAGATGTGTTGCAGGAAACCGGCACTACATACCACGAATCAAAACAGCCCACTATGTCAACTGTTCACATTAGGAGGGAAGGGGCTGTGAGGAGCAAAACGCTTATAAGGTATCACCATAGACTGTGTATAAAAAGGGTATCACCCACTATTTCAGCTATAAAATCCTGCTGAACCAAGAACATAAATAAGTGACAGCAGGAAGATGATCACTGAGTCATTGGCATTTACATGTCACAAATAAGCTAACACACACACACACACACACACACACACAAAAGCAGAAACGGAGTAAAACTAGCTGTAAGATTTACTCACCGATCTGCTCATGTAGTTGCAGTGACAAAAATGTTTACAGCTTAACAAGCATGATATTTTATTGTTAAAATGTTTATGGTGTGCACAAAAAAGTGGATTTCATATAAGTAGTTAAAAATATCAAAATATCAAATATCAGATCAAGCTCACACTGGACAGTGAATCCATGCAGGGGTTATGTTTGTGATGAAGAACAGCTTAATTGATATTTTTTCTACCTCATTAGGGCTCTTCTATAAGTGTTAAAAATGTGTGAAATAAAGCTGTGGTGCTAAACTTTAACCTGCAACAAAAATGACAAGTAGAGGGCAAAGTGTGCCAATTCATCATCAAAAGGTCCTTAAAAGAACTGATGACATTTTGCGAAATATTTATTGGCTATAATTATTGTCTTTCAGCGGAGAGACAGATGAGAAGGCTGATAAGTTCCTGTTTGTCCATTAAATATGTAGCTACAGCCAGCAGCCAGTTAGCTTACTTTACACTGACTGAAAATGGGGAAACAGCTACAGCTTTGAAAGTGACACATTATATCTTGTTAGCTAATCCAGTGAAAAGCCAAAGTGTTGAGACTCCAGGAAGTCACTGCACCCTGAAAATAGTCACATAACACTCCATGAGACCAAACTAGTCCTTTAAACAGATTTAAAAAGTATCCTGGCTGCAGCTTCATATTTAGCATAATCCCAAAAAAATTTGTCTGTCTCTCATCAAGAAAACAAATAAGTGTATTTCCCAAAATTAAATTCTGATCAGGATCTCACAGAGACCAGAAACATTCTTACCGAGTACTCATCACCTCTTGTGTTTCTTTGTTTCCCATCTTGCAGTTGCATAACCCAATCACCTTCCTCCTGAGTTAGATGCATTACTATAGCCAGTAGATAATGAGCTTCACTGGGCACACAGTCCTTGATGCAGCACAATCACCCATAACCGCTGCTGACAAGACAGAGGGAGCCCCAGAGACAGAAAAGCAGGATGTTGACACTGCCACCACCTCTAATTATAGTATCATACAGGCCTGAAGCATTGTGAAAAAAATCCTAAAAGTCCCATGGCAAACCAAACTGTATGTAAAATTAATACAAGCATTTAAAACTCTTTTAAATTAATTTGCAATCAGTCAATAATGAATTATCATTAATCCAGAAACAACATGGGGAGACTTGGAGTAGTCATCTTATTGCAGCATGCAGAGGCTCTTTTCTTTTGAGATGGAGCATATGGGTGAAAAAAATCAATTGGATCCGCTTTTAATTACATAGTCCGGCACCGTGGTACAGAATCTTAGTAGCCTGTTCAGATTTCCTGGTGGGGGGGGGGGTGTCTGGTTAGGCAGCCCTCACCACCACAATAACAGCACCACTCCCATACACCATCATCCACTCCTCTAAAAGTAATGCTGTAATTAGTATGGAGAATATGGTTGGAAGTTATAATTAAATTTTCTTATCTAAAAAAAGGTGGAGGCTGAAAACCCACTGGACAGATTGGTGCGCAGGCTCTATATGTGTACCTGCAGCCAGCATGCATCATATGATTGGAATTCAATGTCTGCTCTTGCCTCTCTCATCAAAGTCCTCCATGCACTCAGTGATGATTAATGGATTATACTTGTAATCAACACACCAGGCCTGCTTGTGCTTCCCACTGAGAGGAGCAGCACTTACAAGGACTGGCGGCTTGATGGCCGTAGCCCTGAAACTGACTGGTTGCATTGATTCTCTGAGTATAGCAGCTCTTCTCTCCTGTCTGTATTTTCGTCCTTCCTGTTCTTGCCACAGAACCCTTGATAGCGGCTGCGGCCATGGATCAGTTTTATTAAAACGTTCTTGCATGCAGCAGCAGAGAATCTGGAGCAGGGAACGAAACAGTGCAGCGCGAGAGAATAGTGCTGCACTTGCACTTTGTGATTTGTATTTTCTCTCGCCGTGCTGCACTAGGCACTCTGCACATGCTGATAATTTGTAGGCTCGAGTTGCAACAACTTCAGTGGAAAAAAACAGCCAGGCAATGACATGGTGGTCCCAGCTGGTGAGAGAGAAAAGGGAAGGAAGGGTCATTAGGGAAGTTAACACTGACATCACCCCTGGGCGACGGCCACTTATGACGGTCAGTAATGAATAGTGAAGTTGTGAAATAATAAAGGTAAGGAGTCACCTCGCATCAGGATCTAAAGGCCTCAAGGCTAGAGGGCCATTTCCTCACTGGTGAATGTGTGTGTTTGGAGGGTGGTGTGGTGGTGGGGGTCAGACACAGGGCGAAGCACCAAGCCCCTTGAGGACTCTGCTTAAAAGATGCATGGATTCAGCATTTGAGTTACATGGGGAATTTTTATTTTTTAAAAGGGTCAGTTTACCTAAATTCACACTTCCCTCTAGTTCTATCTCCCCCTGCAAGTAGTTTGGGGTTTTATTTGCCTAGGTTTGGAGATATCTGTCCTAGCGATTTCTGCCTTTACCTCGATGTGATGCAGGTGAATGGAATTTCATTTGCTGAATTCACAACTCTGAAAAGTGTAATTAAAAAAACTCAAAAGCAAAATGTAATTTCAGAAGGTGCAGTTACTAAAGTTTTGTGCCTGTGACCAGTTTATACAATTTTAACTAGATTTGGGCTGGCAAAAAATCACCAACATTTCGAAATCTGGAAAAATGAAACCCAAACAAATGAAGATAAAATTAGATACCATTATAGCTGTGGATCACTAGAGCAGTGGATCCCATCCAGGGCATTGGCACTGAGGCCCAGGATAAATCTGAAGGGTCACAAGATGATTAAAGAAAGATAGAATTATGTTTAGTTTCACTGAGTTTGCTCTTTTTATTTTGTAATACTAACTATATTTACCTCTTAAGCCTGTAAAATCCTTAAAGTCAAAATGTCTGAGAAGATACTTAGGCCATAACCTGAAATCACAAACAATTGCTTCATTTTACAGGCCCACTGCACTAGAGATAACATGCTTGTGGCGTCTAGCCAAACACCATTGCTGTCATCCCATCATCCAGACATGCATGCATTGGCTTGATAGGTGGGTATGCACTTAAAGACATTGAGAAAAAGAGTTGGTTACTCTTCATATAACGCTACCTAACCCTGACTACCCTGCACTTATAAGTCCTCTCCTCAAATAAAATCCTGACAGTCCATAAATATACAGAGTGCAATGCAGATATGAGGGAGCCCCTCGCTAAGCTTTCACACTGTATTGTACTTTCAGCTCAAATAATATCCATAGAGAGCAGTATCACACATATAGTATAACTCGTCTATGGAGAGTGCCCCTTCTGCAGCTGCAGCTATTGGAGCTTAGCATTCAGTGGTTCACTGGTCTGGAATATATTTGCAGAGGAAGATGGGTGAGAGAGGGATACCCGCACTGACTCCATTACATCAGAGACACAGTGCACAGTAGACGAGTGTAGGGCACTGGACTCCGCACTCATTTACTCATCTCCCCCGTGCCTTATGGTGCTGAATGAAAGAGAGGAAGAAGGACAGGAAGAAGGATCAAAATTAAGGGAGGGATCAAGGAGGAGAGATCAGCTTGCGTGCCAGACTGATGCTGCCTGGGCCCCTCTGTCCGGCAGCCACATCGCCATGGCAACGTGTGGCCCCTGCCTCGGTCCTGGAGAGAGTGGAAGTGACGGCGGCGTTCCGTCTGGCTCATTATGTGGGGAATGAAGTGAAACAGCCAGGGGGTGCATTTGTTCTGCGTGGACTACCCCTCAGCTGCCAAGCGTCTGTCTATTTATAGAAATGAAATGAGAGAGAGAGAGAAAGAAAGCGAAAGAGAGAGAGAGACTAAATAAAATAAGCATTGGGGCCATTTCCCCGCTCACTTCCCTCCCTCCCTCCCCCTCTATGTAGAATAAGTCTATTTTTTGTCTCTCTGAAAGTGACATTTTTAGTGAGTCAGTAGTGAAGGCTGAAGCTTTCACTGACGGCAGCTTCACTGAGACAACAGATCGATAAAAATACACAGATAGGCCTACATTAGACCTGCACCAAAGGACTGTCTATTATTGATTCATCTCAATTTTTTTGTCCAATTAATCATTATAGACTATAAAACCTGATGTTGATTACCATCACAGCTCCTAACAAACCAATATGACTTCATCAAACTTCTTGTTTTGTCTGACCAACAGTCCACAAACTAAAAATATTCCATTTACAATGAAACAGAGGAGAACAGCAGATAATTGGCATTTTAAATATTAAATTATTATAAAAGATTTATTGATAAAAGATAATTGTTTGAGGGAACATTAGTGTCTCCATTATATAGTTTGACCACAAGAGAGCACTGACACATTGTCAACTGTAAAATATCCCACAAAAAAATATAACAGATCCTTATCAAAAAATGCATTTATGTTATGAGTTGATGAAAATGTCGATCAGCTGATATGTCAATATTTTAAACAATTAAATATCAATATTGGTATCAACCTAAATAATCCAGTATGTGTATGATTTGATTTTTAATTTTTCTACAAAAATGAAGCAAGGCTTAAAGAGCAACTTAACACCAGTGGAAACTGGAGGGAACTGACCTCCAGTGGTTTAGCTTCCCATGCTGCTGCAGTGATGTAAAAAATGTACTCCAGGCTGTCAATACATCATGACCTCACAGTTGGTTGTGGTCATAGGAGCAACAGAGAGGGAAAATTTTGGCCTGGTATTACTATTTAACTACATAAAAATGTGTAGTTTGGGTTGTCAACCTGGTTTACAGATTCACCGGGGAATCCCAATATAATATTTTGTATTTCTCTCATGGAACTGAATGATCATGTCTCTACTTATTGTGACAAATGTCTTCTTGTGAGATAATACCAGTGGTAATTAATCATCATCTGGCATGTTTGTGTGAGTGTGTCTGGGATTGAGGGATTCTTCATTCAGGGCCAAAAAGACTGAGAGCTGACTAGTTCTTCTTCAGTGTTTCCACATCAGAGCTGTGATGATCTAACATCGGCCAGTTTGATTTGTGGAAAACCAACTCACAGGGCCGCAGGTTAGAAGGGAAAATCTCAATAATTCAGGGGCCCAAGACCTGGAAAGGAACGCCCAAATTTCAATTAGCTTCATGATTTTTGTTATTCAGACCTAATTAGTTATGTTGCTCATAGAACGGTGTAGTAAATATTGAAATTGATTTCCTTTTCCCAGCAATGTCCAATGAATATTTGATGGCATTTTCTTGCATTTTCAAATAAAAAATTTAACAGCACGTGAAGGGCCGCAAATTCTTCAAATTAGGAATCCCACTTTATCATGCATCCCGACAGCTCGCTTACAATAGCATGTGCTCCTAGACTGACCCATTTTGGCCTCTGACGACTACCCCCATACTGTATTATAGAACTGTAGTGTGCTGTACCATATCTTTTGCTTCAGCGCTCTCATTTGAAGTAAGTGGAAGAGGCTACATATGGTTCACCAAACACACACCTTAATATCTTCCATATAATTTAAATTTAAGGAGGACTTTGAAGAGGAAATTAAGATACATTAATATTTTCAATATATACATACAGTATAATACAAAGCTAATACAAATACTAAGCTAATTTTACACACCATTTTGTCTGCAGTATGGTATGTATGGAGTACATGGAGATTTCCATGGTAAAAGTGCCATTATAGAATAATGGTCAGTTTACTCAAAACATAAACATTTTTCACTGAAACTACTTTCTACCAAAGAAATAGAGCATATGAGAGTGGATGAGTTTATCCAGAGAAGGGGTTTTCAAAGTCTGGCACTGTGTACAGCTACAACATTAAAATGAAGCTTTCATGTGCATCATCAATAATAATTATCTAATGGTATAACATATAAATTCTTAACATTGACAGACCCTATTTTGGCTGCATCATGAGTTTAAGTTTATACTTTTTAGACATACTTCTGTACTTTTGAAAGCAGGACTTTAAGTAAAAGATCATAATACTTCTTCCACCACTGCAGCTAACCTCAGTGTATAAGTCACATCCTCCAAATAATGGTAAAGATTGGCTTATCAACAACATCAAACTCGATATTTCTTCTTTCTCACAGTTACAAACGGCAGCATCCTCACTGTAGCATCTTCACTGTATACATATCTAATCTAGAATAAGTAGAATTGACTTTTAAAATTACAGATGCACCAACATTTGGCAATTCTAAATTTAGAGAGGCCTCTTCAGAAACAGAAGCATACACCAGACATTTCTATCAACACGCAGCCTGGCAAGAAAAGCTGGATCTGATCTGGCAATCCTGTGACAAATTACGAGATAGCTCTGTATTGTTGTTCAGATGTGTTTGGTGGATTAGAGGCAATTGCTGCTTCATGGCAACTCAGTCTGACACTCAAACAGCCAACGACAAAAGCAAGATTTAGATCTGCACAACCTGTGCATGAAAAAATAATCCTCGCATAAGAGCTCTTGTTTGTGTCCCATAAATTCTTGAGGCTGAGAAACACTGGGTATTAAAGTGACTCAAAAATCATCAACATAAAAAATGTGATTACAGAAAATGTATCCCATAGGATATTTTCATATAGACCTCCGCACCTGAAGAATATTCATTACATCCTATTTCAGTAACTGAATGAGGTAAAGCAGTACATATATTATCTGTCAGTCAGCCAAATATTACTTATACGCACCATCTGAAGACTTGCAGCAAATATCATGTTCTTTCGGTTTGTAGGACAAAAAAAGCTAAATGTAATAAAACGTAATAAATCCACCGCATTGAAAAGTAATAACTGTCAGAGAAACTGATTACTGTCGAGACCTATAAAGCCTGAGGAAAGGCTGGACTGTTGTGTTATTTATTCTTTTATATTTTCAACTGGTAAATCAATGCAATACTGTTGTAAACAAAGACTCACCACATCTACGAGCTTTTGTCAAAAACAAAATAAAAGTAAAACTATTTGGATCAATAGTACATCATTGACTGAGACATGGAAATTATACATTGATATTTATTTCCTTCTTTGCTTTCAGTGAGAAAGGTAAGGTGCAGCAGAGCCAAGATGTGCCACCTAGTGGTTGTTCTTATTACAAACTCCTGATCATCAGAGTGGAGAATAAGCTAGCAACAAGTAACTGCTTTATACTTGGGTGTATAAAACAATAACGGCTAGTGCATGCTTGTTTAAAATTAAGATCAACCATGAACTTATGTCGAGGTTTTAGGTTTATGTGGCACAATTTTAACCACTAGTAGTCCTGAATGTGTTACAACCAGAAGAGACCACAAATTGTTGCAAACAATGACCAAAGTTTAAAGTACAACACGGGCAAAGACCATGCCCTGAAGTTGCAGCGTCTGCAGTAACTGGGTCTCAGCGCAATGTTGCCACAAACTCTCTGTCCACTCTTGTCCGGTCCGTCCTGCTGCAGTGTGCGCAGTCTGCTCGGCCAGGCATCCCTGGGCCTCAGGCTTTCTTGTCCTGCCTGGTGCGCTGCTGCTCCTGGTACTCCCTGGAGTCCTCCCAGGGACGAGGACCACGGATGTTCTTCCACTCCTCCAAATTTAACTCCTTTATCTTCTGCAGAAACGCCAAGGAGGAGACGAGGTTTACACTTCAGCATGCCAATAATTCAATATTTAAAAAAATTCAGACCAGATTAAACAATGTTTGAAAACTGTACTGGATTTTTCAACTCTGTAGTTTTCTCATGAGTGCAAAAAAGTCTGTATGAACATTTAGGATTCTTTTCTCAGTTTACTTGATGTACTTTGAACTGGCCAGATGTAGAAAATTCACACCATCTGGTATAACACGCAGGTAAGAAGTGGCAAGAATTAAGATGCCAGTAGGCTTCTTCAGAGCAGCTTGTTGGATGGTCAAATGGCTTCAGTAACCTCTGCTGCACACCTTTCCAAAGTTGAATAATGCCATTGTACCATTTCTGTAACTTACTTAAACTGACCATCCGATATTCACTTCTACTGGCCTTCCAGGAGAGACTGTCAGATGTGCATGTTATCCCCACATTTAAATGATAGGGTGTTCCCGCCACTCTATGACAGCCGGATTTTCACATCGCCTTCCTTCGCTGTGTTCCTTAAACTGAGGTTGGTAATAATCTATTGTTACATTTGTATCGACTATTTTTTGTTAAATAAATTAAAATGAACATCTGACAATAAACATTTCCAATAAGCACACTGGAAAGGGATAAATCATTGAAGGGTTAGCATGCCTTAAAGACAGGGTGACTCACCATCCCAGATCAATGGCAGAGGAAACATGGGCCACAAATTAATTTAAAAAACAAATGAACACTTGAATTAATAAAGAAAATGTATAGAAGGGATAAGAAATTAAGAATTAAGATATGTAGGCACCTTCACATTAGCACTGAATACTAAATGCACAAATTGAGAACAGTAATACTACTGATCTAGTTGACCTGAGTCTGTAACACTTGCACAGTCCCAATTTTATATATAAAATTATATGAAAACTCACAATGCTCAAAATGTGCTCTTCTGCACACAAAATATAATTTTAAAAAACATCTTGCATATTGAATACACCCTATGAAAGCACACACCACTTTTTCTGCAGACAGACTACACCAGGCGCTTTCTTTCATCTACTCTCCCCCCTCAGGGTCTCAGCTCATCTCTCCTTACCTCGTACTCCTCCTCCAGTATGGCTGACTGCCTCTGGACGTTCACTTTGGCCTCCAGCGAAGGATCCAGCTGAGAGAGAGCAGAGCAGAAATGCTACGAACCAAAGCTTTCTAGCAGAAAGTCACGTGTTCAGAACACCATGAGCTAATAAAAACAAATCAAAGACATGAGATGAAAGAAAAAGATGTGGAGGGGCTGCTTGTTTGAGAAATGGATTTGGAGGGTAGCAAAATCTAAACAAAGCCAGTAGAAATTACAAATAAAAGAAACAGTTTGAGGGAGTTGTTTTATGGTTGCAACTTTCGACTGAAGCCGTAAGAAGAGCCTTCAGGCAGCAGCTCTCCCTCCTCTTATTCTTGTATTATTTCTTTAATGTATAAATGATGACATCTGCAGAAGAGGTGAAGCAGTTTTCCAGTCAGGCCCATAACCTTAGATAAGCACTGAATACTTTTTCTCACCAGTCAAATCTAGCCTCTCCAAACCTAGAGGGAGGATCCAATTTACCCTGTTTTTACTCTTCTGCTTGATTTGGCATCAACATCATCAGGTTTAGTAAAAACAAAAAAATTATGTGTCAGAAGAGAAAGAGAGAGTCGAGTCCAATGGAGCTATCTGGGTTTTGCAATTCAAATTGATTTTGCCCAAGAATAGGACTGAAATGAATCCCATTCTGAATCATTACTTTTAATGAGTTCTAATATTTCATGGCAATAATGCTGCAGTTACTCGGGTGACTGATGAGTTTTATAATTCCATGATTGATTTTTAATTAGACCTACATTACTATAGCAAATAAATAATACATGGAATATTTTGCAGCCTTCCGACCAGGGAATTAACAGCCTAAGTAATTAGTATGATACCTGCTATGGAGGTATTATTAGTGAGGTTTTATTAGCTTTTCTTCAACTGCCATTACCCTGAACCTCAAAAATAAACTGGGAGCATCAGAAATGAGGAGAACTTACACAAATCTGCACAGGGAGGACAAAAGGGCTAGAAGTTCATCTCTGCCTCCAGGCCAAATTAAATTGTTGGAAGAGAAAATGCAAATCAGATCATACGGTGACTTAACCTGCAGACAGTGGTGTTAATAATTTAAAACGGTGGGGTAAGCAATTCTAGAGAAATTCAACACCCTGACAAATACCATAATATAGAGCAAAGAACGACACAGCAAGTGTTTGCAAGTGTCTTGCTCACTACAGTTGCTGCTGTAAAGCTAACATTTAGCTGTGATTTTACATTTTACAGCATTTCATTTTACAAACCCTGTTGTAATATGACGATTAAATTTACCTTGTAACGTGCAGAGGGGACGAGACGGTCCCAGAGCAGGCACAACAGCTCCAGACAACGATTCTCACAACTCTCCTGCTACTATATCTAACATCACAACAACAGCATGTCTTGGCAAATTATAAAGTAAGCTGAAATTCTGTGGGCAAGTAACTTAATGTTACCTGACACACATATCATGGCTGGAACGGCTGGAATAGTGTTGTGTGGTTCGGTCTGAACCACTTTGTTTGTTTGCCAATTACAGAGCCAGTTCTGTGTACAAACGCTGGATATTTTTTCTGCATACACACAGAACAGACAGGTAGTGGACCCTGAGTTATTCACTGAATTTGACAGAAAGACGTGCAATGATAATCGAATGCCCTACCTCTAGGTGAGCAAATTTCTGTGAGAACAAAATAATGGAATCGGCTGATAACAGTTCCAAGTAAGAACCGGAAGAGTGGTTTTAATCATGTGCATTAATGACAACTGTTTAGATATTCCATGCAATAAATTGCAGACTTGAATCTTTACTCCACAGGGTGTAAGAGGAGGGGCTCGGTCTGCCGCAGGCCCCATCAGAATAGAGCAAGTAGTGTGGGGGCACAAGCACAGACATGGCACCAGAGGCACGATGCCTCCCCTCCCCACTGTCATCCTCAGTCTAGTGCCACCACACATGGACAGTAATAAGAAAAGAGGACCCTGCCATCTGGCTCCCACCCAGTTGACGTGCATTGGCATTAGAGTAAAATAGCACAAAACAGTTAGTTCCCCTCGCAGCCCGCTCATCAGATTGTAATGGCTTCTAATAAAGGGCCGGTCTTCTGTCATATTAATGAATTGGGTCTGTCATTTAGTGAATTATTAGAGCTTGTTCTCACTTCTTGCTCTTGTATTGATGGGTTAGAAAAGCCTTTCAGTGCCGTATGCCTGCAGTGTCTGAAATGATGGATATACAGCGTGTCTAATTTTAAGTTCCTTTAGAAAAGCCTAAATCAACCACACTGCACTGAGAGATTCTCTGAGCCTCACAGATGTATAAATCTCTCTACTCGTGTGCTATTTTTACACTGCTTTCTTGGATGAAAATCACAATTCTCACCTGCAATTACGTGTCTAACCACTGAGAGGAGTCACTACACACTGGCTCTACAGAGAATGTCTTTTAGCCTTAAAGTGGCTGTGAGGTTGTTCTTTCCATTGCTATTTGTGATGGTGGAAAGAGAATTCAACCTTAGTCTACAGTCACATTTATCGTACGCAACTCTCCATCAAATATATGTAAGAGTTAATTCACTACAAACCTTCTTTCTGATCCTCTGGGCATCATAACGAATTTGTGTAAACTCTCGCAGGCCAAAGGAACCTCCAACTACCAGCAACTGAAAAAAACTTTTGGTTAGTTAATTTAATCCAAAGTAAACTTTGGTTACTTAGTAAAGGCACTGCAGAGTACTTCAACAAAAGGTTGGAAGGAGTTTCTTCTGAATAATGTGGCCATGATATCACTGTAAAACTAGTGCCCATGATAACTTTTGCAAATGTAATTATTTAAGCATCTAAGAATGATTCTGTAGCCCACAATATGCAATGCAATTTAAAGCACAAAAATGACCATGAATTCAAAAAGACACCACTCTAAAAAAAAACTCCACAAAAACAATCAATATTGTAGGATTTCGTTTCAGCAGTGAAGAGAAAAGTCGAGAACTCATTTTTTAATGCCACTTATTGTTCTGTAAGGGTGTTAGACATCCTAATGCTGTTCAAGGCCCACTTACCGATTTGTTAGATCAGGTCTAACGCCTTAAATTTACCATTGTCAAACCTGGAGTTGATTAACAAGCAGACTCCAGTGACTGTTTAAGAACCCCCCCCCATCCAGATCTCAGTGGACCATGTCTGATAAAAAAAAAAAATAAAAACTAGGTTCGTCAAATCTATATTGACACAGAGAAGTTTAAGATTTTTAAACACAGATTTTCAGATTTGTGAAACATAACAAAACACAAAAAACTGTGTTTTTAAAAGAGCCTTTACATTGTCCCTCTTAATCTAAACCATATTTGACTCTAAATAAAAGTTTAGAGCCTAAATATAGTGACATCTCAAACTTCTCTGGGTTAATGTGGTCTAGATTTGACAAGTCTAGTATAGTTGTTTTGGTCTGGACGGGGAAAAGCAGTGAAGACCTTTCATAACAAGAAGTGTCGCTGAATACTGTCAATAAAATTTCCCTTAACTTTCCCCTCCTGGACTGGAACCTATATTCAGCATACCTTGTAATAGAAAGTACTTAATAAACTAGCAACTGAGTGCATGAATACAATTCCTATTACTTTGAAACCGATAGATATGCACAGGTAGCTTGTGCTTTACCCTTTAGTACACATTCTTGTATTTCAATATTGCCATGTCTCTGTAATAATGTTCAATATCTTCTGTTCTAAATACTCAATGTGAAATATTCCCTGCTTCAATACTCTGGTAATTCTGTCCCAATACTGTAGTTTTTAAGGATTGTATCCATTCCACATCAATTCTACCAGTAGACATACTCATTATTACTATTAGTGTACTTACCCTACTACTATTTATTATTTTACTTCGGTACATATACACACTCTTTTATATTTTGATTTGTATATTTCGTTATATTTTCTACTCATCTACTTTCTATAATTATTATTTCTATTCTTTATTTATTTGATACGCAAAGTGAGAAATTCCCCTCGGGGGATCAATAAAGTATTTCTGATTCTGATTCAATTTAACAAGGTAATGTTAAATTGTAATGCTCAAAGCTAGATATGGCAACACATGTAAATAAAACGTTTTCAAACACAACTTTAAAAATAACTCATCATTGTGAGGTCCAAATGTTAATATTAACAGTAAATTAATAAAATAACTCGCTACAGCAGTTATGTGTCATGAAACTGCTAAGTTGCTAGCAAAAGTGTTAGCAAACAGGCATATCAACGGCTTTGTAAATATGTTAAAACGTAATATAAAAGTTACTTACAAGCATTGGGACTCCATATTTCACTGTTTTGTTTCTCTGCAAGGATTTTAAGTTAAACATGGTTCTTCTGTCCAGCTACAAGCCCCATGTCACTGATGCAGACACCAAGCAGGTCACAGCTGAAACGCGTTTCCGGAGTGTGTCCGACGCACTGACAGGTCCGTACAGTTGGGGAGTCACGAGTAAGGTTCCTACGTGTGTACGTCTCCGGGATAGCAAAGGGAAATTTTTAATGTCGAGAGAAAACAAATGACAGAAAAAAAGAGTTGTTTAATGTTGCAGTGTTACTAAAGGGCTTCGTGTCAAGACGTATCCTTGTAATATTTTGTTTAATCTGTCACTCAATTTCACCGATTTAACTATTTAACCTCGTGCATGCATGCAGTTGCTCCTGCTCTTTGTTCTACCAGTACTCAACACACATATTAGTATTTAATTGTAATACTATTTACAATGACACTTCTGTCAGTACTGTAGCTACATATCTACACTCCTTATATTTATATGTAAATATGTATCCATTCCATTTGACAATTTCTGTTGATTCTTTAAAATACTGTACATCTCATACCTTTATGCTTGGATCTGTATATTTTGCTCTATTTTCTATTTACCTACTTTATATTATTATTTCTATTCCTTAATATCTTGATACGCAAAGTGTGCAACTGTTGTTACAAAGAATTTCTCCAAAGTATTTCTGATTCTGAACTGTAGTGACAGGTTTTGTACAGTAATACCAAATCAGTAGATATTCTGTCTCTGACACACATAACCTTCAAACAAAGAACTTAGATTGACTTTGTTTTGCTTCTATACTCTTTACCTCTACATTGGTGTCTTTGCATCTTTTAACACTATCATTTTAAAATGTTTTCCTACCAGCTCTGCAGCTACTGGTTTCAATTCACACTCCTATCTGTTGACCCATTCGGGTGTTTTTACTTAATTTGCCTAATTAGAGATTTTCACAGCACGGTGGGCATTGCACAGAACCAAGGTGCGATTACCAACTGGGCAAGCAGGCAACTGCATCTGGCCCCAGACCCTCAGGGACCCCAAATTCGCAAGGTTCACTGTGTGGCAATTACTTTGTCATAACTTAATTAGTAACAGATTTGTTTGATGATACACTGGTAAAGTCCTGAACTGGAGGGGATGCCTCACAGATTTTCACCCAGGTCTAAAACTGGTTCTAACACTGGAAAGAGGTTCAACACACACACACACACACACACACACACACACACTCCTTACAGTTCCTGCTGACTCAAATCTTAATCTCCTCTTCATGCAGGTAATCACTAACTTCATGTGGGAGTTTTGAAGCTACCACCCAATCATTTGGGTCCTGGTCCTACCGGCTTTACCAACGACATAATAATTATAATATAGGCATTTTCTTGTGTTACAGTGTAACTATCATAAATTGCACTACATCAGAACATCAGCTATATGCACACACACCTACAAGGTAAATACATTAAAACCACAGCTGATCGCTGTAGCAAACAGAGAATAAGAAGAGAAAATATAGCAATTTTTCTTTATTACAATTTTTGTCTCTTATTTTCAATCAGGTGAAGAAAAATACCTTTTTTGTTCAGTATAATAAAATATGTTAACTTTATTCATTTTATGAAGAAAAACAATGACAACAAGAAAATAAAAACAGAAAAACATTTTTCTCTCTCCCTCTTTGTAAACCTGGAGAGCTGCTGCATTGCATGGGAAGCAAATACAACGGAGACAGAGTGTGAGGGAGCAGTGAAGAGGCTGGAGAGGTGGGAGGAGGAGGAGGTGGTGCAGGGGGACGAGACAGAGGATAGTGACAAAGAGATAAGGCCAGAGACGTACAAAAAATGAGCGTAATAGGACAGGAGTGTCGTGAATGGGCAAGTCAGAGGAAGTAGCGGTGATCAGAGCAGGTAGGCTGATGGTCCCAAGTCAGGACGACTGACAGAGTGTTCAGAGGTCGCTCTCTCCGTACAGAGCGGTAGAGAACGACATGTAGTCGAGGGCTCCGGGCACGGCGTCGGGGCCGGTGTAGGGGGCCATGCGGGCCATGCAGTACTCCGCTTGGTCCGGAGGCAGCTCCCGGCGCAGCTCGTCAGCTAAAATGTAGTTCTGTTGAGGATAAGAAAAAAAAATAATAGAAAAGCAGCTGTGAGCTATCAATACATTATAGTCAGAAGTTAACAGATGGTGCGAACTCTGGGAAATAAAATTAGCCTAATTTTAAAGCGCATAAAGACCTTTTTTTTTTTTATAATAATTTTTATGTTATCATTAAATTAAAAAGACTCATTACTATTGCTGATTCCACTCAGAATCAACACCCATCTCAGTAATGCAATGCAGCTTCCAGCCACTTTCAGCTAATTTTTTGGTTTGCCAATTTACTGTTAAGTAAATTAAATGATGAGTGCTGAAATAGATGTGTGATAGGTGAGGAAATCATACATCTAGCAAGAGATTTAGATATTTAATATCTTTGTCTCTTTTCTGCTACCAAAAAAGCATATTAAATAGTCATATTTTGGCCAAATGGAGCTTAACCTACAATAGGAATTTCTACTCTGCTTCATTGTTACTTTTCTTTAATGATACTACAACATAACACATACCTTATCCCCTGCCAGAACTTTGAAGGAGGCCATGACTTGGTCGGCAGTGTCTGTATCGGCCGTCTCACGGGACATGAAGTCGATGAAGGCCTGGAAGGTGACTATGCCCATTCGGTTGGGATCCACAATGCTCATGATACGAGAGAACTCGTTCTCACCCTGGTGGCAAGAGAGAGGAACTATGAAGCTCACGCAGAGATTTGACTCAGGATAACGTCTATGTTTAGTACAAACATATATTACACAAGTGAATTTTAAATTACTTTGAGGTAATGCTGGTTTAAACTCTTTCATCTGGATCATAATGAAGCACAATTCATTCTTTTAAAAGGAGCTCTATGGAAAATAAGCCACCTTTTAAAATCTAAAATACGACTTATAAACATTCAAAAATAAAATGAAGGTTACATCTATTGTTTACCTTTTTCTGAATGGTCTCGTCATTCACACACAAACAATTTTTCATACTTTAAAAGTGTTCATGGCTTTACCAGGTTGTAGCCAATGGAGATAAGGCAGGTTTTGAAGTCTTCAGCATCCATGATTCCTGTTTTCTTCTACAAGGTCAGCGATGGACAAACGAAACCAGGAGGAGAAGAAATATACAGAGTGGCAGGGATAGTGGAGGCAAATAGTAAAGGAGTAAAGGATGAACAAAGAGTAGAATTAAGGAAGAAAGACAATCCACAATGTGGACGTTGCAAGGTAGGCCAAATCACAAAGGACATTTGAAAAGGAGGGATAAGCAGGTGGGAATAGAGGGAGAATAGAAGGAAGGATAGAAATACAATAGGGAAAAAGTACAAAAGGGGAAAAAAAGAAACCAGTTAAACCTCTCACAGCTGGAGTGTGGCAACGGTTAAGTACCTGTGCATCGTTGGCGATATCGAAGCCCAGGCTGATCAGGCAGGCCTTGAACTCGTCCGCGCCCAAAGTGCCAGAGTGGTCCTGGGTGTGGAAGGCCAGTGCCAGGCGAGGCGTCGAGGCCACAGGCCATGCAGCAACACATACAGCGGTGTCAGTGGAGGTGAAGGGGTGGATGGGGTAGGATGAGGAGGTAGGTGAGGTGGTGTTGGAAGGGGGAAGGAGGAGGATGGAGGGAGTGCACCATGCACGGGGTGAGGGGGTGAAGGGGAGGGCATGCACAAGATAGAAAACAGAGAACACAGTGCATATTCATTAGGATCTGGCAGGTGAACACACGGTGGCAGCAGTGCTGCCATGCTGGGCGAGAGCATTCGGAGGCGTTAATGTGCAGTGAGGCAGGCAGACTACAGGGCCTTGTGGTGAGGTTATTCATATCGTCAATAGCACATGTACTTAACATCACAAAATATGCTCTTCTTAAATGCAAAAGTATCTTTACCTTTTTTGTACAGCATCACAGGAAAATACTTTATTAAACCACTTGCAACATTTACAATCACATTATTCCGTATTCTTATATAACTTAATGTAAATAAATGTAAACACTCAAGACTTTTTCTTAATTTTCTTAATTAATCTATTAGTTGTTGGCCTACCAGATGTCAGCAAATAGCAAAAAATGTCCTAAGGTGACATCTTAAAATGTCTAATTTTGTCCAACCAATGGCCCAAAAACAAAAAATATTCCGTTTAATGTCACAGAAGACTAAAATAACCAGAAAATATTTATGTTTGAGAAGCTAGAACCTGTGAATTTTTACTCTAAAATCAATTAAGCAACTAATCTTTTCAGCTCTACTAATGAAAATTTTCACTATGGATTAATCTGTTGATTATTTATTTGATTTATTGTCTAGTCTATTAAATGTGAGAAAATAGTAAAAAAAATGCCCATCCCAGTTCCCTAGAAGCCAAGGCACAGACTACAAACCAGTTTAAGATACAGATTAAATTTTTCTCCATCTAACTAAAGTCAAACTGAAAAGAAAAAATACTCCTTTTTTCTACTGCATCAATTGTATCTGGTACAGTAGGTCGGTACACCTTCCCCCCACAAATGCTATCAAACGTCAACTGAAAGCCTCGAAGGGGGAGGCTTAATCCTCATGAAATATGACACAAAGCACAAGTTCAGGTCCACAGTTGGCCTCCAGTCGTCAACCTCAGGTATTGATTAACAATAGGGCAGCTCTAGAAAAATGCATGAGGTAACGGAGTCAGCAGGAGATTTGGGGTGAGGAGGAGGGGGGAGGACAGGAAGCTAAATAAAAACTTATCCATAATTGGTGCTGCTCCTCAAACATTGAGCCTTAGTGTAAACACTAAATGCTGTCAGTAGGAGGGGGGAAAGGAAGCAGGTTTTATAGAAACTGGCTTCATTAGAAAGATATTTTCTATCTAGCTGTACTTTAAACTTGGTTCTCATTTTCAACATTCTTCCACTTGTCACATTAAAGGATTTAGTTAATTCTGGCAGCCATCTTCCTTGATATGCCTGAAAGCCCGTAAACTTTTAAAGATGAATATTGTGTCACTGAACAGTCCATTTTCAACCAAGCTGTAAGGTCAATACACTTTGCACACTCAAAGTTTTCCAGTTAAAGGATTTGCCACACCTCAGGCAGCATGACACGGCCATGAAAGGTCTCAAACCCAGACATGACATATTCTCACCTTAACTTCTTTGCTTTGTTGATGCAGGCTAAATATATAATAGACAACCTTGTGACTCCAAATGCCAGCAATTATAAAATCCATTGTTAAAATAGTAGTTAGCCATTTTGGGAAATACAATTTTGAAAGGTCTTGGTGAGAGTTAGATGAGAAGGTTGATACCACTCTCATGTCTGTATGATAAATATGAAGCTGTAGCCAGCTGATGATTATCATAGCTCAGCACCTCGCACTCACAAAGCTCACTATTAAACCAGACAGATATGAGAGTGGCATCGATCTTCTCATCCAACTCTCAGCAAGAAAGTGTATTTGCCACAAACCAATTCAAAACAGGTGACTGTAAATGTGCAGCGTACCACCTACAACACCTCTCCTCGCCTCTGTATACTGACCCTGTCGAAGTGGTTGAAGGAAGCCCGGAACTCATTCAATTGGTCCTGGCTGATGCCCTTGGCATCTCGTGTCAAGATCTGGTTCTCGATTTCATTGATGGTGCGGGCGATCGTGGTGAGTAGCTGTTCCCAGCCCACGCGGATGTGCTGCAGAGGAGAGAGAGACACAAAGGCATAGGAAATTCAAGGAAGGCTAAAGAAGAGACAGATAGTAAAAAGGTCTCAAAGGCATTAGTTCTACCTGGCCTTTGACCTTGGTTTAAACATTAGTTGCAAATAAAATGTTTGTTCTGACCGGCATGGAGGATATGATGACTGGGATTTTACTGCATCATGACAATCAGTAAACTCTGACATTAAACAGTGTCAAATGGCGGCTGACATTTTAAGACACTTTAATTTGAATACTAGTCTTTGGCTTCTCTCATGTAGTGTCTCTGAAGGCCACTGTGCAATTTGACTTTGAGCAAAACTGAAAGGAACATACATAGTAATAGTCAGATGAAACACATTTTGTGATGGCCAGACATGAAACCAGTAAAAAGTAAGATATAAATGGTTAAAACATCCAGCTTCTGCCGGAGGTTGTAGTACAAACTTGACAAAAACTTCTGAAAAAAAATGACCACGATGCCTTGTGTTGATTGTGATTTGCAACCACAGATCCGCCACAGCCACCGTTTCCACTGCGGTGAAAAAAGCAAACAGTCCAATGCCTATTTATTGATGCATGGTTATTATGATGAAGGAATACCTTAGAGGGGGAGTGTACATGGCCAGCAAAAAAAAAAAAAGGAGATGCAGACAAAAAATATTTGCATAAACACATTAGCAAATTTTACATTTACACTTTAAATCTGCTCTTTTCTCTCTAGCGAAGCATTGAAAATTGGTCAGTTGGCGTGCAGAATTTCACTAACAAGATTCATATGAATTACAAAATATGGCCTGCAGGGGTTTGTAGTTTAACCAATAAGCCAAAAAGTAAAGTAAGTGGAGATTGTGTGGTATACTACAACGACAGGAAAGTAGTAGTATTAAACTCAAGAACATTTCTGTGGTTGTCTCAACATCCTGACACCCACTGCTTTGTTCTTTGTGTCAAACCACAAACAATCTGGCTGCAGGTCTTACCTCCATGGTGTAATTGGTGTGCTTGTTGTCAAAGATCAGGGCTTCCTGAATGAGCTGGTGGTCTCCCTCCAGCTGGTCAATCTTTGGCTTGTAGTTGACGATGCTCTTCTCGTACTGTCGTAGGTGTGTCAGCTGGTCCTCCAGGGTGCCGTGCATCTCGATTGAGATGCGGCCAATTTCCTGCAATGACAAACACAGGTTATGACAAACTTGTAAGCCTAATAGAATGAAGTTCTTAGTTATAGTTGATTCATGATATCTACACAATCATGGGAAAGACTGCTGACTTGACAGCTGTCCAAAAGACGACCACTGACACCTTGCACAAGGAGGGCAAGACACAAAAGGTCATTGCTAAAGAGGTTGGATGACACAGAGCTCTGTGTCCAAGCACATTAATAGAGAGGCGAAGGGAAGGAAAAGATGTGGTAGAAAAAAGTGTACAAGCAATAGGGATAACCGCACCCTGGAGAGGATTGTGAAACAAAACCTGTTCAAAAATGTTGGGGAGATTCACAAAGAGTGGACTGCAGCTGGAGTCAGAGCTTCAAGAACCACCACGCACAGACGTAAGACATGGGTTTCAGCTGTCGCATTCCTTGTGTCAAGCCACTCTTGAACAAGACCCAGCGTCAGAAGCGTCTCGCCTGGGCTAAAGACAAAAAGGACTGGACTGCTGCTGAGTGGTCCAAAGTTATGTTCTATGATGAAAGTAAATTTTGCATTTCCTTTGGAAATCAAGGTCCCAGAGTCTGGAGGAAGAGAGGAGAGGGACAGAATCCACGTTGCTTGAAGTCCAGTGTAAAGTTTCCACAGTCAGTGATGGTTTTGGGGTGCCATGTTCAACAGAACCAGAACCATGCTGGTGTTGGTCTACTGTGTTTTCTGAGGTCCAAGGTCAACGCAGCTGTCTAACCAGGAAGTTTGAGAGTGCTTCATGCTTCCTGCTGCTGACCAACTTTATGAGGATGCAGATTTCATTTTCCAACAGGACGTGGCACCTGCACACAGTGCCAAAGCTACCAGTACCTGGTTTAAGGACCATGGTATCCCTGTTCTTAATTTGCCAGCAAACTGGCCTGACCTTAACCCAATAGAAAATCTATGGGGTATTGTGAAGAGGAAGGTGCGATACGCCAGACCCAACAATGCAGAAGAGCTGAAGGCCACTATCAGAGCAACCTGGGCTCTCATAACACCTGAGCAGTGCCACAGACTGATCGACTCCATGCCATGCCGCATTGCTGCAGTAATTCAGGCAAAAGGAGCCCCAACTAATTATTGAGTGCTGTACATGCTCATACTTTTCATGTTCATACTTTTCAGTTGGCCAACATTTCTAAAAATCCTTTTTTTGTATTGGTCTTAAGTAATATTGTAAATTGGGATTTTCATTAGTTGTCAGTTTTAATCATCACAATTAAATGAAATAAACATTTGAAATATATCAGTCTGCGTGTCATGAATGAATATAATATCCAAGTTTCACTTTTTGAATGGAAATACTGAAATAAATCAACTTTTTGATGATATTCTAATTATATTACCAGCACCTGTAGAAAAATGGTGAGGGGAAAAAAAAAAATAAAAACCACCATTTCTGGCTGGTATTTATCTCTTTACCTCATCTCATACAGACATATTATTATTATTATTTATTTTATTTTTTATTCACGCCATTTCTTCTTACACATTGCTGCAGTCAGTACAAATCATACAATGCCACTTTTTCCAGGAACAATGAATATGAACAGCCTTGCTTACACATTGACCACACTGCATTTCCTGTTTATCAAATCTGAGTTTAAAAGAATTTCATAAACCGAAATATACTTTTCTTGACACATGAGGAACAAATCATCTAGAGAAAACATTTCTTATTTTAAATTTTGTGCATATAAAATTCTTTACAGGAGTGGACTGTATGCACTGAAATTACATACAGAAAATAAATTACACACAGGCTGTACTGACCGAGTGCAACGCTGCACTTGCCACCACGCTGGCCTCATTCTGAACTTGCAATGTGGTCAGGCTCTGCTCACACTAACCTCCATCTTGGTCTGGATCCAGGGCCCGATAACATTGGCCTGGTTGGCAAACTGTCGGCGCAGACGCTCGTTGTTCTGCTGCCGAGCGTGTTCCTCAATCAGGGCCTGATCGCGCTGAGGCACCAGCTGCCTGACCTACAGCAGGCAGGAAAGTCATGAAAAACCCAGAAGTGTTAACACACATAGTATAAACTGATAACGAACATGATAATTTCTACACTCAGCTGCTCAGTCGTCAACAAACCAAAGGACTGTGGCTACGCTGCCCAGACATGAAACATGTTTATGGATTAAAAATCATCTTAAAGTGTATATTTATGAGTGACTTTTACCTTGTCCCATTTGGCATTAATCTCCTGTGGGTTGATGGTGGTGTAGGGGTTGGTGCCAGCCATATTCACATGATAGGTCTGCACAATCTTGGCAATCTCATTGTGGATGCCCAGGATGGCCTGGCGCTCTTTGTCAGCCTCTGGCAGTGTGGCTTTGAACTGCTCGTGGGCTGTGCTTAATCCCTGAGACACAACACACAAACACAAAATATGAAAATCCAAACCACAAAATCAACAATTCCTCCATCTTCATCACTTAAATGTACAAATGTTTTAGAAAGATTTAATAGAACATGAAGCAGTCTGGTTTCCTGTCTTAACATCCCTGTGTCAGTGAACAATATTTTTATCTTTAATTACATATACATAATATTGTAAATCCACAGTACTTTCCCTTGGTTTCATACTGAGACTAGAAACATCTGTACATAACAACAACATGAAAGGTAATTTATGCATTCCAACTCTACATTTGACTTATAGAAAGGTTTAACATTTTCAGAAGTACGTTTATAAGCATAAACTGACAACAGGGAGAAACAGCTAGCCAAGCAACTCTAAATTAACACGTCATGTCACAACAACTTGTGGTTTTACAATGGGTTTGCCACACTATTTCTGGATTGGGCATAGTACCATAACTTTCTTTCCTATGTAAAACTGCAAAACTTTTGTTTTTTACAGTTTTTGTATGGTATTAAAAACAAACAAAAAAAAACATCTAACATGTTAATTAGTGAACTAGAAGGCTGGTAGGATCATTTTTCAAGCTGTTTCCCCGTTTCCTGTGTTTATGTGAAACCGAGCCAGCAGACAGATACATTTACCAGATAGATACACACGAGAATGATATTAATCTTCAAAAGCAAATGAACACACTTCCAAAAATGTAAAGCATTTGTGATGATCGGGAACATATTCCTATGCACTTTACCCCACAACTGTTTACAAGGTACCTGCATGTTGCAACATTAATTGATTCTAGGATAGATAAAGTCACCTCTATTCTTCCCTGTGAGTGCTCTCTGTGTTCACCTGGATTTCTTCGATGGTGTGAACGATAAAGGTATCCTGCAGGTCCTCCATGGCGCCCTCCATCCAGTTGTTGAATGGAGCTGCTCTTTTGGCAAACTCAAGGTACAGTTGGTCGATGGTTTCAAGCAGCTTCTCAGTTCGCTGTTGAGAACAAGAAATACGATTACCACAAATATTCACAGGCTTTTTAAAGACCTTCAAAGTCTTGTTGGGTGAAAGTCAAGAATTCACAGAGCCTTCATTTTATTTATGATCCTCCAGTGAGCTGGGGCATATAGATGGATTTTGGAGTCATATTTTCTTTTTTTTTTCTTTTTTTTTCTTTAAATAGAGAAATCTTAAATCTCCAAACTTTAAGGGATTTTCAAGGCCAGCGGGAATCCTGGAAATCAAATAGTCTCTTCACAGCCTCTCACTGTGAGGGAGAACACTTTCATGTCTAAATTTGCAATTATTTCTGCTCTAACCAGCACCAAGAAGGACAGAGGGACTTAAAAACAGGGATAACAAAGTGAGTGATCTTAGAAGTCAGAAATCGGATTCTTCAGAAACTCATTTATTTTGAATTCTCTCAGGGTTATGCCAGAGTCTATCCCATCTCACCTGCAAAGCCTCGCTGCGTTTCTGGGTCAGAGCTCCCAGTGCGTCCCACTGGTCACAAATCCGCTGGCAACGAGCATTTACACTGGGAGAGTCGTAGTAGTCCAGCTCACTGGATGAGTACAAGGGAACAATTACATTATTTACTTTAGCGGTCATCTCTTTGGTCTTTGTTTGTCATTTTGTTTTTGTCTTTTTTTTTTTTTTTTTTTTTTTTTTTATTAACGGTGTGAAATGTTTTGCTAAGCCTCTGAAGGGTTTCTTCAAGACTTTCGATGTTTATGGTGAAAATTCTGAAAATAATAAATCAATACAAACAACAACAAAAAATTGAAAGAGATGATCAATACAATCATACCACCCAAGAATGGAGCCACTAAAAATAAAGAGACAATAATCAATGTGTTTATCTGTATGTCCTGGTGTGGTGCCAACTCTCTTGTTTCCAATGACATTATTGACTTTACAAGCAATGCTTATCCTTTGTTGATGATCAGCCCAGGCTCTTGCTTATCATCTCTTACTTTAACTCCTGTGCAATGGCTGCGATCTGCTCCACACGGTCCTGATGTGCAGCCAGATCACTCTCAAAGGCCTCGTGTTTCTTCAGCAGCGCCTTGATGTCTGACAGAGAAGCCACCTCGTAGTCAAGCTTCTGCAGCATGTCCTCCTTACCTGCAGGGGATCCACAGAACATGTACCAGTAAAGCTTAGATACAATGTGTTTTATCTCAAATCATTGTCTGTTTAGAAAGCTAAAACAAATTTCCATTTTCCTTTGTTGTGGCCTTCAACGGGCAGCTTGAGGTACATGAGACTAACCCGCTGGAGCTGGATCTTTATATTCACAGTGAGTATTTCTCTGCTCTTTTCAAAACACTCAGTACCTTCAGTCCAGGCTTCATGTATGGCTGCTTTCTGGCGGAATTTCTCCGCCAGGTGGTCGAGTCTTTCCAGCCTGCGAATCTCATTGAGGAGCCACTCTTCATAGCCTTTTTCTGCTCCCTCTAGATTTCCCCACGAATTGTTAATGTCCTGTGTGAGGTAAAGGAGAATACTTTAGAATGAATCCCTGCCAAATGCTGTAAAAACCTTTCAGGACTGTTATATGTATACGATCACTTAAGTAAAACTTTTTGGCCACTTGGTGGCAGCAGAAACAAGCCGTGAAAACTATGTTGACATATCATCACCCTTTAAGTTGGTATGGTGAACCTGTTCACAAACTGTTGCCTGTTTACACATCCAGCAGTTACAGAGCAACATTATCATTCATTTGGAGTTGTGTTTCTGATGAATGTAAGGCCAATATTCACTCTCACTTCTTTTAGCTCTGGTTTAGCTTTTTTAGCTCTCCACCAGCTCCTGAGAAAAATGTCTGTCTCTTTAGCTGCTAAATTCTCCACAATGTTCACCAGCTAGTTGCTAACTTTGTCATTCTGTCATTAAGCTGGGTGTTCAGCATACAGTGGGTTTTTAGTTTTTTTCCACTTAAAAATTGCTGGCTGGAAACAATGCTGATGAGAGCTGTAAGATTTAACAAAAAGTGAATTAAGACAGTTAACGTTTGGTGCCGTAAAGTTAAAGACACTGAAACGCTACATAGAGCTGAGGCAAACTGCAGTCAGATGATCATTTTTTGTGAGTTCATCTCTACAAACACAACTGAGTCATTTGATCTATTCTTAATATAAAAACAGTATGTTTTGTTGATGTTTTGAAACTTCACAAAAAGAAGTATGATGGTGCAAGTATTCACATCATGTATTCATAAATTACCTTATTAGAGCACATTAACTATATAGATTTTCTTTAGTTAACAGGATTTTGGAGTTGCACTTCTCCAGCTTCTATTAAGGTAACTCTAGGATTTGGCCTGTACTGTAGATGGACATTTCAAAGCAAACACCCAACCAAGTGAGACACAGTTTAAAAATGAGTTAAAATGTTCCCTGGCATTATGAGTCGACATGATTCATTGTAAGCTGAGGTAACTCTTTGGCCACTGATGCCCATAAGAGTTGCAGATAAGATTTACTTTCATGAGTTGCTGTGACCTACCGAGACCATCTTTCCCTCTGAGGGCATGAAGGCGGGCCTGTTGCTGAGCCTCAGCTTGGTCTGCAGGGTGTTGAAGTTGATCTCTAGCTGGCACTTCTCCTGCACTTTGGGCGGCTTGTGAAGGCGGCGGTAATCTCTGAAGTCCTCCAGTTTCTGCTGCATGGCCTGCATGGTGTTCTCAGGCATGCGGTTCTCCAGCCAGGGGATGGTGCGACGGATCCACTCCAACAGCTGGGGTGTTAATGGGGGTGGTGTGGGCAAGTGGTTGTGTGTGTGTGTGTGTGTGTGTGTGTGTGTGTGTGTGTGTGGAGGGTGAGAATAAGAGAAAGGAGATGGAGAAGAAACCATTCAAGGGAAAGAAAATGGAGAAGCAAAGGAACACCATGCCAATAATAGGAAAAGGGTGTGGGAAATAAATGAGATATAGTGGATGTAATTCATGTGTGTCAGCAAAAGAAAAATAGAGGTAGAGATAATCGGTTAGCCAGTTGGACCATACCTGTGTTTTTACATGTTTTATCTCATTTATTTTAATTGCTGCTGACCATTTTCCATTGCATAATGTAATGTTTTCAAACCAACAGCTACCTCGAACTACTATAGCCTGACCGAGACTGGATTTTTGAAGGTAATACAAATATTGAGATTAAGGTATTAAAAAAAAAAATCTAATAAAGATATATGAATTGATACTGATATATGCTATTATCTAATATTATTTTCATGTAAACATTAACGTGCAGATTTTTAAACTGCTTGTAAAATTTACCTTTTTTTCCAATTAAAGCTACATCTTGTTTGCACAACCATGCAGCTTGAACCAGATACTGTTTCAGTATAGTCTTCCTTATTCAGTTCAAGTGCTTATGGAAAGACTGCTGACTCTGGAATTTCAGATGTCTTAGCTTCTTACACACACTTAAATGCTTTTAAGACCGTATCTGAGTCAAACAAATGCTAGGGTTGCAACTAATGATTATTTTCAATATCAATTAAGGAGCAAATTATTTGTTTGGTTTGTAAATATATATATAACAAACCAAACCTGATGTTTGAAAATGTCTTGTTTTGTTCGATCAAAAGATATTCAGTTTATTTTTAACATAAAACAAACAAAAACAGAAAATGTGAGAAGCTGTAAGCATCAACTACTTAGCATTAATCAATTTTCAAAACAGTTGCCATTTAGGTTTCTGTTGGTCGACAATAGTTTCAGCTTTAATGCTATTATCAAGGTCTCTGCTGGTTAATTTTCATATTGCACTGACATGAAACCAAAGGTTTCCTGGTTGTTAAAAAAAACATGTATCTAAACATGTATCCTTTAGAAAATGTATTTGCAGTTTGTTGTAAATGAGCTAAAACAGGCAAAACATAGCCTCATGAAAATTACTTTTTCTGCTTAAGCTTAATCTTTTTCTAGCTGGTCTGACCCTGCACCTGTACGGAGCACAAACACCCCCAGGGGCAGGGAGGGGAGGGAGTGACAGGAAAACAGGGAGATAAAAGGGTAGAGGAGGTGCATGACAAATACAGGAAAATCGGGGTGTTCTCACATCACTGGCAAGCTTCTCATAGTCCTCCATTAGCTGCTCATTCTCTTGGTTGACAGCCAGCACCTTGCAGATCCTGTTGGCTGCTGTCTCTGCCTGGATGACGAGGGAAGAAACAGTTTGAGACCCAGTGCAGAGAGCTTTGTGAATGTTATAAAATAAAGGTGATGTATGTTTAGTGGTGGAATGCAACTAAGAACATTTACTCAAGTACTGTACTAATGTATCATTTTGGGGTCCTTCACTTAAGTATTTCCATTTTAATAGAAAATATTGTAATTTTACTGCACTACTTTTATATGACAGCTGTATTTACTAGTTACTTTTCAGAATGAGATTTTTCATCAAGAAAACTTATTGTGATTTAATAAAACATAATATATTTTTAAAGATTATACCAGTGGTTCCCAAAATGTTTTGGCTTGTGACAACACCAAAAATCTGTGTCTAGTTTGGATCCCTTGTGACGTTTTGTTATTTACTACAATAATCATCTCACAACCCCTCAGATTTTCCCTCTTTGAGGGTGCCGGACCCCTAGGTTGTGATCCACTGGACTACATTTGCTAAATGTATAAAGTAGTAGCTTCTTTGACCAGCTACAAAAGTGAAATGCTGCTTGCACATCAGAACTGACGATGTAATAAGGTCATAGATAATATAAATATTATAATATACAGGGGCATTTTTTCAGTTTCAGTACTTTTACTAAAAAGTCTAAAATCAAAAGTAAAATATTTAATGCAGGATATATACTTGTGATGGATTATTTTTACATTTACTTCCACCATTTAACTGCATACTGTACAAATGTCTACACTGCCTACACAAGCACTCCAAGATTTCCCTAATGAGTAATTTTGCAGATGAAGCAATGGATCGGCGATGATGCTGCAAGCAAGTAAAAGCAGGACAGCTAGGCCTACTGTATGATGTTATCTCTGTAACACTGTCTGGGTTTGTGTTGTTACACTGTGAATGTCATCTAAATGTCCTAAGATTAATAATCTAATGTCTGTTTCCAACAGGAAGGACTCTCGAGAGCAGAAAGCTTTAACAAAGACGCATCATATTGCACCAGATGTCAGGTGTAGAGGCACCTTTCTCTCTGCATTGTCTGTCTTTTTATAGAACAGCCGTGTACAGTGTTTTTATTTTAGCCTCAACCTACATAGCGAGAGCAGGGTAATGGAGAGTGAAGCTCCCGTGAGAATAAATACAGCCCAGCGGGGGTAAATAGGGGCTCATCCATGAGACAACACTTTCTTAACATGGCCTGTCAGTATTCATCGTTGGACTGGCAATACATGAGCGAAGCAGAGTTTCCATGACAACATGTATTCAGTTAACCCGTTGGGTTCAAAATGAGTAAATGTGGTCAGGAATGCTCTCTAAAAACAAGGGCAGAGGATTTGTAGAGAAAATGTAGAGTGAAATTTAAACAACATGCACAAAGTCTGAAAGCTATAGGATTGATTTTAGAGCAGAAATGTAAAATTTTCAGCAAGATACAAAACATTCCAGCAATATTTTAGAGTGTTGAAGTTGAAGTGACTCCAATAATATCAAAACCACAAGAAATCCTTCTGCAACTGTTATGTATGAATCCAAAATGCACCATTATCGATTTCCTTCTAAAAGGCTTTAAATTACGCGATTTAAAAGTCAGCGTAACCTCGCAGCAGTGTCCTTTCAGAGAGAACAGACACAGTAAGATTGGCTTGAACCCCCCCCCCCCCCCCAACCCTGTTTCATAGCTCAGAGACTGGCATCCCACTCAGAGGACTGCTTTGAGCCTCCTTTGTCAAAAGATCACGGGGGAAACTTGGCTTGGTCGGAGACATGCTCCGGGGGCTCTACCAGGAGCGAGCTGCCTTAAAAGGAGAGCCAGGATGTGCAGGTCGTGCTTCTGTGAGCAAATGTTTGCATGCTGGGCCTGTTTACTGTCAGCATTGACAGCCAGGACCTCTTTTATGAATTACTTTGTCCTAACATCAGAGGTAGCAGAGAGAGGACACTGGAAAGATGACTAAGTCCAAAGTTATCCTACAGTTGATCTATGAAGCCAACGTGGAGCTCCTTTTAGTTTGATTCTCTCATGTATCAATCTATCAGATTTTAATCATAGCTTCATAGCATCATCTTTCAGAACGGCAGAAGGTCTTTTAACAACACTTGAAAAGTAGTTAACATTGTTTTTCTAGTATCATTAAGTTGTGTCTACTGCACAACAAAAACATACAACCCATTTTACAGGTCTCGACTCTACAATCCAAACAAAGATTGGAAGAAGGCTTTATTATCAGGTACATTTATCCAGCTCTGTAGCTCGGATTAAAAAAATCGTGCAGTCATGAGTCCTAATGCTAATGGAAAACACTATACCCCTTCATTATATTTAAATTAATTAATATACCAAATTACTATTTTTCCCCTAAAAACAGAAATTTTGTGTTAGAATACCAGAATCAACTTTAAAACACCCAACATGTGGAATATGTTTGTAACTGTAGAATGTAAACTCTTCCACAGCTCATTAAACCAGCCTATATTTCCAGAAATATCACCAAGGACATGGCCTCAGTGAACCTAAATGGTATGTACTACCCGAAATTTCTAGCATCATTCATGCCGTTTTGCTTTGTGACTTTGTGGACTGTAAAGATAATACATAAGAGGCACAAACTGGGGCTAACACTGCCCCTTTCTTTGTAAAGTGAAGACAAGTTGGAGTGATGTTGTTTAAGGGGACATTTCTGCCCTGCAGGGTACAATCTGAGGTGTTAGACAGGAGGAGGAGGAGTAACTGCTTCTCCACCCCCTGTTTCTATGTGAAATCCATGCCAGCACTGTAAAACTGTGTGCCAACCTGCAGTGGTTTCCGGAGTCCTGCTCCTCAGGAGGTTCAAGAGCTCCATTAAGAACTGGATCCTAATAAAGATTTTAAGTACAGGAGACTTAGCGGATATCCTGTGTGTGTGTGATAACTCTCTTTTATTCTCTGCATAGAACTTTAGCGGATTTGCCATGTCTTTGGCATAATGTATTTCACTGAGAGTGTAAGAACTTCATGCTCGCAGAGGAGAAAGGTTGTGCGCTTTATCAAGGCTCAATACGCTGCTGAAAGAGGGCAGATAAGGAGGGTTTGAATAACTGAGGGTTTGGTTTCCCACCAGGGCCGCCCATTATAAAAATAAAGTCATAGCACTTTGAGGCACATAGTTCCCCAGTTCTGCTTGGATATAAGATGTCAGTAATGTAAATATGTGCGCGTTTCCTGGATTGGTCAATGTTTTAAAATGAGCTTGAATCAGCCATAAGTACCACCACTTGGACTCCATCCATGACTTGTCTGGTGGTAAAGAAAGTTATTCTGTTTTTTTTAAATTAGTTTTCTTTTTTTCCTGCTAGCTCCCCTAATGCCATAATAAAAAACTGTTAAATATTTAACCTGCATTAACAAAATGATGATGATATGGTGAACTGCAGTTGTACTTGTGTCCACCTGATGAAGGTTAGTACAAAATTCACTGTCTTTCTAGCTCTGAGATAAATATCTGGCTGTTTAGCTTCTAAATGCGAACTATTTTAAATGGTTGCTAACTTTGTCTGCTGTTAGGTGCTGAGCATGTAGCATACAGTGGGTTTATTGGAGCTTTCTACTGAAGCTTGAAACGACGACCAAAACAGTTACCATAAACTGTGGGATCGTAAAACCAAAACATGGAGCTGAATGATACTAAAATCGTAGAGCTGAGGTGATAATGCAGAGTCAGGTGATAATGGTCTGTGGGTTTATTACTATGAGCGAATTACACATCAACATTTGATCCATTGTTAATTAAAAATATAGATTACAGCAGAGTTAAAAAACAATATCATGCCTTCAAAATGCATTATACAGTGTTTAGATTTGTGTATGTCATAGCACAAATCGAATTGCTGATAAATCAGAATAATTCATTTCAAACAAAAAGCATCTTTGAAACTTTAATAAAGAAGGGCTTACGGTAATGTTTTGCCTGATATTGTAATTTTTGGTGTCATACAGTGTTGTAGAGTCATCCCATGTAAGCAGCCAAAAAATTTATGTTGGCAAAAACAACTGCGGCTGATCTGTGATTCGCTGCCAGCCACTTTGGCAGGTTTCTGGTTATTGTTTTGTTTTGGGGTTTTTTTCTTTTTCATTTCAGTTCTCACCTTCTGCTTGCCTGAGAACGCGTGGTAGTAACACGACACATAAGTCATGACGGCCTTCTCATCTGGCCTCAAGGTGCTAATGATATCTGCCCAGGGAACAGAGGAAGGGGAGAGAGGACAGAGAAGAGAAAAATGCACAAGAGTAAAAGAGTATAGAGACAAAAGGGCCAGCAGGGGGCATAATCACAAGAGAAGGCAGCAGTGGGGGCACAGGTCATCTCCAGTCTACCTAAAGGTTGTTTGCTTTTAGGGAAATCTTAATTTTCCTTAAAGCAATATTAGGATAAATGTGACTGAATTTGAAGTGGGAAGTGAGTGCACAAAGTGAAAATATACTTTTTCTTTTTTAACATCATTTTAAAATGTATTAATTTGTACGTATACTAAGAAGCTGAGAAGCTCCGCTCAAGATGCAGTTTAAAACAAATTCGCAGCCTGAAGCCAAGTGCCTCTAATAGTTCATTCAAAAATACAACCAGAGATTTGGTATCAAAAATTTGCCAATAACTAAAATATGGAACTTCACAAAATTTGTATTTGATTGTATTTTGTAAGTAAACTTAGTCCAGCTTAATTTAAGAACCAGCCATGTCACAGACCTCACAGATCTATGGTGCAATCCAGAGTCCAGCTGTAGTTTCACTGCTCTCAGTGAGGCTGACCACACCGCTCTACTCTGTCAAGTTATAAACACAGACATTTTTGATCTGAGTTGCTAAAACACAGCTGTGTTGAAATGCTCTCTCTGCTGCTGGGCCTCTCAAATGAACCTGGCTTTTATATAACTTCTGGTTTGTAATGCTCTGCTTCTCCCTGTGTCTGAGAGATGGCACAGCACAATCTCAGAGTTCCTGCTGGGCTTTAAGGTAGCTGTCAAACTAACAGACAATCATTCATTATCCAACAGAGAAATTCCGATACACCACTCTTTGTTGCAGAGAAACAAGGAAACAGACTTCCCACTTAATCCAGACGGCGTGAATCCATTAAAATTAAACGACAGCTTTCTGCTTGACTTTGAAGTGCCTGTTTTAATTTCATTCATTCTTCCACCCGCCATTTAAGCTGTCGCTCTCAAGGATGAACACAACCATCCATTTAAATGGTAGCATCTCCCCCACCACGCTAGACTTCAGGCTAATTTGTTTCTCTCCATCAGCAACCATGGCTTGTATCACAGGCAATCATCATCATTTATCAGACAAACTTTGCCACACCTCTCACTCTGCTCAGCTTCTTTTCAGCTTAACAAAACCCTAATCAGGGCTGAATGTGGCTGCCTGCAGCCTCGTAACGAGGTAGACTGAAGATACACTTGTGCTCATTGCCTCTAAGAACAGAGTGTTGTCATCCCGTCATGCATTTGGTGGCGTGAACCATGCAGAAAGTGAAGGAGAGTGACCCCCGAACACTGCAGAAAGAGAAGGAGTGCTGTTAAGAGAAACACACGGAAAGTAGAAACAAGGGAGGAGAGGACTGAGGAAGAGGAAGGAGACGCTGCATCCAGGATACCTTCTGTGCGCCTGAGAAGGCGTGGTAGAAGCTAGAGACATAGGTCATGATCGCCTTCTCGTCCGGACGGGCAGTGCCCACAATGTCTGCAGGGAAGAGAGGAGGTCAGGGAGTGGGTGGAGGGTGGAGGGGGGAGTTGAGGTTGTTAAACAGAGCACAGATAAATGACGACACAGGAAGTAAAGCTGGAGTTCAGCTCTTTACAAAAACAATATCCAGAGTGGAAAGAAAAACATGTTGGGTCAGTGTCCAGATCTGCTTAAAAAGGAGGATCTGATTTAAACTTTGCAGTCTGTCTTAAACACAGAAACACACAGATTTTAGATGTAAACTGCAGAACTAAGTGAGCAGAAATGTCTAGAGGCTTAAATATATTTGTACAGTGAGAACTACACATTTAAATTCATTAGAGGGAGATAAACATCCTTTTTTACTGTGTGCACAGCTGCATGTGTGAGTCAAAACATACTCTCAGAGACATTGGTGCCTATCTATCATCTGTCTTGTGCTGTTGTTCAGAATTTCTTCCAGTTTTAGGTAATTCTTTGGTTCCCCTCTTGTCTCTTTTCTTTCAACACAGAGACAATTGATGTGATTCAGTAGTAAACATGTAAAGTGATATAATTTACAAAGGAATGTGACAAATGTGAACATGGCCATTTTCAAACCTTTGCACAGGTGGCTAATCACTGGCGAGGCTGGTTGATTGTAGGTTTAGGAAAGTTATAAAAATTGGGTGGTGCAGACCCTGTCCATGTTCTGGAGGAGCTTTTCATCACTTTCATACTTCTGAACAGCACTTCTGAGAGAGTATATATCTGTTCCTTGAACACAGTAAAAAAAATCTGTTCTCCTCATCATCATTTTATTGCTTTCCTCCCTGCCTGCTTACCTTCTGCGTCCAACATCTTGGGGATGTCCAGGTACTTCTCTGCCACATCAAAGGCTGTGTTCAGGTTGGTCATGGGGTCATCCTGTCAACAGCAGACACAGCAGACCATCAAGACCTTTAGACTGTCATTATAGTATCTAGTGCGTGAATGTATTACAGTGGCACACTTTTTACATTATACTTGAAAAACTGACAATGGCAGCATATGTGTTACTACAACGTGAAAACAAATAAATCAAAACATAAAGTTGTCTCTTCCTTTTGTTTTGTTTTTTTAAATAAGTCCAGTTTTTATACAGTACAAACTTAGGCTACTAATTAAATACATTTTTTAATTAATGATTTATGAGTGCACTTTACAACCAAATACATTAGTTTTGGCAGTTATATAACAATACAATAAGTATAGCTGAAATAATTAATAAGTAATCGAGTAGTTAATCGACAGAAAATTAATCTGCAACTACTTTAATAACTGATTTATAAAAATGTTTATGGAAAAAATGCCCGACATTCTCTAGTTTAAGCTTCTCAAACATGAAGAGTTCTTGTTTTTCTTTGTTTAACGTATAAATAAATTATAAGATATATTTTACATCTCTGTGAACTTCATTGTGTCTCAGCAGGATACTCAAACCTGGTTGACACAAAGACACAAGAACATACAACTGCTGTTTTACCTGGTTTGATCTTAACAGATAGCTGCCCGTTTACTTTCACTTTGTACTTGTGTTGGTTTTGCATAGAAACCTTTGAAATATGGTAATCTAACTTAGTATTTGTGGTTTGTGGTCTTAGTGGTGTTTCTATGTTTGTCAAACTAATATTAAACAACGCTCACTCACCTTGCGCAGTTTTCCATAGTCAATGAGCTCTGGACGGTGTCGATGAATGAGTGCACAGAAACCCAAACCATCTTTCCAGCTGAAACAGAAAGAGAGAAATAGTTGTGGGTGAAAGTGAGGTGAAAAATAACGAGCTGAGGAAAAGAAAAGGAATTTGGCTTTAATCTTTGATCAAGACCATTCCCCTCTGTCTGCCTCCCTAATTAGTTTCATGTAACACACCCACATCTTCCCAGCAGCATGTGGTTTGTTACGGTAACACAGCAGAAACCTGACCACTATCAGCTTAAATGTGATGAAGATATGTTATCTAATGTGGTCTCTAATTAAAGTGGAACAGCAACTTCTGAAGTTTGAGAATTGACATGTATTGACGTTTTGTTATGATGAGCTCACATTCTTGAATTCAGTGAAGTTATTTTAGGAGAGAATTTTTCCTTTCAATAGATTTATTTATTTTTATTTTAAGAAAGAAAATACAGTTAAAAGATTTATTTGGATTTAATATGGAGATCTAATGTAAAATAACACAAAGTTGTGTTGAAACTTTGGAACAAACTCAAACTAACGCATATGATGTCAGAGAAGAAGAACTAGTGGGATTTTGGGTGCAAAATGACCCATCAAATTATTTTCAAGGACCAGGACAAAATTGTTAATTGCAGTCATTTAGCTTTTGAGGGCCAGATTCTGGAACATGTTCAGAGAAAAAGAAATTCCTCCTTGGTCACTTCTGTACATTGAACAGACATGGTACTTTGGTGCTGATTTACTTAAATTTTCCAGAGTAATTTTCTTGGTCTCACTGTGAGCCTTACTGACTTACAGATGTGGTCCAATTTTTACAGAATGCTGCAGCGCTGCAGCTCCAGACACAAGAGAAGCTTTCATTACGCCATGCAAGTTTATTTTTTATTAGTATACATTTATAACATTTTTACCATGTAAATGTACATAACTGCTACCAGTAGCACAATTTTGCCAGATTGATCAGGTGATCATTTTCTGTGTATTCACATTTATTATATAATTTAATTCATTTTTAATATAGAAACATTGATTTTGGCAGCTTTAAGATTTGCTTAAACATTAATTTCCATCTGCAGAAATTCCGGTTAAAAATAAAATGTATACAACAGATACAGTTCTTAAATGTGGAAAGCTACTAAATTTAAAACTTGCACAAAGTTGAATCGTTGAATACAATTTCTTTAAATCAGTGATTATGGGTTTATTAGCTAGAAGGCATATTGTTTGTTTGCCCTTTTGTGGTTCATTGATGAATGGGCTTGATGCTGAAAGCAGGCTGTCTGAATGCAGCATGAGCAATCTCAATCTGGGAGAGTTCTAGAGGATTTACTGGTGCTCTCTGCTCTTACTAACAACAAATTAGTAAGATGGGGGTTTAATGTATTACTTGCCATTAAAAAGTGTATTTTACAAGTCTACTCTTATACTTGTGGCAGCAGTACCAACAAAATAAGTACTCTTCCTTGCCTGCCTCACATCTCCTGAGATATACAGATATCATCTCTCACAGAAGACCACATCAAAGGCCTGGCTTCTGATGATCCCCTCTCCTGCACCGGGATCATCAGGCCTCTCCCTTTACCTTCTCCTGAAATGACCTCGCCTCCACCTTTCTTCTCGCCTCAGCTTTCATCCACATCCAAGGATCATAGTGGTCTTCTTTCAATAATTCAGCATGCGTGGAAACACCCTATGATGTGGATTGAGGCCTTCCTAACCCACTTGTGGCAGGAACAGACTCATGGGTATGTAACAAGGATGCCAGGATAGTATGTTACCTTATATCCTCTTATCCTCGGCACGTCATATAATTTGATAAAATGTCTTTGTGCAACAAATCTACTGATATAAATACCCATTTAAATGTACAGGTTGATAAGTGCCACCTTCTCTCCTTCTCAGTCGGTCTGGTTTAATGAGAACATGTCTACTGGTCTGTTCTTTGTTAAATCAGTCTGCTTTCAAGTCTGCTCTGTTCAGCATCAGCACTGACGGAGGCCACTGCCGTCGTCTGTGCTGAATTAGCAACTTTTTCTTATATATTTATGAAATCCTGGTGTCCTTTAATTTCTTATAAAATCTTAACTGAGGCCAGGCAAGTCGACAACCATATTTTAATTTAAAGCAGCGTCCATAAGAAATTGTTGCAGCATGGAGGGATTCATACTCAAAGCTGACAAGTACTATTACTACATAATGCTGTGTGAGCACTTTAGTGCTAGTAATTTTTGTCTTGAAGCACTTTATCCAAACTCTGCATGCTTAATTCTGGTTTCCAAGATGCCAAAAAATGCAGTTCTTCAAATATAACCAAACATACAACCTAAAATACAGATTTTTCATGTATAAAGAGACAGATATTAATGTCTGATAGACAGCAGCTTCTCAGATTTTACAAAACTTAAACAGGGCTACTCAAAGTCTGGACCATGGTCCAGATCCAAACTGGACTGCAAAAGACTTGAGAACGGACAACTGGATTTGTATTGATGTCCCCCTTCAACAATATCTCTAAAGTTGAAGGATGACAAGTAACCAAAACTCTTGTGAACTGAAGAGGTTTACACCAAAGAAAACTGACTTCAGGTGAGATGATAGCATCCCTGCGCTTTCACATTCTTTGGCCTAATTTTCCCAGTTTCACACAGAGCTTTGAACCCTTTGCGTTTAGTTCCACAGCCTCATTCAAACAACTGTAACTGCATTGCGGCATGTAACTGAAATAACCTTTTTTGTTACTTACTAATTTTCCTCCTCAGTCTCACCTGATGTGAAAGTTTTGGATGTTGACATTCTTGTAGGGTGCAGTCTTCCTCTGGCACCACAACAGGAGGCCCTCTTTGGCAGATGTCTCTGCAGTTGGAGAAAAGGGATCATTGTGAAGTTGGAGAAACTCTCAGGCTTTTACTTTGACTGACTCTCGGCTAATCCCTGTTTAGTGGTGGATTAAGTGGAGGTGAAGTGAATGGGAAGCATGTGTGATTGCTCGGATGATTCGTGCTCTCTTGTTGGATACCGAGAGGTGTCTGGTATTGTGTTATACCCATACAGTAAAAGTTCAATACTTTGGGAAAAAAAAATAAATCACACTGCACTAGAATCTAAAGCTGAACAAATCGAGGTTGATCACTCCTGACATTTAAATTGGATTACACTGTAAGTGCATAATATATGTTAACCAAGACAGGAGCGTAATATAAACACTTCCACCTCCATAGGAATAAAAAAAAATCTCTGAAACATTCATATTCAAATTTACATGCATTAGCTCAAGTGTGTGTGGGGTATTGTTTATCATCTTGTGAGATGTGCGACAAAAGTCTGAATGCTGAGAGACTGAGTTAATGAAGAGTGTTTTCAATTGCAAATGAAGACAGTGAGCAGTTCTTTTCAATAAAGTGAATGAATAAGAAGCGTGTGGAAATGTTCCCACACACACACACACACACACACACACACACACACACACACACACACACACACACACACATTACCTTCCACAGAAATGTCTTGGATGGCAAAGCGGAGGATTATGGTCCAGATCATTCCCAGGGTCATCTTTGCATTGCCATCTACAATCTCTGAAAGAAGGGCAAAACAATAACATTTACATTTAAGGATTTACACATTTCTACACATTCTACACCCTTCTACAAACTGTCACTAACAAAGAGTGTAAGAGAAAGAAATAATACTTCCATACACAAATATGGGCCTGTAACAATGTTTGCAAAGCAAATGTGAAAGAACATATTGGCAATCATACATTTCAAAACTGTTCATTGCATGCTTTTCCACACAGTGTCAGATTAGCTCACAGTGCTAGAGGGAGAACTGAAACCGTGAGTACTAAGCTCTCATGAATGAAACGTGTGATGATTCAATCATTTGAGCCTGGACCTGTTAAGCTGTGAATCAGCTATATGCCTGTAGTTGGAGGCTGTGAATGAACTGTCCAGTCCTTTCTCTGCTGTCGATAATGAAAATCCCCTTCAACAGGTCACCCTGTTTGCTCGCCTTCAATAATCGTTCGTTTCTCCTTCTAATCCAATAAGACACAAGGCACGGCAGCTCCAGAGCCGCTGGACTGTGTCGGACAAACTTGGACTGCGAGATGTCAGTCAGATGTCTGTACGTGTAATGCGGTGTGAAAGACGGCTCGGATTGAATTAGGAGGCAGAAAAAGTCAAGCTCGTACTGACACATGCAGATACATGTTGAGATTAGCCCTAATGAACATGACTGATCAACCTGGGGAAGGAACACAAATCCTGCTAATTCCATTTGAAACTGCACCAACGCCACTCCTTCATCCCTCACCCACAACAAACCCCCTGATGAGCCGCATGAACATGAGCCTTCAGCTAGTCCCATCCCACCAGCACAGCTAGCAGAAAGCTGGGCTGCAGGGCTGCTTGACCAGGAGGGGATTCCAGGCGGCTAATCTGTCTGGAATGCCGGTCTGGTTTAGGAGCTTTTATACTGGCCTCTGTGCACTGCAAAAACAAAAATCTTCATCTTATCAAGTAATATCTGTCCTGTTTTCAGCCAAAAAGTCTTGTTTTCTAAAACCAAGTGCAGAAATCTGCTAGTAAGATTATTTTAATTTATTAAGTACAGCTAAAAACATTAGTTGATCAATCGAATGGTTGACTGACGAAAGATTAAATGACAACAGTTCATAAATATGAATATATATAATTATCTGTTGGTTTGTCTTCAATGATAGTTTAAATTACTTCTGTTTTTTGGACTGCAACTGCACAAGAACTTTTTCTTACTAAAATAGAGTCTAAAACTGGCAAAATTATGATTTTTTTTATGAACAAATGACCTGATCAAAGACAAAATAAACAATACAACAATGTTCTTACAAATCTGTTAGGTTGTATTAGTATTGTGATCTGATTTTTAAAACACTTTCCTTACAAGGGTTTCTTTTAACATTTTTATGTCTGGCAGTGAAAGACACAGAAACAACTCCTGATGGAAACAGTAGAAGGCTTGATAAGCAGGGTAACATGGGTCAAAGGTTAACATTATGAGGACGTTTTTTGGTGGGGCAGGCCCGGGCCATCAGGAGAGTCAGATCCCCTGTGTGTTTAACATGGATTAGACTAATTTACAAAGGTTATTCTTTAAAGGGCCAGTTCACCAAAAAGTCCAAAATATATTTTGTCACTGTCATGCAGACAGTTATGGTTTTATGTGCTGTTTATGTGGTTTTAACATATCTGCATCTGATCTCTGTTGCCATCCCAACATAATTAATGTAAACAGAAGGTATTGGAATTGACATTTGTCCACAGTTTTCATGGGAAAGATTTCTTCAGTAAAAGTAGTTCCAGCTGGAATTGTTGTCAGTAAGGTTTGGGGATGATCCCGAGCACCCAGGACATTGTTTCTGGAAAGAGAAGTTCCTGCTGAGTTTTTCAAATCTGTCATCTTTCAGCACTTTGAGCAACACTGTTTGTATGTGTGTGTGTGTGTGTGTGTGTGTGTGTGTGTGTGTGTGTGTGTGTGTGTGTGTGTGTCTATATGTGTGTCTATATGTGTGTGTGTATGTGTGTGTATATGTGTATGTGTGTGTATATGTGTGTGTGTATGTGTGTGATTACACAGTTTGTAGTCTCTGCTTGCAGCACACATGAGCAAATTCTGTTACTTCCAGAAAATGCCAGAGGGGGATGTGTGGTTGTGAAAGAAAAAAATAGATAGTGAGAGAAAGAGGGGAGTGTTTACTCGACTAAAGAGTTGTTTACTTTCTGATGGGAGGAGGACAGACATCCCCAAGTTATTTGTGCTAAACAATGAGCAGCTTCAGCCCCTGAGGGGATTGCTGATCCTAAGATCTACTCTCAGAAAATGCACTGCAAAGCACAACCTCCACCGGAACACTCTGGAATAAGGATCTCATTAAACTGCACAGCAGCCAGCGGCACTGCCATGGTAACGAGAGAGAGAAAGGGCCACAGACTACTTTATACGCAACTATTTACAACAGAATATCAGCTATTGATTTGGGTGATGGCCTAATTAAAATCAATAGTGGACAGTCTGACCTGTAAACAAACAGAGAAGGTGACTGACCTTCATTTTCTGGTGGAAAGGTCATTATAGGACAGAGATGTGACATCACTCACCCTCTGCGCCAATAGACACCAGTTTCACTCCTTTGCTGGCGATGAAGTCAAGTGCTTTGTTAACGTTGGAGATCTTGTGGACTCTCATCTTGCCTCTCTCTGGTTTGGCCAAGCGTTCGCCTAGACAAGAAAACACAAAAAGACAGACACATAGAGCATGATGGGTTTTGTCTGGCAGTTTCTCTACAGACTCATATTTCAAATAAATAACACTTTGTTCTGGACCCATACATAAAATAGAAAGAAAAGGTGAAAAGGCCAAACTTCTAAGGCTACTTTCCTCAAAACTAGTACAAGTCTTTTAAAGATTACATGATATTTCTTGTTGTTTTAAGCCTTTTCACTTTATTGCAGAGAGTTAGATTAGAAGATTGATACCACTCTCGTATCACAAAATATGAAGCTATAACCAGGAGATGTTTAGTTTAAGATAAAGACTGGAAACCGCAAGTCTGGGTCTGTCCAAAGGTCAGTTAGTAAGTTGTTGTTGAAATACTTCTTTTTTTCTTTTTTTTTTATTAGGCCAAAAACATATAAAAAGGTGTTAATTAGTAACCTATAGTGGTTCTGGTAGGCTGCTTTACCTTTGGATAGAGCCAGGCCAGCAGTTCCCCAATGTTTACAGTCTCTATTCTAAGCTAAGCTAACCAGCTGCTTGTTGTCTCTTCTTATTTTAAGACACAATGAAGTAGAGCATTTTCAAAACATTTTCCAATAATTGTTTGTTCTGTAAAACTTGAGACTTGAGACTAGCTAACACGACCCCTCATATCAAACCGTACTTTACTGTTATATCTTGAGCTGTGGGCTCGCAGAAACATCAGATTAGGAAGAGAATATGGTTGAGGCCTAAATTATTAATTTCTCCCAGTCCTCCACTTCCAGATTGCTAAATCAGATCTGCTTTTTTGTTATCCAATCAAATTTGAAAGAGTTAATTTAAATTCCTCTCGTAACTAGACCCTATACAGATATTCTGTATCACTTGGAAATACATCACATTGTAAGATAAAGATAAACATGTTCAAACATTAGAGTGGTATCAATATTTTCTTCTAACTTTTAGCAAGAAAGCAAACAAACTGTTCCCTTAAGACTAATCCTGATGCCTAAACTGACAGTGCTGTCCATGCAAACTGTTTTCATTCAGATAATCCTGTTAAGTAAGAATCTGTTTACCTGAGATGACTTCCAGCAGCAGCATGAGTTTCAGGCCATCCCGGAAGTCCTCCTCGATGTTCTCTATCTGCGTGCCTGCTTTCCTCAGGTGAGAGTTACACCAAGCTGTAAATGTCTACAGAGTTGGAAGAAAGGGAGAACAGTATAATCAGTCACTGCACTTATAGGCATATAATCAGTTGCAGTTCAAACACTGTATGTGTCTGCAGCAGCCAACTGAGCATGATTCCAGCTTTAAATACACAAGAGCCACCCAGGTGCTTGCTGGGTTAGCAACCTGGATTGTGACACCACCATGTTTGTTCGTACAACAGTTATTAAATTTACACTATTTTATAATCAGTTGACAATGGCACCAGTCCAATGTATTAACCCTGCAAGGTTAACCTCAAAGGTAGATTTGGGTCAGTAAACATTTGGGCAGCAGGTTGGTGTATGAAGAAGTGAGATTTTTTTCCAACTGGAAGACAGATGTTCAAGTTGTCCCATGTTGTAACAAGACTGCCAAGTTGCCATTGCTATTGCAAAGACTAAAGCTGATGATACACGGGGCAACTTTTGAGCAATGTTGCTGGGCAATCTTGCTGGTGGCAAGTCCGACTATGTTTTGAACAGATAGCGGCGGGACGGGGAGGTTGGCGGAGTGATGGGGGAAGGGGATTACAGTAGTAATCTTTACTCATTACCATTGACACCAACATTGCCCAGCACCATTTCTCTCCGTGTAACATGAGCTTAACAGTCTACAGCCCTGTTAGTAGCTCTGTGACGCAACCCTTAGGCACAGCGGTGCTTTAGCTGCTAATGCCTCCATGTTCACATCGACAATGCTACCATGCTGAGGTTTATCAGGTACGTCTACCATTTTAGTTAAGTGTGTGAGCATCCTAGCACTTCCTCAACCAAGTCCAGTTGACCTTCCACAGATCCTAGAACTTGCTAATTAGGCTAGTACTAAAGGCGCTAGAGGTAAAGTGAGGGGATCACCAAAGTCAATAGGATTCATCATCTGATAATCATGAATGCCTATAAAAAAAAAATGTAATGGCTATCCATCCAGTAATTTTGGAGATATTTTAGTTTAGATTGAAGTGGCGGTGCGGCCGACCAACACTGCCATCCAGAGAGCCATGCTGCTAGCCAAAATCTCTGCTTAATGTGTCTGTGAGCAAAACATTAATCACTACCAGCTGGTTGTATGCTCTTTTGTAGCTGTACCATACCTGTTGACTAATAAATGTTTCCTGTTGGTTTATTCACATACTCCCACCCTTTCATGAGAACCTTTCCCTGTGATGCTAACAAGCTTATGTACTGAACTTTCTCGATGGAGCCAAAGCACACTGGAGCATTGTATACTGTATACAGTAGGTGTAGCAGGCTTTGGATTCTCTGGCATGCAAACATGCTAACGGAAAACATCTGGTGCAGGATCTTAGCTGCCCAACAGGAGCTGGCATGAGGACTGGGCCCACCATGCACCCCACTGTGAACGCCTCTTTATGAGTTCCAGGGTTAATTACACCCAGGGCCCAAACACCAGGCACCATGTTTCCACCCTAGAGCTGAAGGAGGACCTACAGGAGCAGAGCCAGGCGTTTATGAAAGCCTGCACTGTCTTTTGCTGGCCTGCCTTCCACTGCAGAGGAACAAAAGCCACTTAAAAGTCACTGGCGAGCTGCTTCGGAGCACTCGTGGAACTTCCGCAATGAGATCACTCTTAAAATTGAGTGGCATGAGGTTTACATGACTATCAATAAACTTAAGTGCGGAAGAATTGGGTTTCAGATGTGTGCGGCTTTTCTGGCATGTGGTTTGAGTTTCAACCAATGAAAAAGATGAAGAAAACTGGATGCTGTAGAAGAGTAGATTATATGGTGTTTTATCTCCAAGGGCAGAACTGACAGAAAAAGACCAGCGCTGAAGATTTATGTGCAACTGGCAGGCACACGCCCTCGACCTATAAGATACTGTATTCCTCTACAGTTAGTCATGATTTAAGTAAAATTCTGTGTCTAAGATATTTCAATTAATCCTAATTGATTCTCCCTTCAGAGGCTTGCCAAAGATTTTAAACTGTTGGAGCAGGGTTGTGGTGTCAGCAGCTAACGTGAATACTGTATAATTTAATCAAATTGTAAAAATAAGGATGCTGGCTCTGCAGGTTGAGGTTCTCACAGTCAGTTGTGTTTTCTGTTTTATCCAGGATGTAATTTTTAACGAGTGTCAGCCTCTTTGCTCTCCCTTCCCGTTTTTGGTTCACTTTCCCACCACAGGCACAAACACAATAACTTAAAAAATTACAAAAAGAAAACTCAACGGGATGTTAGGGGATTTTGCACATTTTCAATTCCATATGGCAGCAAGAGGTAACTGAAAACATTGACCTTCACCGATGTCCTGTTAACATGTCATCAGCAAACAGCACACAGCCTTATACCAAAGGATAGCAAAAAGAAAAAGACCTCTTAATACTGTAGTTTCACTTGGGCAAATAACAGAGCATCTAAAGGGGGATGGGATATGTTCTAAGTCGATAAAATTAGTGCATTTTTACTTAAAACTCCTGCTTAGTGCAGCTTTAACAGGACCAGACAGCTGAAAATGTCAAAAAACTTTAAGTCAACCCGCAAAGAGCACAGTTGTAAAAACGACTAAAAGTTCACAGAAGGAATGTTAGCTTGTTAAATGTGCTGGAAGGAGGGTAAGTTTGGCTGCTCCAGGCTGGGCGACAGGCCTCCTCTTGACAAGAATTAGCCGGCCCTCCAGCAGTTCCTCTAACTCTCTGGATCACAGTGGAGTTTGGCAGCAGGGCACAGTCCAGGCTGGCAGCCACCTGCACTGTCACATGACCCACTGGCTGTGTTATGGTCAACAATCCCAGGACCTTCAGGTGTTCTGGGGCTCTTGGCAGGGCACGATACTGAGTTACCGGTCCACTGGTTAAAGCAGCTGGTTACTGCATGAGCGGACAGTCATGCAGATAGGGTAAGGAAAACCTGTGGTTGGTCTTAATCCCACAAAATCTATAAATTATGTACTCTATACAAAAAAGTAGGAGCTATATTCTACTCTGTGGAAGCTGGTCCCAGATGCTTTCAGAGTTTTGGGTAATGTTATTGGATTTGGGGTTTGCACTCCAACGGCAACAGGGTAAAGTGTTACATTTGACAAACATTGATTTGTCCTCATGCCAAAAGCCTTTTCTTTAATAACGTGAAATGTGAAAATATACAAACAACAATAAATACAAAGTACATACACCAAAGGAGCTAAATAAGGTGTTGTTTTATTTCAAATTTTTCTGCATGGATCATTGACCAGTGAGGATGCTGATTTTTTATTGGGACATGCAGCATCGCCTCAGTCTTTTAGAATAGTATCACACTTTCAAGTCCATATTTAAGACCGTTTAGCAGGATTCTTGTTTTAAAACGAATCCTCTGGAAAAATTTAAAACCAACTTTGCAACCAACTCATGGAGCTAAAGTTAGCTTGATTAGTAAGCTAGCGATATCTGAAAAAAATCTGCTATCAACAATTTTAACTTCAGCCACTAAGATGGGTGAGGCATAGCAAACTATTACCTGCACTAGGTAGTAGCTGTTAGCTACATATTAGCTTGGGATAGAAAGCACCACTTGGCAATTAATTGCCATATGACTCTAGTTTGTCTTTGTAAATGCTTATCAGAAACTCAGCAGGACATAATTAATTGTTGTGAAGGACAACTGAAGGAGCTACTAGCTACCAAAACACCTCCTGAGAGTTGGTTGCCATCACTCCAATAAATATGCAGGCGTTGGGTTTTCCCTGGGCAGGGGACCAAAGTATTTATAGCCAAAGGAGGCGCAGGATGAGTAACATCATCTCAAACGTGTTCTGAATAAGTACAACTACTGAAGAATCATGCTCAAATACTGTATTAAGACAGTATTATCATAGAACCATTATATTCAATCTCTAGCGCATTACATCATGTCAATTTAAGGAGTCCCAATTTCATTCATATCTTCTTAAAATCTTTGAACCAGGTCATCCAGTATTCAAATGAAGATGCTTGTGAAAAAGTCAGACACACATTTGATCAACATTTAAGTAAATATAGTCTGATTTTTCCGAGTATTGGAGATCCTAAAGATTACAAGGACTCCGATCAAGATCTGGATACCGCTAGTAAAAGGCACAGTTACAGACAAAGTAACAGTTTTTCCAGTTGTCTCAAAACTGCATTGCTTTGTTGTTTACTGAGGCTGCTGTTGGTGCTCTGAATGTAAGGGACTGCCACAAAACATTTATCAGTTTGGATTAACTATGAAGAAATGAAAACCATTTGTAAGTGCGTTGTATGGTGTAAGTCTCAATCCAACACCAGCGTAAATATGTCTTACCAGTTACCCACAAGAATAACACAAACTGGCAACAAAACACTAACAATAAACGACTGTTTAACAGTGTGTACAATAAGTGTTTTGAGAGGTATCATAGCATTAAGCATTAGAGCGGCATACAGGCTGTTTGTGTATAAATGCAGAGGGATAAATACAGTACTTTGCGGTGTATAGTGTGTGTTATATGATCCCAGTGCACTCCATGTGTGATCGTGTTGTCCGTGGATAATTTCTGTCAGTACCGAATGTGCTGTGAATCTTTGTAAGCTGTTAGTATATCTGCTCCAGAGTCCCGGAGACCAGTTCCTGCTCATCAACAATGTGCTAGTGAAAATCACCCTCATTACTGTGACTTGAAGACAGTCTGTTTCAGCTTCAGAACATGTCATGTATCTGAGCAAAGTGCAAGCACGACTGACTTCGTCTGCAAGAGGAACTGGAGGGTTGTAAATTTTGAGGGCCACCGCAAACCCCTATCCTCCCCTTCCCTTCTCTTGTCTGCCTCCTCGCTCTAATCTCAGCCTCCCAGAACTGAGGCGGACTGTAAAAACATCAGGGGTCAAGAGCGGGGAGGAATCTGCTCTGCATCAATTTCAGTGAAAGTTGCCAGTCAGCGTCATTATGGCAACATTTTTCACACGGCAACCACTGAACACAAAGCTCAGCAAACAATCTACCTGATGCCAGTCAACAAGGATACTCTACTCAGGTGTCTCATTGTATATTTATAAAAAAAATCAGAAATTAATGAAAAATGCCCATCACAGTTTTCCCCAACAGTGAAGTCTTCAAGTTGCTTGCTTTGTTTGACCACGAGTACAAAACCACAGATTTTGCCAAAGAAAAATCTTAACATTTGAGAAGCTGACCCTGGTTTTTGTTTGTCATTTAAACAATTAGTCAGTTATCATTATAGTTAAAGGAAAAAATTGTATACACATCCTTTTTCTTGCAGAGTTGCAGAGTTACATGAGAGTCACAAGACTGATACCACTCCCATGTCTGTATGCTAAATATGAAGTTAGAGCCAGCAGCTGGTCTTAGTTTATCATCTAACTCCCATAAAATCAAAACATTTTTACACTAAGTTTTTTTGGGATGGATTAAACAAACCAGATAACATATTTACTAGATGTTTCCCAGTTTCCAGTTTTTATGCTAAACCAAGATAAATGGATTTTTGTCTTGATTGGCTTTTATAAGCTATAAAAGTTTGTTCTTGAACTTTCATGATGAAGACCTACAGTATAAAGACAGTGTGATAGGGCTGAAATTTCTTGAAAAAGCTAGTACACACACCTTGGGTTGGTATTGTTTTGATAAATTACCATTTCTAATGTCAAAACTGATTTTCAAAACTTAACTTGTAAGGCAAAACAAACAATAACTACTATAAGTGCTATGGACATTGTTTATTTACTTTTATCTTTTACTGAATTAAATATTTCTCATTTGAGATTTTTTTTTGTTATAAATGGAGAGTGCCTTGGTAAAAGAATCGCATTCCTGTGGTTCCCATACAGATAAAAATAAACCTATCATCATGACATGTGACCACATGACATGGTTGAAAACTCCAGGAAAAGCTAGGAAGTGAACCTTGAGTTGGATTTGCTTTATTTAATTTTCTGTTGATGAACTAATCCAGTAAACAACCATTAGTTGTTAGCACAAATAATTACATAAACCGTCTTATAACAATTCAAAAGAGCTTTACCTTTCTCTAACGCCCTGTACTGGTAGACTTAAACCTATCACATACAGTTTTCTTTTTTTCTCTCATCGCTCCTGTTCCTTTCCCCACCTCTCACTCAACTCCCAGCCTCCCCCCTCATCTACTCTCCCCTCCATCTCACTCCATTAATCAACCTCAGTTAGGAAAATATTTCCTGCTTCTCTGCCAGTTCCATATTAGTACAATCCTTTTACTGAAACAAGCCAGCTCATGAGAGTGAGCTCCAGCCATATCCGAACACACGGGCAGGCAGACCAGTCTAGGGGAGAGAGGAAAGGCAGATATTGCTGGCAGAGAGTCTGACACAGGAAGGCGGTTTTCAACACCGCGGCCAGTTTCTCAAGCCTGAGCCTCTCCAGTTCAGGGTACCAGAGGGCCTCTCATGTCCAGATGAAACCCCAGAAACGGGCAGATAAATTGCAAGAAAAACGTCTAGAAAAATATCTTTGCAGGATGTTCAAAAAGCAGGAGAAAGGAGCCACCCACGGCTCGAGCAGTAACGAGAATAAATACTGTCTGGATGAGTTGCGGGGAAATGGGCCTCTGTGAATCCCAAGGAGGTAAGAGTGTCGTTTCTCTCCTGTTAAGTCTATTTCTGCTGCCTTCGTCTCATTGAGGCTCGTGGGGGCCAGAAAGTGCTGGTGGAAAGAGTTTCTTGTGCCAGGAAAATAGAGCTGCTAACAGCTACAGCACCTTCCTCCCTCTCAGACTCCCAGATGATTTCCTGATGTGTGATGGATTAGGGCATCGCGTTTAACCAGACGACTTCACTGGGAGCATGTTCTAATTTAAAATGGCATCCTGGAGGGACAGCTGTGGAGGAAGGGAGGGCTATGCCTGATGCATGGCCTGGTCAAGAGAGTATCAATGGTAAATGACATAGAAGGGGAAAAGCTTTTCTCATTTGTTTCTGCTACTAAGACTTTCCAGACTGTTTTGGAGATTTGAATTGCTGCATTCTAGTCATGTCCTATGTTGTTTAAAACATGTCAAGTCATATAGAAAACAAGAAAAACCTCACCAGCAACAATAAATCTTTCTCAGCAAAATACAGTAGAATCAGTTTGATCAGGGGATTCACTCATGACACAAAGTAAAATCACAGTCAAATTACACTTTGCACGGAAGACAGTGCTGACCTTTAAGAGAATGGAGAAAAAAAACTAGGCCCGCTATCGCAGCTTATTAGCCGTGCTGGACCATCAACTTTTATTAACCCCCCCTTTGCTGGATATAGAGTTAGATGAAAAAAAAGGATACATTTCAGTAGCTTAAATGTGCTTTGATGACATTAATCTTCAGAGAAGAAGAGCAGTTAGTTAGATAAACTATCCTAGCTACAGTCATTATATACCAAGCCTTTAGCACTCGCCTATTTCATGAGGATGAGCGTACGAACTTTGCTGTGCCACTTTCTGGTTTGACTGGGACTTGTGTGGATTTTGATGTTAGAGATGTTACTTTAGTTCTAATGTAGCACAGCGCTGGTACTTCTCACAGCACCATCAAAAGTGTGATGAAATGTCATCATTCAAACAAGCCATTCTGAACTGCCCTTTTCCAATTCAAGGTCACTAATGACAGCTGTTGCAACTTCAACACCTGCTGCAGACTGAGTTTAGAAAAAGTTTTTTTTAAAAACCAAACAAACTTATAAATAAAAAAATGAATAAATAAAAGTTAGGAAAGCACAGGTGTTTGAAACTGATGCTCCTCTGTAGGATTATTTTTGACAGTGCCGTCAGTTGGTATACATATCAGATTTATGGATGACAGTAAAATGAACAGTCATCTGAAAAATACAGAATTGAGAGGTGAAACAGAATTGACAAAGAAACTCTGGCAGTGAACAGAAGAAGATTCAGGTTACTGCTGCCTTCAGTTTGGAGGCACAGCATGCAGGACGGGCCAAGCTGCTGTCTGGAGGCTCTGCAGACTGCTGTGCTTTGGCCCGGTGCATCTGGCAATCAGAGAGACTGAAACACAAATTCCATCTCAGCAGTTGAGTGGGAGGCAAGAGAGCAGAGAGACATGATGCAAAGTCTGAGGAAAATGATGGTAGAGAGCAGAACAACTACTGTATAGGTCCAGAGACAGAGAGGAGGACAGACTGAGACATGTGCATGTATGGATAAAGAGAGGAAACCTGAAATGAAAGAGACAGGATATAGGGGAAAGAAATTCCATGCTTAGCTTCGGCATAGAGCTGAATTTCTGTGAACTCTGGCATGTGAATTTAAGCCACTGACTGACAGGTCACGATAGCGCTGACTTTTGAACCATCCAATTTTATAAAACCCGGTTCTGCTGGACAATACAGTGCTCCACAAAAGAGGCAAGAATTGCACTCATGAGGCAGGACTCGGTTGTAGAAATATGCCACTTGAATTAACAAGGTTATCTGGTTAGCAGAGATTGAAAGTAGTCACTAGGTCATTATGTCCGAGAACTTAGACTTGACTGAATTTAAATCATAATATACCATCACATTAAAAGGGCTCAAAAGTGGATAATTTTTTCCATTTAAAGGTGTGCACGATTTAGCTTTTTGAACAGAAACTGCTGCATTTTCCCAGAAAAAACTGGATAGAGGCTCATACGAATCACTACGTTGGCTTGCAGCAGACAGAAGTAACATTGAGGAGTGACAATGAACACTTTATAAAGACAGTTTTTTTTTTTTACAATTTGAGTCTTAATTTTGTAGTATCGTGTAGTATCATGCATCATCGTTATCATCATACCAATCAGTAAGAATAAGATTGTACCCACCACATGAACTCCTGAGATCTTGGAATGTGGCAACATTTCTCAAAAGACGTCTGCTCTCATTTTCACATCAAAATAAATTGGTTTAACTAATCTGGCTGAACATTTGGCTTGTTTACAACCTTTCTGTTTGGCCACTCGTGTTTCTTGCCCTGTTCAATATTATAGCCCAAACTACCAAAAATATCACCCAAGTTGTTATAAACAGGAATACTATTACATTTATATCACTGGTATTTTAGGAGGCCTTTGATGCCACCAGTCATTGAAAACTTCCGACAGGCAAATACACAAACAAACAGAAAGATATTGACTGACATCCACAGAGGCTCCCCATTTACACCTCGAGCACGAATAGCACGACACTGCTGCATAAAAAGAACCACTGCTCCATCCATCCTGCTCAGAGTGAGTCACGGACAGAAACAATATGACCTTTCTGCCGGTTCAACCTGCTGGAGAGATGAAGGGGACATTTCTGCCTCTCTCGCTCTCTCTCTCTCTCTCTCTCTCTCTCTCTCTCTCTCTCTCAGTTAGAGCCCAGAAGATGCTCTCCCTCTCTCTCTAACACAGGAAGGACATAAGTCTGGGGATCTGCCAACTAACAAGGGGAGTGCGCTGAATGGGTCAAAGGTCATCATTCATCCCCCTCTGTCTCCTTCCTCTAAAGCTCACTGGAGGATACAGCCTGACTACCCACACAAACACACACTCCTCTGGCTCCAACAACAGTAAAGGAGGCTCAGCTGAGGCTGCCAGGCAGATGTGGCGCGTGCGTGCGTGCGTGCCTGCGTGCCTGCGTGCTGGACCGGGTGAGGAATACTACTTTCTCACTGCAGCTGGTCGAGTTTGTTGAGTTGAGGTGCTGTGCTGTGCACCTGCTGTTTACAGGTGGTGTTCATGGCCTTATCCTCTATACGGTGTCGTGAGATGCTTCTTGAACTACTTCAACAACTTCAACTCCAACCTCAAAGAACTTTCTGATGGTCCTGTAATTTACAATCTCATGGACTTCAAACCCACAGAACTTTATTTTGAATTCTATTTCCAAAGACACCAAATATGTTATACTGATATAGACTGAAACGTGCATAAAAGGATAGACAAAAGATGTAGAATTTTCTATTCGATTCATTATAATGGTGCAGCAATAAAAAATGGGTGGATTGATGAAGCTGTTTAGATTGTCTCTCTTTCCTTCCCATGATTTTCTTGCGTTGTTTGTTGTTCTAATCTCAATTCAGACCAGACCACACAGTGTGTGTGTGTGTGTGTGTGTGTGTGTGTGTGTATGTGTGTGTGTGTGTGTGTGTGTGTGTGTGTGAGTGTGAGAAAGAGAGACACACACACACACACACACACACACACTTCCCCATAGCAGTGTCTCTCCTGGCCCACCAGAGAAGAGGAAGCGTTCTTTCCTCCAGCTTGCAGCCATGATGGAGTGTGACAGTCTCTCAGGTGCAGCATCCATTCAACCAGGCACTCAAACAGGCCGTTACTGCAAACTGCCGACTCAGCACACTCATCCCATTACACTTATCTATTGCCTTGGCTGCTGCTTCAGCACGGACGTGCACACGAGGACGAGTGCGCGCAAACAAATGCACCCCAGAGTGTAAACGCAAGTGCAAAAACAATATGCTAACACAGACACACACATACAGCCTGTCTTGCTCTGCATACAGTTTGTGCACAAATGCAGGCATGCCAACACATACTGTGGATGTGTGTAAAGACACTTCAACATGTTCACTTGCACAGATGCATGCATACACACAGTCCAATCGTGTGCTGACGGAGCAGTGAGCCAGCCAAAAAGTGCAGATTGACAAAGAATAGCAGCCATTGTGACCAGTCCACTGGTATTTACTCTCTTGTGGCCCAAAGCAGCCCTGATGCATATTCATGTGTGTGTGTGTGTGTGTGTGTGTGTGTGTGTGTGTGTGTGTGTGTGTGTGTGTGTGTGTGTTTTACTGAAAAGTCAGAGTGGTAGTAGCTCTTTCCTCAGTCGAGTTCATTTAACAAAGAGTGGCTCGTCTGTGAAAATGCCGCAGAGCACCGAACACTGGGCAGGTTGCTATGACAACCACAAAAGCCTGGAGACCCATAAACAAACAGCTTGGCTGTACTGAGGCTCTTAAAACCCACATCCACGGCTCCCCGAGCGCTCAATGGGATCCAACATGTCTGCATACACATGCGTGTCCACACACCCCACGCAACACAAGTTTACAAGCACAAAAACGGCTGTGACGGTGAGAGATCAGTGTAATTTCCTCTGTGTTTCACCTAAACCATAAATCCATCAACTTTCAAAGGATGGTTTGGTGAAACACAAGGATTTGCAGTTCAAGTAACCTTCCTAAAATTACTTTAAACTGCTGCTAGATCAAATTTCCATCATATTTGGATTGCTCAAAGGATGTAATGGGAGTTTATTTTAATAAAAAAGTAAAAGGATCTAACTAGATATATTTATTTCAACTTGTACTTTTACACAAATATTGTGCTTTTTACTGTACAACCATCTGACAGTTAGACTACTTTGCAGATAAAAATTTTACACACAAAAAATGATCAGCTTGTAATATAGGATTCATCATTAGAGATTTAGTTACCCAACAGCGTATAAAGGACCTACAATTTTTTCAAGATTTTTTCAAATTGTGGCACTGCAATTTTACTTCCAGGCTCGGAGTAGTTCTTCCACTACCGAACACAAAGTTCTCTCAGAGCCACCCATTCACCTGAAGGTAAATTTATTTATTTATCATTATAGAACATAAAGCTGTACAACAAAATTAAAGAAAAACAAAAAATATTTTAATATTATTTAAATTAAAATATTTTATTCTTCTAATATGTATACACTGTCAAGCCACACAAGAAACATGTCTGCTTTAGTGACGTTATATCTCTTCCATTAAGCTTCCATATTTGGTGAGAACAAAAACAAATATGTCCATGTCCTGACAAATGTCTAACTCAGCATGAAACAAGTTGATAAGAAGATTCTAATGATGTCAGCACACAAATTGGATGCAAATCCATGTGCTGATGCTATTCAAATACAGCCCAGGCATCAAAGAGTCCCTGCTGAGCAACAAGTCAGTCAAAAGCCCAGTGTGAACATGTATCTCCCCGCTTCACCAGCTCAAAGCAAGAGTGTCCCACTGCACAAAGGCCAGACTGTAGAGAATCCATCGCTCTGTACTGTATGTGTCCAGACTGAAGCTACAGCTCGGCTTTATGGCACTTAAAGGACTGTGCAAATAGAGGTATATCCAGCATATAAAAACCTGACTTCAAATTTTACCTTGTATCGACCCAGTATAGATTTATGGCAAACTATATTCATATTTTATATACTTAAAGTAAATTACTAAGTTACTAAGTTGTTTATTAGATGTCCTGCACTGCAAACTCAAAGTATCAATGCATTTCACTATAACGTTATTTAAAAATGGAGAGAGAGATATGAACGTTTGCAATGCAAAGAGAATTTCTTTTTTGACCAACAGGAACAAAGTTGTTATCACAGCGACTCAGCACAGCCATAATTCCTGAGTCATGCCTGAGCTGTCGTGCTCTGACAGTCAGATGCCAAACTAAGCAGTGGAATGGGAAATACAGTGGCCCACTTCACCCGAGTCACAACACAGTAGTCGTGACTCAGCTCGAGCTTGGTTTGCCTGCAGCGGCCGTATGATGGGAAGCGTGTGGCTCGGTTGTGGTGCTGCATTGTGCCGGAGCAGCGTTTTTCTCTGCTGACCATCACCTGACTCAGAGAAATGCTGACAGGGAGGAGCTACACTGCACACGAACAAAGGACGCTTTCAACACATCTACACATCAACTGTACAAGTACTGTTAAGGCAATTGTACCTATGTGCTACATTTCTATATACCAAACTAGACGTCAGCAGGAGTACAGATGCACCATTTGTAAAACAAACACATTGTCTAAATCATGGCTTGTATGTTTTATGTTTTTTATGATACAGTGAAAAAAAAAAGAAACGTGTTCATTATAATTGTAAAAACAGCAACAATCTACATTGTTCATTATTTTCTTATACCAGGACACCTCAAATAAATGACACCTCATAAATATGTATGACTCATCTGTTAATGGTTTCTCACTTCTTCCTTAGTTTCATATTCAGCATTATAATCCACATGAACATACGTAAAATTTTTGTTTTTGGATTATCTGTTTCCAAAGTAGATTGTATTTTACAGAAGTAGAACCTTGAGGGACCACTGGGGCAAAGGACGTGACAGTTATGATCATCGTCATCATACCACTTTTCAGTAGCCTTACTAGTTTGTCTAACATAATATAAAATGTCAGTGAATCAGTGAAGAAGCGCTCAACACAGGAGCCAGCATCTTCCCTCCAAAATATGACATTGAACTGAATGTTCATGCAAACATATTTTGTTATTCAGATTTTAAAAATTGTATTACTTTCCAATGTTTGTGTCACAGTTTTATTATTATATAATTTGCCTCAAACTTTAATGTTTGTGTCTGTCCCTTAAAACAAAGAGTTCCAACAACCCTGTTCAGAATGTCTGCCTGAAGAAATATCAGATAATGACGAGGGCACAGCTCAATGACGAAAGTAATTGTCGGTTCTTACTAAAATAGTCTTTTGTAACATTCTTATAATAAAGCCTCATAAATCATTGTCAAACTCACAGCCACTTTGGTCTTAATTGTATTAAAAGTCAATAATAGTGGTCAGTAAACATGCTTGTTATTGGTAATACTAGCTTGGCTACCCACATCAGTCGTGTGACCCTTGCCATGCAGGTTGTAACGATCCCTCAAGATTCACCCAACGTAAATAAGCATAACACAAACATGTATGTTCTAAAGGCCTTAATAAGCAGATACTTAGTTAAAATGTCAAATTTGTTGAAAATAACAGGTTTTTATACAGTGTATATCTAGTAAAATAACCCAAAAAAATGCTAATAAAACATTTGTGAAAATTGACTGGCATATAGTGAAGAAAAACTCAACACAGGGCTATTCAGTGGCTGTTCTGGAGTTTTCATATGACCTGCATCAGCTGCCACAGATCTTAAGCCAACATGACAAGAAGTCCTTAAAGTGCTTGGAGGAAAATGTAAAGTTTGAACATTTCCTATACCTTGATAAAAAGACAAACTCCATTTACTGATGAAGATCATGTGATAAGGTCGAAAGCTCCAGAACAGCTGCTATTCATAATATCTTAAAATCTTCACATATGGTTATTTGCTTCATCATGTATTATCTTGGAAATCACACTAGATGTGATAGGCAAAAAATGAAAACATATTGTGTGTGTGTGTGTGGGCAGGGCATAGTGGTAGAATTACAGTATTTTGTTGTTTTGGCCTCTGTGTTGTTTATACGTGGGATCCTTTTGAGAACACACACAATTAAGCTTCCTGATCATCAGTTCCACATGTGAGTCAAAGAGAGAAGCGGTAACATTTTCAGTTCAGCAAATAAACCAGACATGAAACCTGGTTTCAGGAGAGAGACGCATCAAAAAGGTCCAGGTGAAACATAAACTTGGGTCACGAGTTTTCTATGAGTGATCTATTCAGCTCAGCTCCAGTGGCCACTTGACTTACTCTGACCTTGACAAACCATCATCCATTCAGAGAAATGTATGCATGTCATCATTAATAACGTGCACTCTGCTGACTTGCTAAGTGGAGGAGTGTACAGCCTGACGGTCGCTACATTGTACTATTTTATAGTTCTTTACAGACAGATCATCTTGTTAGACATTCCTTCTTATTGCTAGAAAAAGAAAATGCAATAGAATTGATGATACCCAACTTTGAGCACTTCATCTGCTACATATTTCAAAACCCCTGTATCATAAAAAACTAAATTAAATAAACTGATTTGAATATGTGCACTTAAACCCACCCAACAATTACATTTTTGGATCAACACATGTAAAAGCTAGCCTGTTTAAGACCTCTGAATCATTGCTCATTGCTTGTTTTCACCAGCTGGAGAAACATTAGACCAATCAGAACTTTGTAGGTAGGATAAGGACGGGGATGATATATTCCTACATAGCAATCGACCTGGCTACATTAGTGACAACCAACCGATCACAGCCTGACGGTCGCCGTGCTCGCCGAGCGGCAAATCGGGCTAAAATTTGTGTAGTGTGAACTAGGCTTAACTGAGTTATGGCGCCACGGAAAACTGTTAAGTTCTGACCTCAATTAAGAGAAATACGGAAAAGTTTCCTACAGCATATTATAGTGAAGGCAGAACAGTAACGATAAGTTGAAAAATTTTTGGTTTTCTTTGTTTTCTGCTTTTACCAACTCTGCGAGTCAATTTCCTGTGCTGGGACCGTTTTGAGGCACTACAGGTGAAGTGAAATACTGCAGAGTATCAAAGGTGCACAGTAACAGCTTCACCTAAATAAGACCTGACCCAAAATATGACCGACAGAAGTATAGCTCAGCAGAACATTAGGTTTTGAAAGGGGACTGTTTTTTTTCCTCCGGATATTCTGGATGTGTGGAAGGTCACAAAGGTTTTAATTACAAAAAGGTAGAAATGGTTCAAGACTAATTCAAAATGAAACACAAAAGAAGAAGAGGACCATGAGAGCAGTTTAGGAGGATCTGTCCTCTGTGCATCACATCCTTTGAACTTCAGTATATTCAAAGTGACCACAGCTACAAATGAACTGCACAATCAGCTGTGGTGACTGGCAGTGCTGCTGTTTTACCCTCCCTCCCTCCCTGTCTGTGTCCATTCACCCGCTACAGCACCTGCCAGCACTTCACACGGCTCAAACCACTCTGCTGCCCTGCCGCTCTACCAAGGGCCCTCCACTACACACCGACAAGTAGCAGGCCGGCTCTCCCCTTGTGCTGTGTTACCAGGGGTGGGGCTGTCGAGGGGAGGTGTCTGTTACAACTTGTAATGAGATCTGCCGTGAGCACTTCACTGCGGCTGCTGTGTTTACTGTCGCAAATGAAGTGACGTCTGGAGCATGCAGAATTTTCCTGCAGCGGGAAACAAAGACAGAAAAGTAGCCCATGGAACTGAAATGTCGGTCAGCTCTTGTTGCTGCTGCAGACTGTATCACAAACAGCACAGAGTCATTAGTGCGTAATGCAACATGCCTGCAGGGAGTCAACTTTAACTGACCATGAGCGCCGGTGGACTAGACAATCAATAGTGGCCACTGATTGAAATTCAGACGTTCAATACTTGTCCCACTTTAGAAAAGTGGAAGAGTGCAGCAGAACAAACAGCCTCTAATTTCATCAGAATACTTGCTTCCCAAGGACTTACTAACACAGATTGATGGATTCATATATTTCCAGCAATATCATCATTCTAGGTCCACAGGGACGTTGGCTTTATCTCCTTTCTATGCACTGTGTCTTTAATCATTGAACTTATTACTTATTCCTTGCCTTTAACATCAGCCACCTAGGAAGGCTGATTCAACGCATTCAATTTAAGTCTATAGTCTGAATTAGACTTAATTGCCTGCAGTGTAAATAAAACCCTAAGAAACATCCTGTCTTCATTGTTCAAATGCTGCAATTGCCTATTTATTACACGCAGAGCAAATAATAGTGACGCACCACCCTGTGCACAGTGGAAGACACGCTTCCTGATAGGGCTGGAGTGAGATTTCAACACGTTCAGGCTTAAGCAAGGAAAAATCTTTTTTCCTTAAATCCACTGCCACCCACTCAGTCACATTGTGTAAAAGAGTGGTATATAGATGGTGGAGAGAAATAGCAAAAAGAGACCCAGAGAAGGTTCTGACCATAACTGGCTTAAGGAACTCTTTCATAGTATTTGCTTCTTCCATTCTATCACCAATTTACATAAGATAATAGTCTTTAACCTCCACACAGTTCGTGCCATTAAAGCCCTTGCAATTCTACACTGCTACTCGTCTGGGGAAAAAGTCTTGTGCTACATGGGAAGCAATGCGTTGATAAGTTTCCGGTATGAAGCAGCAGTGGAAGATTCTGGATAAACAACTGAAGAGGAGCTGGGTAGTTAGTGTGAGCAGTTACAGCTACCACAGCTGAACAGACAGAAGAAAAGTCAAACTTCATCAAGAGAAAATCCAAAAAACACAACACTATGCCAATTACATGCTTGACAGTAAAATTACCTTTAAGATCACTTTGCAACAGGCTAACACTTTAAAAGGCCTTCCCTATAACTGACCGTTGTCAGTAAATACCTCTAAACGTAGCTGACTGCTAGTTAAAACATAATCTTATTTTATATTTATAAGAAAATGTTTAACACCTTGTTTTCTCGCTGAGATTTAGATAAGAAAAACTAGACCGCTGTCATACCTGTCTGTGGAATAAAAGGCTACAGCCAGTTAGTAAATCTTCACCGGCACCTCTAAAGCTCACTAATTACAAGATTATATTTTGTTAAAATGACAATTTGCCGTTTTGCGTGGTTATGTACTGGACTATGTCTTGGCTGTAATTGATAACTTCTTAATGTCTCCACTGTTTGCCAGGGAATAGTCCCACATAACCAAGGCTAGCCGTTTCCCTCAGTTTCCAGTCACTATTCTAAGCTAAGCAGCTGTTGGCTGTAGCTTTATATTTAACAGACTGATATGAGAGTGGTATCAGTCTTCCCATTTAACTCTCCACCATTAAGCAAATAAGCATATTGCTCATGATAAACTTTCGCTTTAAATAAAGACGACATCATGTGTGAAATTAGAAAATTAATATGGTTACTAGGGTCATGACAGACCAAGTATGTTGCAGTAGGGAAACACCCTTAATTAACTTGTGAATAAATAGTAATTTGATAGCTCATACACCATACTGGCCAGTGATGATAAATTATTGATTCCAGGTTAACGACGTGACAAAGGATGTCCTCTCGAACATGTTCTCTTTGTGCAGAGACCTGAAAGATCCTCTGTCTAAACCTCTTCTTCCACGCACAGTCGCTTCCCTCCTTCCTCCCTCCTCTCCTTCCCACAGAGCTCCACCCACACAGCTACTGAATGGAAAGGTGTGCCTGCTGCTGTCTGCTTTTACCACAGTATCTGTTTACTCAAAGCTGCATTCACTTACATGAGACGAACTGCAGCTGCTCCTGTGAGGAGGCTTATAGCTAATACACTCACACTGAGAACAGTACAGTACAAACCCCCCTTGGCTTCAAAGAGAGGCTTCACAGCGAGCACATACACTTGAGAATGCATGTGGTTTGATTAATAGCATTAACAGAGGAAAGAGCTGGCTACATCCTTCCCATGTGGTGCAGGAAAATTCCTTGGAAACATGCAGAAAGATCGCCTATAAACCCCCTCTGGGTCATATGCTATTGAAGACATGTGACCACAAGCGTGTAGTGGTTCCAGACGTGGTTAAGCATTGAGCAGGTTTTTGCTCCTCACTCTCTGCTCCACAGGAAATGCACCTTGACCCCAAATACCATGATGGATGTGGAATCCTAAAAACTCCCGTCTGGGGTCTGAAATCTGCCACCGAGCTGCAAATATAACACTAAAATCTGAATGAAGCAGAGCAGTCAAATGTATCCAAACCCCCGATATAGTCATTAAAATCCATTGCACAACTGGTCTTGAAACTGTTTTAATGGCCTATTACTGAGAGCTTTGAGATGATTTCTGTATACGTTTCTAAATTTGGAGCAGGAGCCTGAGAAAATAAGCTATGCAAGAATTTGCATCAGGGCCCTGGCATTTAGGAGCTGTTCAGATAAGAGCCTGGTAATTGCTCACATTTGACTTTTCAAACAGTGAATTCTTAAAAAAAAACAGATGCCGTGTACAGCTTAATGAGGAAGAATTAGCTTTTACCTCCCTGAAACAAATAAAGGGGAAACTGTTCAGGGACAAGAACTGCAACATAAGCATGCAAAACCTTTCCCAGACCAAGAAAAGATGAGAATTTTTGCTAAGGCTCTAACCTCTGCTAACCTCTCTTTATACGTATAGAACTGGGATCTGCTTTCTCAATCATTGGCACTGAAACAGGTATTACAACAAAAAAGTTGCAAAATACAGAGGACTTCACCAGTATTCCAAAAGAACAAGAATGAATTGAACTGCCAAAGAATTAAAACAACCACAGGCATTTAAGGAGGCGAATGTTACAACCAATCTGATACATTTTATTGTCTAACATGACTGAAAATCCACACCTCTGTTAACGGCTCTGTCAGGCTATCCTCTGGCCAGCGGTGGTTTGAGCTAAATGCTGATGTTTAGCAGGTACAATTTTCACCAACTTAATTTAACATGTAAACTTGATAATATTTGCTCATTAGCACTGAAACATACACCTGAGGCTGATGGGAATATCATTGGTTTTGAAATGCTGACCTAACAATGGACCATGTATGTCACTGTAAAAATATCATGTGCAATAGTTATTGAGATACTTCAGTCTGGACCCAAGTGCTGGACCAACTGACTGTCACTGCCATCCACAGAGCCATACCAGAATGGCTACAAATCTAATGAGCTTGTTAATACAGTAAAAAAGATGGTATGAGTAGTAAAACAGCTCTCTAAAAGGATCAACTGTGTGAGCTATCCCATTGACTTTTCTTGTGTAAACAAAGCCACCACTTCTCCAAAAATGAGCCTCAGCGCACTGCACTGGAGAACAATACCCCTCCCTGAGACGTGGTGTCGGGTTATGTAAGACTCATTAGACACAGGTCAGTATCTTCTGACAGACCATGCAGCAGCTGGGAGCTTCAGCGTATAAAAGATTAGATGGTTTCCTCCTGAGTGAAAGCTTGTGGCACATAACGAGATATTTCAGTTAATTAGGAAACCTGCTCAATCAAACGTCGAACATGTTCACACAGGATCGGGTTATAGCCAGAGAGAAAATGAATAAGGGAGTTAGGGTGAGGACGCGACTCACAGGTTTGAATCCCAATAAGACAACTGGAGCAAAAGCATTAAGCAAAACAAGTTGAAAAGTTGGGAATCACCCAGAAATATTTATTTTTTTGATAGAAATAGATTAATTTATTCACCAAGGTGGAATTCAATTAAACACTGTTTCAAATAGCTATTACTGCTCTTAGAAATGACTGATTTGTAATATTTTTTCACATAAAACTGAAAAGACCCATTTTTGACCAGCCATTACATTAGTGTCTTGATGATAAACTTTTGGTAATCTCATCATTAATTAATAATGTTTAAATGATGTGATTTATTTAAATTGCTCCCATGGTTAATAAAATTATCAATTTCTAACAAAAACATTTCTGAATTTATAAGCCCTCTAATTGTTCCTCCTGGCTGAGCTGGGAGCATACACGCATAAAAACTTCCTGCAATGGGACAAGTGCAAGGATGCTCCTGGGCCCTCTCAGCTGGGATGTCAGCATGTGACCCCATCAATCAGGACAAATGACACAAGGCCCAGACAGCGTGGCCGGGCCGGGATGACTGTATCTTTGGGGAGTTCCAGTTGGGATTTATAATGCATCTGTGTTAACCAGACAGCGAGCAGGCGCAGGATTATCAGCACCCAAGAGGACTCAAGACTTCTATTAAGAAAGCGTTCAATTTTCTTACTTCTTGCTATGTCACAGAGGACATCAGCCGCCCTGACAGATGACTAAGTGAGTGAGAAATGGATAGTGAGCCGTCTCCTGCTGAGAAACAGGCAGAAGGGTTCTCATTTCCCTAAAGCATATTTGAGTCAGAAAGAAGTGGCATCAGGGCTGCTTCGCTTTCTCGCCTTTCTTTAAAAAGGAATTATTCACTCAGTGTAGTCGAATACAGTCTTCTGTAGGCCAATGAGCAGTTTTATCTGAGCAACTGGGGGTTTATTGCCCCGCTCGCGAGCACTTTAAAATCTCTGAAAATCTACTTACTAATATTTAATTTGAAAGTTTTACAGGGTTTCAGTATTTGAGGAAGAGCAAGTCAAACCTTTTATCAATATTACCCAGGGGATCTTAACTGATGGCCTGCAGATGGATACACTACTTCTTATAAAACAACGTACAAAATGTAATTTTATGTACTTATGAGTTTAATCAGGGGCTCAGTGTCAGGCTGCAGGATGAAAAACATCACATGACACAGCCAGACAGTTTATTGAACACAAAACAAAACTCTTCACACACTCTTCAGTGCACTCATGTTTTATGTAATGAAAAGAAGCAACATTTCAGCACATAGCGCTTTATCAGAGTAGAGAAGAGAGCCAGCTGCCACGGAGAGAGAGGGGAATTCACTATTTTGACATTCTCTGCTTTGTCACTATAGGTCTGTGACTCTCTTCTTCTTTTGTTAAACGAGGGCTGCGGAAGGTGCATCATGGGAACAGAGGAATCTGATGACAGGAAGCATTTTGGGGGGTGGCCAGAGCTGACATTACACATCCTATTATGCAATCTATTCAACAGCAACACACTCAAACTGAAATAACGCACAGTCATTCATGCGTTCAGTCAGTTTCATATACGTTGAAACTTGTCACAGAGAACACAGAGAACAAAATCAGGTTTGTCGTCCATCCTGAAAATTCATCTTTATGCAGTTACAGTTATGGTTGTCAGTTACTATAGATGTTTGGTTTGGACGCATGGTACTTCTAGTCAGCCTGAACGCCCAGACAGTGATTAAACTTCAAAATAAAAATCCATGATCTGTCAGTAAGTTGTACGTCAGAGAGTAAGGTCCATGTCTGTCAAAACTAATCCATTTGAGACTCAAAGTTAAGACAAAAAATTTTGGCAAAGGTGAACAAATGAGTTGATCTTAACTGTGACCTGGGTTGTACAGTCTGAGCAGGGGAATGTGGGTGTGGGTTGGGAGTGTTTGGGAGCACAGAGGTTGGGGTGTGAGAGATGGGAAGTGGGAGGGAAGTGGTTTACAGGCAGGGCCTGATCGAAGGTACTGCAGCTTATATCCTTATAAGGACAAACCTGGACAAATTAGCTACAGCAGTTAACACCTGAACTCCACCTTCCAGCTATGAAAACAACAGAAAGAAATGTTAGTGAAAAACAAATAAGGTGCGTGTGTTTGTTTAACAGAAGTGTGATAATAAAGATCAAATCCGACAAATATATAAAAAAGTCTTATGTTGTTTAAGTGAAAATATGTGGGAGCTGCAGCTTTAAGAAACATCTGGCTCAGTGTACCTGAGACACCTGGGTCTGCAAAGGCATTAAGATTCCAAGATAAGAAGATACCTGCACCTTTATCCTTGGGGGTCAGGTTAAGACTTGCATTGGACTCAAAATATTTTAAGCACTCTCTGACATGCTGGGTCTATGTGCGTCAAAGTGAATTGCAAAATGGAGCCAAAGAAAAAGTCCTCACGCAATATGTAGCTACTTCTTTGTTGCTTTTCCCCCCCACAGTGTTACAGTCTAGTTTAACAGACTGCAGCAGTCTGTCTCTGGGACCCAAACATTCTTGACAAAGAAATGAACAATCATCAGGCTATAGAGGAGTAAAGCAGCACACAGGGAAACACACTGAACACTTAAAACACTGAGCTATTATAATCCCAGTTATAGGGATGATTGCTGACTTTTGCCTCCAATCTGCATTAGCAAAAAACATGCAAATGACCAACTTTTGCTATTTCCTTCTCATTTTTCTTTGTTTTTCAGCATGTTTATTCTGTGTTTCTGTGCTGTATTCTGGTTGATTCATTTAAACACTAAACAGGCCCAAATTTTAAATTTCTCAATGATAATTCATTGGAAACGATCAGCAAACAAGAAAGGCGTCTAAATTATCTGTTCATCAGCCGCAGAGCTGAATGCTGAAGACTGGAGGAAATTTGGGTGGTGTGTGTGCACACAGGTACATATGGATGAATGTGTGTGTTTGTGTGTGGCAGAAAACTACACTGACCCTGTGGCCGAGGGGAGAGGTGCATGCCTGCCAGGGGGGCTGTTGTCTTCCCACTCAGCCTGTAATTGTGTGTGTGTGTAGTCAGATCTCAACATAACCACTTATCACTGCTCTCTGTGGAGAGGAACAGTTGAATAAAACATCCCTGCTCTCTGCAGTATGATCAGATCAATGAAGGTCATGCAGGGGCAAGTATGTGCAGGAAAGTATTTCACCATGAAGGAGAGCCAGGCTGGAGGGGATGTGTGAACTAAACTGTCAAGTGTTACTGCTTCCTTCAGGCCTGCGCGAACTTTCCCTCTAATGTATGAAGAGTTTTCAGACTGAAAAGGCAGCAACTATGTAGCAGCATGAGATGTTGTCCTCTGATAATGTAAATCTCTGTCTGCTGTTCACACCTGACATCAACCCTGCATACCTTCCCTTATTTCCTTTCAATCGCTTTCAACCGGTAGCAGCCTGCCGATGACATAATCCAGGAAACTAGAAGCCCAGAGCTTCGCAGTGCAAGAAAGAAACTTGGGGGGGAAAGTTTTCCAACAGCAGCGACAGGGGCCGATTATTACCATTTTTGGGCACGCTTGCTCCCATGCAAGCCCAGCCCAAACCACAGCGCTTACTCAGATTCCACAGCGCTTTTCTTCCCCGTTTTTCAAAGCTGAGGCAAAGTACGGGGAGCCAGGAGAAAAGTTAACACCCCTTCTCGAAACAGACCATTCATACTCATGTCTGGAAAAAGAGCAGCATATGTTAAACGCGTGTAGATTAGTTGGGCTTGATAAGACAATATATGGATGTCTTACAGCCCTTTATTATAAAAGGTTACCCGTGTGTTACACGCCGGGTTATGGAGATCATATTCATCCGGGGGGGGGGATTAAGCGGTAATCTATTCAGGCATATAAAGATGAATAAACTAACTTCCTGACTATGGCCATAATACAGAAAACAACTTCCAATACAAACAACTATCTATTTATTTGCCCCAAGCGCCTGTGGGCTATATTGCGCTGGAGTAACACGCAGACCTGCGCGTAAATTATAAAGGAGATACAAAGTAAGTTATGGTGGGTTTACCCCCCTCCTCACACACACACACACACACACACTCCATCCCCCGGTTGTTAAACATGGCCTAATCCACGTCGCATCATAAGCCAGATGACAGGAGGGGCCAGTCACACACCATATGCAGTCAAGCGCATGGCAGACATCTGTTGCGCTGGAAAGGTGGGCGCCCTGTGCAGTTTTTAATTGTTTTCCCCCCACCTACTCTACTCTTTCCATCCTGCAAATATAATGGGTGGGCCTCCTGCATGTAATTGCTGCTAGGGGATATTTCATAACGCTACACAGGATAATCTGCAAGTGTGTTGAGAGATCTGGAGGTGAGAAAAGTTTTGGAACAATCGTGAGAAAAGTAGTAGGATACACCCGCACAGGTGATCACCAACGCGATAATGAGCCCTGATAATTAAAGTAAACAGCTGCCAGTCGGTGTTCGGTGCTGTTGGCCGCCTCCTCGCTACGCTAACTGCTATCAAAGTAGTCAAGTGCACGAAGCAGACATCCTTATTAATGTGTGCCATTATAGGCCTATTATATTAATCAGTTTTATTTTGATTATCACAAGCAACAACCCCACTTCCGCACCTTTACACCGGAGGTAGAAGGAAGTCAGTCTCACCTTTCTCTGCTGCTTCTCCCATGCAGGATCCAGGAGGAGATCCCGATCCCAGTCATCTTCTGGATGCATATAATTTTCTTCTCCATCATAATGATCCATATTATACATGTATCTATAAAGCTATATATAGCCTAAATAAAGACGCTCTCTGCTTCTCTCGTGTGTCCCCCGGTCCTCGGCGAGGTGATGTTTAACAGCAGTATGTTGGCTCAGTCTACACTCCGCCACGCATTCAAGACGGTGTGTGGATGAAATTAACGGTCCACCCCCGGCTTCCCTCCCCCTCTCTCTCTCTCTCTCTCTCTCTCTTTTCTTTTTTTCCCTCCGACTCTGACTCTTCTATTTCTCTCTGTCCGCTCTACTTTTTTGCCCAGCAGGAGTTGGCAGGCAGTAGGCAGGTCTTATAGCGAGGAGCGACAGACGCTAAAACTTTGCTTCAGACAAATCGAGTCGATAAACACCCCAAGAACTCTGATTGGACGCCTCGGGGTACTGGCTCCGCCTTCTGAAAGCAGATTGGCTTGTTCGGCTGTCAGTGCGGAGGCTTTATATCCAAGGTTGACTGCATAGGTTGATCCAAACATCTGACTGTTTGACTGAGGATACTTCAGACTGTAATTAATTCACACAGTGTAACTAAAACTCTAAAGCTGGAAGCTTTTCATTAACTAAAAAAACAACTGCTGATGAAGCGGTTTGTTAACTATGGGTGGGGTTTAGCACTGTTTGAATACTTGAAGTTCATTTATTCAGGTATTGTAGCATAATTAAGAACAATTGTGTGGTAATAGTAGGCCCTACTCGATATTTTTCTGTTTTATGCTACTTAATACTTCTACTCAACTACATTCTATTACTTTTAACTCCACTACAGCAGTAGGTAGCATACATAATGCTGCTTACATTCCTATAATCAGGCATTCTACATAATGAATACTTTAACTGTTTATACTTGAAGTATATTTTGCTGATAATGCTATTTATTTGCTATATAATCATCAGCAAATGTACCTTTGAATGCAGGACTTTTACTTGTATCTGAGTACCACTACATTGGAGTATGGGTGCTTTTAGGCTGACAGTTATGGTAGTTACAGGCCTATATGTTTACTCAAGTACTGTACCTGTACTCAACTACATTTCAGATTTGTTTTACAGTTGAAGATTTGCTACTAGTTACTGTAGTACTGATGTTTTAAGTTACTAGTTACTTTGCAGTTTAAATCAGCTAAAACGTCCCAGTAGTATATAAAGGTATTAAAATTAGATCCACCTGCAACATTAAAGTGATGTAAACATGAATGCATAACTAATTATAATCCAGTAATATTATGGGCCATTCTGCATAATGAGTACTTTTGGTACTATATTTTGATCCTTTTTTTTTTAATGCAGGGCTATTACTTGTAATAAAAAATACATTGCATTTATTTAAGTAAAGGATCTGAATACTTCTTCCAAAATAAGTGGTGGTGTGTAACAAAGTATTTTTACTTAAGTACATAATGGAGGCAATTATTTCCATTTTATGCTACTACTACATTTCAGATTACCTCATCAAATATAGTGCATTATTATAACTCAAACTTGCAAACCTGGCCTTGCCAACAGGAAATAACATTAGCATGGCCATGACCTGGTAAAATTATGTTTACACAGTAACGCATCAGAAATAATAATTTACATAATTTATAATATAACACTGACACAATTCTATACAGGCCATTTTTGAGCTCTTCATTCCTGTGTGAATACCAATGGTGGACTATAGCTAAGTCGGCTATTTACTTAAGTACTAATTCGAGGTACTTTAAACTTGTACTCCAGTACATCTTAGATGCAACTATTGCACTTTTAACTTCACTACAGTTGGCTTACAGCTTTAGTTACTAGTAATTTCACAGTTTCGTAGTTTATAATGTCGACATGACCTTCCTTTCTAAACCATGCATCTCCAAATGTGGTGATTTTGATAAACTAAAGGATTAAGTTCCTCTATGGGATTAGATAATTTTCTTACTTCTAAAGATAAATTTAAGGCATTATCCTGCTGGAAGTAGCCATGAGAAGATAGGTACACTGTGGTCATAAAGGGATGGACATGGTCAGCAACAATACTCAGGCTGTCGCGTTTAAACGATGCTTAGTTGGTACTATGAGGCCTAAAGTGTGCCAAGAAATGTTATACGAGGCAGGATGGATCCATGCTTTCATGTTTTTACGCCAAATTCTGACCCTACTATCTGAATGTAGCAGCTCAAATCGAGACTCATCAGACCAGGCAACATTTTTCTGTTTTTTTACTGAATTTTAGCCTCAGTTTCCTGTTCTTAGCTGACAGAAGTGGCACCCGTTGTGGTCTTCTGCTGCTGTAATCCATCTGCTTCAGGGTCCGACGTGTTGTGCGTTCAGAGATGGTATTCTGCATACCTTGGTCGTAAAAAGTGTTTTTTTGAGTTACTGTTGCCTTTCTGTCATCTCGAACCAGTCTGACCATTCTCCACTGACCTCTGACATCAACAAGGCACTCACTGGATATTTTCTCTTTCCGAACCATTCACTGTAAGCCCTAGAGATGGTTGCGCAAGAAAATCCCAATAGATCAGCAAATTCTGAAATACTCAGACCAGCCCGTCTGGCAACAACAACCGTGCCACTATTAAAGTCACTTAAATCTCCTTTTTTCCCCATTAAGATGCACAGTTTAACCTTCAGCGAGTTGTCCTGACCACGTCTACATGCCTAAATGTATTGAGTTGCTGCCAAGTGAATTGCTGATTAGCTATTTGTGTAAACAAGCAATTGAATAGGTGTATAAAGTGGCCAGTGAGTCTTCCATATTAGGATATACGTGGTTCTCATAGAAAGGATCTTATAGAATATGTTGTAGATTAAATTACCAACAGTATATAAAGTAGTTAAAATTACTGCAACCACAAACATCTACAGCAGTAAATACAACACACACATTAATGAACCAGTAATATTAAACCACAAACATGATATATATTAGTGGGACAGTATGACAGGGACCATTTTCTGCATTATGAGTTCTTTTACTTTTGAAACTTAAATTTTTTTCTGATAATAAATACTTTTACTTAAGGTTTTGAATGCATGACATTTACTTGTAATTAACTATCTTTTACATTAAGGTATTGCTACTTTTACAAAGTAAAGGATCTGAATACTACTTCCACCACTGGCAATACCACAATAAACATATGTTACGAGTACAATTCCTGTGTTCCTTCAGTAAAAAATAGTGGTGGGATGTAACAAAGTACATTTACTTATGTAGCCTACATAACTGTATTTTCACAGTGTGGTATTAGTCCTTTCATTAAGTAAAGGATCTGAAGACCTACCATTGACACATACTGTACACGGTATAGTGTGCATGCGCAACAGACTTGAAGTCATTCAGAAAAGAAGGCCAGTCACAACGCGTCTCTTGTAAACACGTGAAGCGCAGCCCAGGTCTGCCTTGTAAGGTAAACCGCCTCTCTCCCTTTCCTCTCCCTCTCTCTGTCACACACATATTCAGAGAGCAGGGAAGATGCCGACACGGGATAGCCCGGGCAGTCAGGAGAAAGGGGAGCGCTCTTCCATATAAGGACAAACTTCCAAGGGTGAATGTTTGGGAAAGTGATGTCACGGAGCAGGAGCAGACTGCCAGCTCACCGTCCGGTCCCCGGGCAAAGTAAGCAGCAGCGCGGTGGTGGAGAAAGTCAAAGATAGAGCAAAACCAAAAGTAGCTGACTGCAGCTTAGTAATTGAGATTGTTTTCCCTTTGCTAATCACACCTACAGTAAATTGAAAAGTGATTAATTAAATTTACATTTAAATGATACTATTCACAAAACAAATGGCTAACAATGTTCATTATCTCTGCCAATAAATTATTCAATTAGCTTATAAATGGATTTGCTAAATACATCTGAACAAGAGTGTACAGCTATGCTAGCAGCTGTTTAAGGCTGAATCCTATATGTAGGGTGATTATATTTTGGTTTTCAAAAAAGGACAGTTTGGCCAGAAGGCAGACAGACACCTGCAGTGGGTGGAAGGTGGTGGATGGGGGGAAGTAATTGGTGGAACTATGTGTGTTATCAACATAGGTTATCAACCTTTAATAGGGCCTATACATGTCGGTTTCCAGATTTCTAGCACCTTTATTTGACACTGACAGTAGGCTATACCTACCAGCTTTGCAGGTCATGCATTCTGCATCTGTCCACTGCAGGGGAACTATCCACCTGGAGGCGTTACTAGTACAAATGTGTGTATTAGTAGGCTATAATATTAGCCCATACATAATAATCAATGTTAGTGTAATACTTATTATATTTATAGGTTACACTTAATTTGGCTTAGATTGTTTATATCTTATATGCCTACAGCTTAGTGATATTCAACAATTCAACTGATTCACAAATAAAACCGTTTTCTGTCTTGTTAAGATTTGATAAGGGCATTAGTTTGTTCATTGTAATTTCAGGTAATAGTATCCTGTATAGCTTAAACCACTAGCATATTAATTTCAATTACAGCAGTTTGAAATTGTTTTAATTCATTAAATCAAAAAAATGATCAACATCCAAAAGAGCAGATATGGTCACCCTAAAAGAACAGCGGTGCTTTGAGCTAAATGCTAATGTCAGTAATGCTAACATGCAATTAAACAACGTATTAAATCGTATCAAAGTCTGCTCCACTCCACTCCACATAAAACTCTGACATATAGGCCCAAATGCAAAATGATATCTTTACATCACACAAAAAAAGTTTTGTGGCATTAATCTAACCAAAATAAGTAAACAAGACTAGAGTCGCCAGCCATTGCTAGTGGCTGTGTGAGATTTAAGTAAAAGAAACTCACAATGGGAGTGTCTACTGTATGTTCCCTAAATTCCCTAATCCTAACCCTATAACTAGGGAACATAGGACCCTGGGAACATGAATGACTCCCTCACAAAGGCAAGTGTGATGGTGACCATGTTAACCATCTTAGTTTAGGTTGTCAGCATGCTAATATTTGCTAATTAGCTCTAAACACAAAGTACAGCCAAGGTTGATGTCATTCGTTTTTCAGGTATTTTGTTAAAGAACTAATTTCACATGATTTATACTTGTGTTATTGTATGTGACAATAAAAATGTATTGTTAATATACTTTTTCCATTATCCATTATGTCATTTAAACACACATTAATGACATAATGTGTGTTTAACACCATTATGTCATTTAAACACACAGCCAGTTTACCACAATAAAAACTAAAGAGGTCCAAGCCACACATCGGCAACAGGAGTTAATTAGCACTAAAGACAAAATATAGCCGAGGTTGATGTCATTCATTTTTCAGGTATTTGGTCATAAAATAACTAATTTCACATGATTTGTACTTTTGTTATTGTATGTGACAATAAAAGTTTATTATTAATACTTTCATTATATCCATTATGTCATTTAAATACACAGCCAGTTTCCACACTAAAAACTAAAGTGGTTCAAGCCACACAGCGGCAACAGGAGCTCTAATTGGCCAGCTGACAAAAGAGGCTCTTCTTCTTGACACTGCAAATGATGGCGTAAACGCATCAATTAACTCATTATAATTTACCACTGAAATGTGTATAATTATTCTGTTGGCACACTCCACACTGCACAGTTTGGTTTGGGTAGAATGATGACATCTCACCCGATCCAGCTACTTGACATCAACATAATACTATTCAGCAGAATCCCAGAATATCATGAGGAGAATCAGTGGTGCAAAGGAGCTTTCTGCTTTCTGAGGCACGCAGGTCATGTGAAGAGCTGGTGCATTTGGCTGTCTGGTCTCTGGCAAGTTCCCAAGGTATTCCAGTCATCTTGGGAAGGAAATTCTTAAATAGCTGTCCTTGCTGTTAGAGCTAAACCATGTATGGGATACTGCAGAACAAATATGATAATCCCATTGAGTCAATGTGTTTGGGTTTGTGGTCAAAGGACTTAAGCCAAAGCACCATCTGGGACCCAAAGGAACATACTGTAGGCACGGGATAAAGAATGTCAGCACTCAGTCTATTAATCAATCTTTTTTGCTTAAGATTTGCTCCAGTTTTTACTGGAAGATCAGGGGTCAAATCCAAGATCTGACTTGATTGATTTCAAATCTTCAAGAGGAACTCACACCTGAATCTCTGACAGAACTGTCTGTGGTCAGTTGCATTGTGGGTAACATAGGCGCTGGGTAAAAGAAAAAAGAACGTGTGGAATAAAAAAAAACAATATCTCTGGTTCTGCAGCATTGATTTTGATTTCACTGTCCATCAGTGTAGTATTTTTAGTATTTCTATTTGACACTGAATATTCATGACTAATTATGCATAACTCAAAGTTAAAAGTCTGGAGTTTAAGAGTTTAACACTCAAAAAAGCTGTGTGGGTATGGTTTGATCAGATTTTATCAAATTTTATCAACCCCACAATTTATATCACATTTTCATTTGAATAGACTATAGACTGTAAAAATATTACATGTCTAGGGATGAAACGATTACCGGTTTAAGGGTAAACCATGGTAAAATTCCCGACGGTTATAATTACCGTGCACAACCGCGCTATTATAATCTCACGGCAAACACATGCATGCGCACAATGCAACGTGGGTTTGTTTGGGTCAAGGACATCACGGCGGAAGAAAACGCTGCAAAGATCTTTCAGTCACTCTTAAATCCGGTCGTATTTTAGTTTTTATGAGAGTGCTGAGGGAAACTTGATTGAAGAAAATAACCTTATAGTGAACTTTTGTTAGCTTTGGTTTGTCTCTCTGACTTGCTAACAGCATTTAAACTGAAGCTCTCAGTATTAGCCGCTCTTGTAAACACGCTACACGTTGTTCTGTTGCTGTGTGCGTCGCGTGTCGGCAGAGTTTATTCGTCCACTGCACATGATAACACGTTATGCAGTTTAGTCAACCAACCAGCATATCTAGAAACGCTACAGACTGCTCTGTATTTATGTCGGTTTTTGGGCTCATTGCAGTTACTATCACTGTCTTCTAAAGACTTTTTTCATGTAATTGTCCACGGGGTCATTGTATTACCAATATAATATAAAATATCAAATCTTGATAATGCACACTTAAATGATTTTCATGTTTACAAAAGGTATTTGCTGTTATTTTATTTTTTATGCAAACAAAATGGCAATTGTATTTGTATTTTTCATTATAAAACTTGTTGAAATGGTTTCATTGTGTGTTTCAGTGTGTGTATCAGTACATTTTAATATTTTTTTGGCACATTTTTACAATACCGTGATAATGCTGATCATTGTAGTCACTATAATCGTGATATGAAATTTCCATACCGTTTCATCCTTATACATCACATTTTTCAATCTGAGCCCTGCCTACCACAAACCAGTTAGAAAAGCAATGAGAGAAACACAAATACAGAAATCTTTATCAAGTGAAATGAACAAAACTCAACCACAACCCTCAGAAGCTGACTGAGAAAATAGGTTTTCAGGGCCTTCGGAAAACAGAAAAGGTTTGGGTGTCCACTCCAAAACCAATTTGGTGCATTTGACCATGCTTCTCTAATGGAAGTCTGGGCTGCTCCCAGTTGTGAATGTGATCTATGAAGGAGGGTGTTGCTGCAAATAAGCACACAACCACTTAACCTTCCCTGAATAAATAAAGATTAAAAAAAAGTCCATTGTAAGTTCACTAATGGGTTCGATTCTCTTCTGATGTGACCAGCCAAACGTGCATTAGCATTGTGTTTAGCAACAGCAAGAAATATGTGGAATATGGGAAATTCTTTTAGGGAATTTGTACAATTCAGCTTTCCATATAATTTTGATTGATGTTAGGGCTGTAAACATGTATTGTTAGCGGTTTAAAAAGCTGACTGACTCTCTTGTACACGTCTGCATATGTAGCCTGTAATTAATCATTAAGCCATTTTCAGCCCAGCAGGCACACTTCAGTCAAAATGTAAACAACCCCAAAGCATTCAATATCCCTATTTGAATACTTTTCCCAGGGGAAGCATGGGGTTTAAATGAAGGGTGTCTACTTCCTGCAGATAAGTGACAGCCACACTGAGAAGCTGAAGGAAATTATTGTGACAACAGAGCAGTACAAATAACCTGATAAAGCTCAACTAAGTGTCTGCATGTCCTCAGATTACCACTTTACCGCCAGCTCGTCAGGCCATGATGCGTTTTCTTTTGTAATCATTCCCAACAAACACTGGTATGCCCTCTGGTAGTCTGCTTTGTCTGGGTGCCGTCGTTCAGGCTGTAGACAGGAGACAACTGGCAATACTGTTTCCTCAGAAAGCAATGACATCATGTGTTTCAGGGACAATCATTACACAGTCAGGGAATCGTAAGTGGGTGTGGCAAGATTATCCGTTGTCCATATATGGCTATTCACTTCACGATGGGGCAATATCCTGTCTTTTTTAGGAATGCATTTTTTTTCTTTGCATTTAGTTTCTTTAAAACTGTGATATTTAAAGTGACCAAATCCCTAAAGCAGGAATCAGGTTCATAGTTCAAATTGAGAGCACTGTCATGTGAAAATTGTACACAGCTTTACGGAGCTTTGTAGTGACTTTCAGCTCAATGTTTAGCTGTCTGGCTGAATTTTACTGTTTTGGTTCACAACTCTCTTTGCATTGTTTTCCACAAAGAAGGTCTACAACCCCACAGCACACAACATGCTCAGCAGCAAACAGACACAGTTGGCAACTCGCTGGTAGGGCTGAACAAAATATCTGATTGCGATTATATTGACTGCTTATTTTTTACATCATTATTGTAATTTTCATTACAAACAAAATAAAATGAATTCCAGTGTGATTTTTGTGGCCATCTATAACAAAGAAAGAGGTTTCCAGAAGTCTGTAGAATATGATGTGTACAGCAGGACATCTCTGCAGCACGACAACATTTAATTTAAAATGATATTTTGGCACACGTCACCTTTAACAAATATGGCGCCTCCTGCGATTATTTGTTCAGCCCTACTAGCTGGTGAACGAAGTGAAGCTTTTAGCAGCTAAAGAGCCAGACATTTTTCTCATGAGTTGGCAGAGACCAAAAATAGAGCTAAAAGAGAGTGAATATTGGACTTGCATTCATCAGGTGGCTAGAAACATGATTCCAAATGAGCGATAATGTTGCTCTTTAACTGTTGATTGAGCAAATAAGCTGAAGTTGGCTAAAAATTCACCAAATCAACTTAAAAGGTGATGATATGTCAATGTTGTGTTCACACCAAGTGACCAAAAAAGTATTGACTACTTTTAAGCTAAACAAAATAAATATACAGATAAGGCAATTTTATCCACCAGAAGTTTAGGTCTGGCCATGCAGAGGTGTAGAAACAGCTTTTAGACAAATATGTTGTTACAAAATCCAAATTTTCTTTCATCATCTGATCAGACCTTTCTGAAGAGAGAGAGGGGGGTGCATACAACCTCAGTACGCATAAAATGTTGGCTCAGTCCCTGAGGGACATGATACTCTAAGAACACTTGTGAAAATTATTTTTTAAAGCTACTAGACATGCATAACATGAGAAATAATAAGCTTATGCTTTTTTAAATTATAAAAACTTCACAGATTCACACATATACACAATCTTCCTCAGCAGTTGAGTTTGTCCAGTTGTCATGGAATTGTAGATTCTCAAAATCCCATTTTTCTTGTGTTGATATTGATATTATTTTGTCATCTAATTTAACCACATTTAATTCTCATTAATGTGTATGTTTTATTAAGAGTGGCAGACGTCCAAAAACGGATTCAACTATTCTAGAAATGAAAGCAAAGATAGATTTTGATTCAGTCAATAAAATATTCTACTCTGGCCGACATTGGTTGCTCAGGGTCGCGGCCGGCAGAACAGCTTCAAATTTCTTTCACAGGAGAGTTGAGGTTGTGTTGCCATGGCAGCTCTGTTAGCAATTGGAGGTGGAGGACCCAAATCTACACTAAAATAACTAATTTTCCAGTATTTCAGACAGACGTGCATCAGAGAAAGTCAATATTTCACCAATAAACTCTTGTCAATATGCAAAGCCTCAGGAAGAAGTTGTGGCATTGTCACTGAAGAACAAATTATTCTTTAATTGCAGGAAAACAAAAGCGAGCGCTGGTTTGTAATGGTACTCACGGGCTGGATAATGAGACAAAAAACAATTGGTAGAGACACTGAAAGCATCATTTCAATGCACAGCTTAAACAATTGGTGCTCCTTACGATTTCTATGGAGACAGTCAATCTTTCAGAGACCCTGAAGCAGTCTCAGCTGAGAATCAATTTAAAATGAAAATAAGCCCATTCAGATTTACCCTCAGTGTGAAACTGTAGAAATGAAAATGCTGTAAAGCTTTTGTCCTCCATAAGACCATGTCTTTTCGTTATGGTTGGAGGAGCTTCAAATCCTGGGTGGAGCTTTGTCCAACAACCAGCGCATGTGAAAGAAACACTGATGTTGCATGAAAATAAATGCGTTTCACTTAAAATATCATTGTTATAAACAATATTTAGCTCATGTTTTATATTTTCCATTTGTTAATGTCATCTGTGGTTTGACCCAAAGAATGATGACGTTGTCCAATTCATTTGTTCAGCAACAAAAATGAACCCCACTTTCGTTTTTAGTTCCTTAACATCTCTTGCTCATAATCAGCATAATCAGAGTTCACATGTGTGACGTGACGACAAGACGCAAAATGAAAAAGCGGAGTTGTAAAAACCCTTAGAAAACCCACTTCCTAAATGAAGTCTCTTAAAGAATGATTTCTTTCCAGAGTGAGAAAGAGACGTCATTACGTTTTTAACTTCTTTTCCGAGGGAGAGGAGCCTTTCTCAACCTCCTCTGATCCCACATGAGTCCGTTTCAGGGTGCTCTGTGCCAGGCCCTTTTCTCTCTGTGGCCTTTTGTTTTCAGATGTAACACCAGTCTCTCCCTCTGATTCTGAGGAGACATGGAGGTAATCACTCACATATGGTGCCAAAGTCCGGTGCTGTCCGTTCACTCCAGGGCTGCCTCGGCTCTGGATGTTACCGTCTATAGCCCCCGAGCTGCTACAAGCCTCTGCACTATCAGAGCTGTCTAATGCCGGATCTGTAGCAGCCCGTTCTTCAGTCTTGTGTCCAACCAGCGGCCACAGAGGTGCAGCTGAATGTCTTTCCAGCTCAGTCCTGTCACTCCCTTCCACATTCTCTTGGCTCTCGGGGGACATTACTGGACTCAGACACACAAAGTCAGAAGGGCTCAGACATTTTTCCTCATCTCTGGCGTCGCCAGTGCAGGGCTTGATTTGGAGAGCTGTTTGTTCCTCTGTTGACGAGGAGGAAGACAAGTCATCGACTGATATCGATGGGTAACTGCAGGAGTCGATGGCTGAAAACAGAGCCTGTACAGACTCGGGTCGATCCCCAGCTCTGGAGACTACATTCATGCGTCGTCGCCTCATGACGTTGCGCCGCCTCACTGCACTACGGCGCTCCTCGTCATCACTGCTGGAGCTGGAAGTGGATGTGGACGAGCTGGAGGCTTCGACAGGAAGTGAATGAGAGGAGGTGGGGCTGGACAGTGTGGAGTTGTCCCTGGGGCTCGGTGAGCGAGGCCGGGGCATGGGGTCGAGCCAAAACTCACTTGAGTCCGAGTCCTCGTTCACAAGAAAGCCAGACTGATGCCGCTGATGCCTGCTTCGTCTCCTCGCCTGTCCCTCCACCTCTGCTCCGGCTTGCTCCTCTCCTCCTGAAGCATCAGGTCCGGCCAGAGAGGAGGAGGACGAGTTATCAGAGTCACTGTGGTGACCAGCTGCCGAGGCAGCGGTGGGAGCCGTTGGTGTGGCCCTCGTAGAGCGACGTCCTCGAGCGTGGAGCTGCATGATGGCCTCCTCGCTCAGGTCGCTGTCAGAGTCGGAGCTCCACCCCTCGATCTCTCGACGCACCAAAGAGTCGAAGAAAGCCATCATGCGTGGATCCTCCTGGATGGACTGGCTGACGTAGTCATGAGACAGACCACTGCCGCTGTTGAGCACCAGGCTGATGTACTCCTCGTGGGTGTAGAGGCTGCGTGACTTGTCTTCCACACGGCCCTCCAAGTCACCTAGACTGTCAGGCTGCTGGTAGGGACTCCACACCTGAGACGTGTGGTGGAAGGAGAAGTGAATGACGTTACAAGGAAAGGATAGAGAGGGGGAGTAGTTGAGAGACAGAATAAAAAGAAAGATTTAAAGTGGGACAGATTAGAAGGCAGAATGACGGAATGAAAAATGGGTTTGAAAGATTCCCCATTTATTCATAGCCTCGTATTACAGAACACCTGGACCTGTATCACCTTTCACTCTGAACAGTAAAATGTAGCAGGGAGCTTGTGTTACTCTAAAGACAAAAAAGAATCTGAATCTTTAGTACGCTTGTGCAAACGCTTTCTCCTTCTACTAAATTGACTTTTAGACTGTTTGCAAGGACTTAACTTTCTGTTTACCTTAATCCGATAAAGGTCTCAGTCAGAGGAGTAAGTCTTGACACGCAACTGAAAACTAACGACATCACCATCATGTCATCTAGGTTAATTACAATTGGTAGAAATTTCTTTCTTATTCAAAGTGATACCTCTGTGATAAAAACCTTGTATAAGCTTACATAAGTATAAATGAACTTTAATATGACGCTATTCAAAGGCTTCGTAGAGATAACTTTTAATTACGTAGTCATGTAATCATGGTTTTGGGTTTGCCTAATTACACAAATGAAACAGAAGACCAGAGGTACGCTTCATTTTTCTTCTTACACTAATTTTCAACCAAAGATAACAACAGGGAGGATCTAAAGAGCTAAATTCCTTCACAGCATCAAGTTAATCCCAGTAATGTCCATTACTTATATTAAGAACAACTTAGGAGAGTGGACTGCTCACTGATAGGAGTAAAAGATAAAAAAAACAACTGTTTCTATGAGCACAGACAAAATAACTGATGATTAACTGAGTCAGTCAAAATTCAGTAAGACATTAAGTCAACTTCAAATGCTGCCTGGTTTATTCATAGGGTCAGCAGTAGGGCAATACAGTGACTCACAAAGCTTGCACTGAATAAGATTATAATACAGCAACACAGCTGCTCTGTGCTATGACTGTTATTCCAGCAGCGTAAAATCTTAATGGAGTGTTGTTTTTAACTGCAAGCTCTTGTCACAATCATGATTCAGTTTTTTTTTTATTTTAACTACAAAATAAAACGTCTGCTGCAGCCTAATCTAGCTTGAGCTACAGTGACAGCTTTAGCAACAATACTCATGATTTACTCATTTGCTTCAATATTTGATCCAGGCTACCTTAAATTGCTAGGACTTTTGAAAGCCTGGCAGTGTATCATAGTCTGGGTCTGGTTTCAGAAATAATAATAACCATTCCTGTCTTTCCATGACCCAATTTTTGCAACACTGCCCTAAGTCGTCTGTTACAAACGACAGTCAATACTAGGGGGAAATGCATCTTTTTTCATTCTCCACTCCCCACAGGGAAGTCGTAGCTCAGTGATTGCTCAGAGATCAATGTTTCACTTAAGGCCATGTCTACTGCCTGAGCACACAGACTGAAATTTAGTCCATCCACTTACAGAACAATTTCTGTGACCACTACATCATCCTGATGCTGCAGTGGACAGATTTACCTCTCTGAGACTCCCCTTTAGGCCCCAATCCAGTCTCTAAAAAAAACCCAGTGTATTGACCTACTTTCTTAAAAATATAGCAATGACATTTCTTTACAAACCTTGATGACTTTCTCCACGCCGGAGGAGCAGATCATGTAAGTGTGAGGGTTGAAGCGAACCTGGTTCACTATGGAGCGGTGACCCTTCAGGACCATGAACGCCCCGTTTACCACACGACCAGGGCCACCTTGAAGGAAGAACATGATATGGGTTTGTCTAATGTGACACTAGCAGTCAAACTACACAAATTCAGAGTCACAGACATACAAGTCTGTGACAAGGATTCATTAAAACAATCACATTCAGCTTTACAAAGGCAGACTTAGTTATTCAACCTGTTTCTCGATCGTCTAAGACAGAAAATACAGAGTGTGAAATATAGCAGTCGTAACAGCAGTAATGTAATCCTCATAATATGCCATTAGTCTGACACCAAATAGGCCCAGTGCATATTTTCAGTGTGAGTAACTCCAGGGGGAAAAAAATCCATAAATGTGTCAGGTGGTGCCATAGAGCTACAAACGACCACATTCTTGGATTGTTGCATTTTTGGGATTTTCTTCCCAGAGTAATCAGATTTGAGGCGTGTTCACAGTAAGCCTATGTGGAAGAGTTATTTCAAACCTTTACCTTTGCTTTTTAGTGAGTTTTGGCAGGTGAAAACATTCAAACTCAAGAAAATAAAAATTTGATACGGGTGATAACTTAACCTGAACTAGGACTACAAAATGGAGGATAATATAATGACATAGATATAGGATATCTGATAGTTACTCATGCCTGGAAAGTATATTGTGACCAAATGAACTGAGGGCAAACCACAGTCTGGGCTGATAATCATTGGCAAAGAGCACAAAGACATCCATTATCCTTTCTAGGGCTAAAACAGCGACTGGAATCAGGTTTGTTTTGCCTACGCAGACGCCAGTGAAATCTTTAACCTTGCAGGATGATAGGTCACCTAAACTTTGTCCTTAAAACAAGTAATTTGTAAGTTTGTGGTACATATGTTTACAAGCCCCGGATTCCTGATGAACAGTGTGAACTTAAAACAAACCAAAAACACAAAAGAAAACAAAGTATTTAGCAGAGTAGACAGAAGAAAATTAACAGGCTCACCTTGGGAACCAGATGAGAATATTATTCTACTTCTTTTGTCATGTAGAAACACAAAAATAATGGTAAATCATGGCCTACACATCAGCATATATCCACATAAATATGCAGTTGGTGCAAGACAGATTCAGTAACTCACCTGCTTCTGGATCCTTTGGGATTTTCCACATGTAGAGGTTGAAGTCGTCTGACCCAGACAATATGTACTGAAGGAGGGGGGATAGAAGGATGTTTAGAGATTTAAGTCTGCTCCATTTCTTATGACAAAAATTTCCATCAGACCTCAAGGAAGAGACTGAGAGACGAACCCTGGGGTAGGGTGGCTCACTATGTGGCCATCAGATCTTATCACTGCACTTTGTCTCATAATGTGTATCAAACCCGACATCTGGCTGTAACCCAGCTCCTGCTCCTCGTCTGAACTGTTACATTACATTTTGTAAACAGATGGTTCCACTTATACATGTCGCTTAAGGTAAGTTTTGACAAAGCCAGAGAGGGGGATGGGCTTGGTTCTTATACATATGTGTGTCTTAAAACAACATTGAGAGAAGCAGACAAGCTGACTTTTTAGCTAAATTATGATAACTAGCTAATTAATTTGACTCGCTGAAGCTGCTGGGTTGTGGTTATGGCTGTTTTGATTAGTAATGTGTAACACTAACTAACCTTTGCTACATGCTGGTGTGAATTGATAGAGGTGGCTTAGAGTTTTGGTGAAACTATTCCTGAACACCTCTGTCATATCTGATGGAAGTACCAGGTTCAAATCCAGGCAGCAGTGTCCGGCTTTACACCGCTGTATTAGCCAATGTTACTCTCATATGAGCTGTCAGAGTGGCCATCCGGTCACAATTACAGTCACAGCTAATATTATAGCCATAGTAATTGCAACAATGACTGCAGTCAGCTTTCCTCACCAATTCACTCGCATTTGGATATGGAGGTTGGTTATACAATGAACTACACAAGCATCCATATTGCAAAATTTAGGTGCACAATGTGAAGGAGCAGAAACTCAGCAGAAAATATTTCTCCCCTTACTTTCCTACTCTATTCTTTTCTCCGTTTTTAGCACATTTCTACTCATTTGGAATGTCTGAGTCTTATTTTACCATCTGGAGGCACATTTTTTGTCAAATAATTTACATTGGTTTAAGTCTTGTGCTGCTGGATTTCTGACATTCTGTCAAGTTGTGAATTATTTTGTGCCATTTTATCTGCCAATGATTTTTAACAAATGTCTTCAATTTCCTTCTGTAAATATCTCTCTGTGGGTACATTTCTCTTTTAACTCGCTCAAGAATGTTTCTAGAACGTGAAGGCTTGCAATCATGGTTGGTGGTCTATCCATTTTCACAGTTTCACTCTAGTCACCGTATAAAAAATATCAGGGGGTGAAAAATGGCAATAAAAGGAACAGACATAACAAGATCTACAGTGACGAAAAAGCATTATTCCTCAATCACAGACAGTTACTCATATGACTGTAGCTCCAGGGCACATGAACACACTGAACTGAACATCTGTGTTCAGCCCCCAGAGAACACGTCAGGTAAGAATGTCACACCCACTGCTCCCTCGCTCTCTCCTTTCCATCAGTTTTGTATGGTAAGTTGCCACTCTGCATCTCTGCTTTCACACCACTCTGACAAAATCATCTGTCATCTGTGGTTCTGGGTCTATATGAGGACGTTTCGGAGAATTTGAGCGCTATGAGAGCAACAGCGACACAGTGGAATAAAGAAGCCTCAAACCTCTATCACATCCTTTGCTACATGTTATCATTTCTTTTGACACCTATTTTCTTTTCCTCTAAACTGTCCTACTACAACTGGCATCCTGTATCTACATAATATGAAATATTTGACTTTTTGGCTTAAGAAATTCTCCACTTTCAAGCTGAAGTGCAGCTCCCAGTGGCTTTCCAAGCACCCACCCCATAAGCACACACACAGTAGCAGTGGGTGATATGAATAAAATTGTCACTGTGTTAGTCATTTTATATTGCAATATCAATGTAATTGTAATATAATCCATTTTCTAGAAATTTAATGATAAACTGTTTATGAACAAAATATTCCGACAGGTTATCGGCTAACCATGGAAACTAAATACATAGTAAAACAAGATACTTGACCAAATGGTGCAAAAATCCAGTTTTGCCATAAAACAGTTCTGTTCATTGAGTTACGACATTGCCTCTACAACTAGATATATTAAAGGAATAGCTACCATGGTATAAACAGACTTTAAATTCCTCTGGTTGAGAAAATTATATCATGTAACAGTCAGCAGGTGGTTGAGTTGGTTTTTCTGGCCTCTAGCGGTCTAATTGTTTTGCTACAGCTTTAAGTGTATAAGAATTAAAAAGTAATTTTTAAATGCAAAAATCATCAGTAGGAAAACATATTAAAGAGTATCTTAATACCAGGCTGAAAAGCAGTGGTTCACTGCACTCTCTGATTAAGAGTTTTTTAAGTCTGTTGCACCACACTCACCACACCAAGCATCACTGCTGGGTGTGGTTGGATGTGGTCAGAAATATGCTCTGTTGCATCTGTGACATACCCTGAAGTAAACTTCTACATCACTGCAGCAAGGTGAGATGGTAAACCACTGGTGGTCAGCAAAGACAAGATTTTTGAAGGGTTTCAAACATTGCTGTTTAAGTGATCTGAACTCTATCCAACTGGGCATTTTTAAAGATCTCTTTGAGAATTCAGCACCCACATTAGCATGTTGTACTTGCATATGTTCATTTTTAAATCCAACTCATCCCAATTAGCTTTATCCTTGGTTCCATCAGAAATCTTTGTCAACACAGAAAGAGATCACAATAATCAAATGTCTCCACTGATCAATCAGAGATCAGTGGCCTTGCTCCTCAACAATCCTTGTTAGAGTCAATAATGCTGTCCCACTTGGCAGCAGCAGCTGAGCAGATCAAACCAATAACCTTCTTGTACAACCCTGACCTGATTCTGTAACCTTTAAACTACCTGCTTCACTTGTGTAGAGAGAGATCATTTTTAAGCCTTCATGTGCTCTGCTGACACCCGAGGATAATGTTAACATAACAAACATGGCTGCAGGGTGATGTCATGTCTGAGGAGGACCAATGGGAGGGCCACTGGCTGGGTACAAGGGCTTCTGGTGTTCCTCCAACACTCAAAACTCCCAATTTCACAGAAGGAACTAATATATTGTCCTATTTTTATTCTTTCTATTAATACCACATGTTCCCTATATTCTCCTGACTCTGCATTTTAAGTTAAGTTACCACAAAGTCAGATAAAAAAAAATCCCTCCACTGTTTGACATCAATTCTAAAATATATTCTGTATCTGCTTGTTGTATCAGGAGCTTAATCACACTCTTGAGTGCAATATACTACAGGCAAGACATTGCTTTTATGGCTGCTGATGTGCATGAAATGTAAACTTATAGACGTCCTGTATTTCATACATATATTTCCCAGTATGTAATGGGATGTGTTTGGAACATATGGAAATAGACGCCTTCAAATTTTGCTTGCCTCGTTTTTCTTCTTCCTGTTGTGCTGGTTTTGATTATAATTTTGTACAACCCTATATATCATGAATGTGCTATTACTTTAGTAGCCAAGTTTCCATTACCTCTACTGGTAGTTCTACTGATAGCAGCAGCAGTTTTAATTCAGGATTCGTATGATCTAATGACCAACCTGATCTTTGTCCCCAGCGAAGCAGCAGCTTTTCATGGTGCAGGAGTTGAAGTAGCCCTGGTTGTCAAACTGGAAGCTAGGCAGGCGAGAGTGCAGCTCATACAGGACGGGCGGCAGGCGGCGACGCAGTGCCAGCAGCTGGGTGCCGGTGCTGTTGAAGCGAACACTCATGGCGCTCTGCAGGGACATGCTTCCTCCATACCGCAGCAATGAGCTGAGAGTACAGAGAGAAAGAAAATATTAGGGCTAGGTAAGACTAAATCACAAAGTGAGACTTCAGAAGAGATTATTATTATTATTGCAAGTATTGGTGCTTTTTATTACTGTGAATGATTTATTTGATGACGATACTATGTTCATATTTTTAAACTTGTGTATATTGAGATTTTGTTACTGTGCATGTTTAGTTAATAAGTCACGTTTCTTGTCGTATTACCTAATCACACAGGTGTGATATTTCCAAATGACAAGTGGGATATTTACCTTGTGGATGGAAACTGAAAAGGTGAGTGTTAATGAAAACAAGATGACCGTATCGCCACCATCCTTTGCAACTGTCATGTTATTAACAACAGAACTTGAGACTTATTTAATATTTGCAGACGAGTCAAAACGTTCTACCTGACTAGTTTTCTATGGAGTTTAGATTTAAGTTTGCTCTTCTTTGGCCTGTCTTGTTTTTTTCTTTTATTTTGTCTATGTGTGGCCCTGCAATGGATTGGCGACCTGTCCAGGGTGTACCCCGCCTTTCGCCCGATGTCAGCTGGGATTGACTCCAGCCCCCTGCGACCCTGTACGCAGGATAAGCAGTTGACGATGGATGAATAGATAATGACAAAATAAAACAGGTATTCTAATACAATACCTTCAACTGGAAGCTATTTTTAAACAAACAGTGAAGTGAGGGAATTGACAGTAAACATACTGTACCCGCACTTCAGAGAGCCAGAGCCAACAGTGAAGGAAGACAAATGACTCAGTGCTTACTTTTATTGGCAGTGCCGTCATCTGTGTATTAATAACCAAAACCTATCCTTAGTATGTGTAAACACACACTCACACAACTGAGTGTTCATAGTTAGGATGTCATAGTGTCATTTTAGTGATATAAACATTTGGGTTTTGCGGTGAGAGGGTTCTGTAGTTGGCAGAGGACCAGTGGTGATTAGTTTAACAGTGACGACAGCACAACCTGGTGGACACGAGCAGGATAAACGTGCAGATGAGGATAACTAAACCTGTAAATCTGTCCAACTCCTAGAGATAAATCTGAATTAATATGGACATATTTGAAATGACCGTTAATATATACAGTGTAATTGACAAAATAAAATCTTGGTCACATAATATCCAAGTAATAATGCATGTGAAATCTTTCCAAACTGTAAAGTGAGGATATTGTTGAAGCATAAATTTACTTAAAACTTCAGTAGGCAATTTATTTCAGAAGTATTTTGTTATATTTGTTGAAATGCTCTTTACATCCTTACAGCATCAATAAATCAAATGCTCTACTGAGCATGAAAATGTGTTTTGGGGAAGTGGCTTTGGATGGAGGCCTGAAGAGCGGGGTTGGGATTTTTCGGCTGGACACTTACCGACTTTAACCTCGCAATTATATTAGTCTATTTTTAATGCTTTTACTGTTTTACTGCCTCTATTATTTTTTGTCTTTGTTTTTAATCACCTTTATATGCTTGTAATCCATTAAATGCTGAACAATGAAGTTTAATCTTATCTTGAAAGTTGGGTCAAGAGATAAAAACTTGTATCTGAGTATCTGAAAATGTTTAACCTGCGTGGTTTTCGGATGTCCCATAATCCAACTCCCTCCTTGGAGTTGGCTGTGGCAATCAGTCTGGGCTCCACAGGGTTAAACATCACACTGTGGAAGGCTGAGGGGTAGCTGGCCAGGCAGAACGGCTCTAAAGGAAGAGATGAGAATTTAATGAATTACAGTTACATATTTATTAAGACTTCGCTCAACTTCTGTGACAGTTTTATAGCCACACAAGCAGCTTGGCTCTGGGGATATCAATATCGGTCTGTCAACCTCATTGGTCCAGACTGGAATATCTCTTAGCACAAAATGTTATACTGACATTTGTGGTGTCCACATGATGTTTACTGCTGACTTTAGGGATCCCCTTAATGACATCCCTATGAGCCTCAGCTGTACTTTGCTTTTAATTTTCCTCAACTATATAACAACTGTTCAGTAACATTTGATTTCATTCATTTGAATCACAAACGAATTAGTACTTAAAAGGATCAGTGTGTAAGTTTGAGTGACATCTAGTGGTGAGGGTTGCGAATTGCACCGTAGCTACTCGCTTGGATAGGGGAGGGGGGGGCTCCTGAGACAGGACAAAGATGTCATCTATGAGATAGCAGAGAGTTGCCAGACAAGAAATCAGGTTTCTTTAGATAGATATATTAAGAAATTATATTTACTTAATTATTCTAAAAACCATATGTTTTTTGAATATTATTGTTACTTGTTCATTAATAAACAGCAGCCACATCAAGAAATGAAGCGCTACATGACGTCTCATACTCCTGTAATACACTATTTTATAACTTGGGAGGGTTGGCTCATCTGGACTAACATCTCAAAAACTATCACATCTAGTGCATCAAGTATAACCACTGACAGATAACAGGACAATGTAAGCTTCACTGTTTCTGCACCACAGTCCATTATAAACCACATAATACACGAAGTTTACAAAGACATTGGCTGGTGACGATCAAGGCTCCTCTCACTTTGCTTAATTAAATAGATAAGCAATCTTCAAATCTTACCTTAATCTTTTTTTTTATAAATACAACAGAAACACAAAGAAATATTGATTGTCATAATTTCAGCTTGTAGTAAAACGGTTCAGCGTTACATTTTACACATTATTTTTATGCATATTTGGAAAGTATTCATTATAGGTCACTTGATAGGCAAACGGTGTTGTTATATATCACCATTAGCAGTAAAAATAAATACGTGTTTTCCACCAGAGCAGTAAAATGTGAAGTTTAGCTGCTGATATGAACTTCCCTGCTGTTACTGTTTTATTGCCAATAATATTCATCATCTGTTTGTCTCAGGAAGGTAACGGCACATTTCTGTCCACGTAACAAAGCCATGACAGCGGATGGAGAAGAACTACATGAAATTACAATCCAACTACATATTTTTTCTACCACCGCAGTAAAAGTTTAGCTGGCTGATCTGAGCTTAGATGCTATAAGCTGCCGTTTTATTGGCAATTAGTGATTGTCTCACGAACGTAACAAAACCAAAACAGAGCCTGGAGAGAGAGTGTAACTACATAAAACTAATCCAACAACATATTTTTTCTACCAGGGGAGTAAAGATTTAGCTGTCTGACCTGAGCTTCCAGCTTACTTTTATTGCCAATTAGTGATCAGCTGATTGTCTCATGAACGTAACCACAAAGCCAAAACAGAGCACTGGAGAGAGAGTCACTACATGAAATTAATCCAACTACATATTTTACATCACAAGCCAAAGCCAGCGCTGGAGAATAAACCAATCCAACTAACCTTACATGATTTTTCTACCAGGGAAGTAAAAGGTTAGCTGGCTGATGCGTCCATGCTCTAAGATAACGATACAGTTTTATTGTCAATTAACGTTACTGATCAGCTGATTGTCTAACGTAACCAGCAAAGCCAACCCACAGGCTGGAGAATAAGTAGGCGACATGAAATTAATCCAACTGATTTCACACCACTGATAGAGGAAACATGTCACGGCTCTCTGGGATTATGGCCAGCTTCAGGCTAAAGCTATCAAACAACAGCTTCACTTCTCTTCTTACTTCTAATAAACTAGAAGACTACTCAGAGACTGCATATTATTGTTGTTATTGTTATTCTTCCCCCCTCTTCTTCTTCTATGGATGCACTTAATGTTGTGACGGGCGTCTACACTGCCGGAATTATACAAGCAGAAGAACGCTGTGATGACGAAACAGGCTCTGTAGCGCTGTTATTCTCGGCTATGGTAGAAACATGACAACAAAATACAGCGACCTCCATAGAAAGGAGTGCCTGCTGTTATGTAGATAAAAATGGCTCATTCTAAGGTAATAAAAACATAACGGTTCATTATCTAAGGTCTTTATACACCACTGAAAACATAGTTATGGATATTATATTGCATTTCTGTTAATAGATCCTCAGAAATATTACACACTGAACCTTTAATTTTTCTATTAAGATATATTTTGTTGAAGGGACTGAAAAAAGATTTTACTTAAGTTTACTCTTACATTTTTGTTGAAAAAAGATTTTATCATAATTTATCAATATCATATTTATCATAATTGTTTGGAATGTTCTACCTCAGATATCGAATGATAAGAATTTTTTAAAATTGTGATAACATTTTTGGCCATATTGCGCAGCCCTATGATCCAGTTACACCCCTCAGCTATTCTAGGAGAGGCAAGTCAACTTACCAGCCAGTCCCAAACCCTCACTGCACATCAAAACAATTCCCAGCCCAGGTGTATATACTAAGTTTGATGCACTTTACATATGGCTACAGTGGATATAATAATGAAATGCCACTTAAATTTAGAGAGACGGCTGATTAACAAAGGAATGCAAATGTGTGTAACTTTCAACCTTGACTGGGGCTTCAGTGTCATAAAAGGACGACATAATAAAAAAAAACTGCTGGCAGGCACTGAATACTGATTCCTGCTAAATGTATTATTAGGCCAACTTGGTCACAAGGAAGGGTTCTAAAATAGAAAGATGTGGACGTCATGCAAGATGATCCACTGCATTTTTAAAGTTATCAACAAGTCTCACCAAGTCCCATCATTAAGTACTACACAGCCTTTTCAGTCTAACAGAGTCCCTTAAAATACTCTGTGTTGACTGCCTATTAACAGCTTTTTAATTACATCCATAAAGAGAAGACATGTTGTAATGTCCATTTGTGTATTGTTATTGTAGAGGTTCATTTTCATGTAATAAAGCTAACCTTAAACACTGATCCACAGCGTTTTTACAAGACTGAGCATCGATTTCTATTTTTCTTCTGTAATCACTTTTTAATCCATTATTAGCCTCATAAAACACAGTATATATTTTCAGACTATGAGAGCTCACACCCTAAGTGTTTGTGAGTTATGTGACTTTTCCAAATGTCATTTGAAAAGTGCTTTAATTGTACATGCATTGCAGACCCAAATATAAACTTTAAACTTGGCATCACCAGGCATTACTATATTAAGTCATTATTACTCTCACCAACCAATGCATTTTATAGGAACAAACATGCCTCCTCCACTTACCTGTACTTGGTGGCTCGCGGGTGTCCCAGATAAGAACGCGTCCGTCGTCAGATGAGCTGGCAAATACGTTATCATTGACCGGGCTGACAGACAAGCTGTACACGGCATCGATATGCAGGAACACGTTCACAGTTTCTCTTCTGTTGGAACAACAATTATCAAAATGTTCATTAGTTGTTAGTGTAAACACAAGTACAATCAACCAAATGTTAGCATATCAAAATGTTTTAAAGCTACAGTAATGAGTATTATTTGAGTTATTTTACCCACCTTTCCACATCATGAAGAATCACCTGTTCATCGTTCCCTGAAAAACAGCAAACAGACAAACTGTGGTTCAGAAGGTGAAGGAACGCACATAGAAGTATCCATTAAACATCTGAATCTGCTAAAATCTTTTGTTTTCTGATGATGTAAAACATCTTTCCTGTCCTATTTACTTTCACATATGTACATTTTATATTTATTTCACTGCTCAACACCTGCAGTGTCTCTAAAGTCTGTGTTGTTATGATTTTCCTGAGCTGTGGTTTGATTTTTAATTCTAAGTTAAGTCACTTTGCTGAATCAAAAAACAGCATCCCTGAGTGCATCATAGTTTTCTCAATTAATCAGATCTACCTTTTACATCCTTCAGTGATAACAAGCCACAAAAACACTTGTACAGGTCAAGGACTAGGACTTTTTCCTCGCTCTTACCACCAGAGAACACCTTTTTGTTGGTACTGTCAAAGGCCAGGCAGAAGATGTTGGACAGATGCTCGCCCTTCAGTTTCACAGGCTTGGACCGAGCATGGATGGCTTGCTCCATGTGCCACAGGAGCACTCGGCGGTCATCTCCTCCTGTAGACATGACAAGAGGGAATGACACCACCAACTTACAAAAACACACAGTATAGTCTAGAACAGCAGCTTCCAAACTTTTTGACTTATAATAATAATAATCCATTTTATTTCTATAGAGCTTTTCAGGACACAAAGACACTTTACAATAAAACCATCAAACATACATAAACAAATCCAAAAAACATAAATGCAGGGGAGACCATTAATCTAGCAAATAGCAGCAGGTGAAATGTAATATTACAGAGCTTGAAGGCTAATCTAAAGAGGTAGGTTTGATAAGTGATATTGTGACACTTTAAAGTGAAGTAATGTCTACTTACAACCCTGAGTCACCGGTTGCATATGTCCATGATTTGCAAGCAGTTCAACTAAACACTGATGTTCCCTTCTCAGATTGGTTTATTACAGAACATTTTAGAGTATCTGAAGAGGTAAAACTATTCAGCTATTCACAACAATACAAGAACGACTTATAGCTGCAATAAAGGAAACCTATTTTAACAATTGAAAATTAAGTAATTTTTAAACAAAGCCTCCAATCATTCTCTTGTTCCAGCTTAATCAATTTTGCAGTTTTTTTCTGTTTTACATCACTGTAAAAAAAAAATATCTTTGGGTTTAAGACAATTTAGACATTTGTAGATGTAACCTTGTGATGGACACCGTTTCATAATGTATGACCATCTCATGGAATAAATAACTATTGATTCATCAATAATAATATATGTTTAGTTAGTTTCAGCCCTACACAATATAGTCTGTATGTTCTTTTGCAGATGACGTTGAATTCACTTATGCAAGATAACAATTAAAACACCACTGTGTGATGCATGTGGTGAATTCAGAAGGTCGTTTTTAATGGTACCAGAAATAATAATCACACTCCCAGGCCAGGAACAGTTTTTTTTTTTCAGCCATCAAGGTGGCACAGTTAATGAGGTTCATCTATAGTTTCACGTACCTCGTGAGGTGGAGTCAGGCCATATACTGTTAGTGAAGTAAACTACGTCTCTATCGTGCAAAGTAAACATCCTTAGCAGACCAAAAATGGCAACCCTCAGACTGTTACACTAGGCCAGATGATGTTTTTTTTAATCCTCTCAGGACATAAACAGCTTTGTGATTTCAAGAGATGGCCATGATTAGACCCTTTAGAGACAGAAAATGTGCCTTTAGGAGGTCACAGTGATGAGCTGATGGACTGACACATGGGACAGGTCCGCTGGTTGCTGCCCTCTCAGCTGCGTGCTCTTTGGTTTGACGTTAGGAAGCTAGCTAGCAAGAAAGGCTAGGCTAACTTAGCATCGGCTAGCCCCGGAGGGTTTCAGCTGACTGGCTAGTTAGCGTTAGCATGCTAGCACATTATAACAGTCTCAGCCAGGGGGGGGGGACGGGGTTTGTCAACTTACCAGACACGAGCCACTCTCCGCCGTTGTTGGAGAACTCAATGGCGTTGACACAGCCGAAATGCCCGAGCATATCCTTCTTGTAGAGGCTGGTGCAGCCTGCCATCCTGCGCCTCTGGAATTCCTCCTTCATGAGCGGCTGCCCAGTCAGCTCTCTGCGGGACAGAAAGCCCACCGAGGAGCGCATACCGCAGCCCTTCAGCTCCTTCATTTTCACCGTGCAAAGATACGGCTTTTGTTGTTTCCTCGGTGGATGTTGCACACGGCTGTTCCTGCTCTGCTGGGTCTACATTATGGTGGAGGACCCGCTGTCTGCCCGCTGATGTCGACGTTGTTTTGTACCTCCTCTGTCTTCTCGGTAGTCCCGGTGCAGCTTCCTGCTCCGGTGGAGGATCTCTCTCTCTCCCTCCCCATTCCTCCCCCTGTCTCCCCCTGTCTGTCACTCAGCATCACCAGCCAGGTTCTTACCTTTGTTGACAACCACAAGCTCCAATTTCATGTTTCACCATTTACTGAACCTGTACCAAGTAAAGTAAAGAGTAAACCCTCCTACCAGCATTCACACTTTTAGGTTGAAACAAACCTTTGGTAAATAAACCGGCAGTGGTGCAAACTATATTTTCTCAAATAGTCTACTGTATTTAAGTAGGCCTACAGATTTGAGCCACTTGTAGCCTATTTTACTTCAGTAATTCCATTTAATGTTACTTACTACTTCTGCTCCACTACATTTTACATCACATAATCAGATTGTAAATACAATTATTATCCAGAAATAAAATATTATATTCATATAAATTAAGCTACACACCAGCATATAAAGTAGTTAAAAGTTAGCCCCACATTTATGGCCTGCAAACTTAAAGTGATACATTTATCCATCAATAATTACACTACATTATTCTGAAATGGGCCATTCTGCATAATGAATACTTTTACTTTAGGTACTTAAGTAACATTTTGAATGGAACTTGTAACAGAGTATCTGTATACTGTAGTATTGCTACTTTTAGTTAAGCTACTTGAGCTACTTTACTTTATGTAGCTGATTCACCTGTACATTTACTACTACTACGACTTTCATTCAACTCACATATGGAAAGACAAGTACGTTTTAGTGTGTATAGTAGTTTTATTACTCCAAGTTTTGGGATTACAGTGGTAGTCTTTAGGGAACTTTCAGTTTCAACAAGCCTTTCTCTGAGAGAACATGAAAAACCCAAATATCTATAACATCTTCTATGTAACAAATGTATGCTCAACATGAATGGGCTGTAGTGTTCTTTTAATTAATTCAAACCCGTGTTTAAGAGCCAACTGTCCACAGAGTGATTCTCTCTCTCTCCAATGGACAAGCTTGACTGCATGTGGGGTTTTGTTTGCAAAATCAATGCACTATATCGAGATATTTTGTTGTTGTTTGATCGGAATCAGCACCATGTTAGCCAGGAACATATAATTTATGTTGATTTGTCAAAATTAAGCAATTTAGGCACTTGTCAAGAAATTGGCGAAGATTATGATGAAACAGCTACTGAAAGAAACATTTTAAGCAAAACACTTTTTAGTTTTATGCTTAACAGTTAACAAAAGTTTGAGCAAAAGCTACTGACAGAACATTGTTTGAATTTTTAAAGTCACATATACATTCTACGATAACCTTACAGAATATTAAACTAAAATCTAAATAGTCCAATGAGGCCTCACACTGAGCATAAAGTGATATTACTACACAGCACTGAGAAGATACAGATTGCTTGGTTTGCATTGCATATAAACTATGCCAGGTCACCACTGCTTGTGCTGCTGTTTAGCTCAAATACAGTATAATGGCAGATTCAGTGTCTGTCTATGTGCCTGTGTGAACCACAGTCAGTCATACCTGCAGGTTCCAGGGTAGGTTTAACACATTAATCTATAATGGACAAACATTTAAAAGTGCTTTACATTTAAGATACCTTCAATACATTCACCTCTACGCTATGAAGTCTTCTATAATACCACACAGGTAACGAGTGAGCTGCAGTTGATGAGTATTCCTTTGGCAAAAGTAACATTTGCTTTTAGCAAAATATATGGAGTGTGACAGAGGAGTGTGGGGCTTAAGAGTCCCTCTAAATTAAACTTTGTCATAAAAAACTTCAACAAACTAATACTGAGCAACCACACATTTTGGGAAATTATTAAATCTTTAGTCAAGAGTTAGCTGCCAGCAGCTGATTAGCTTAGCCTGGCACAAATACTGAAAACAGAGAAACAGCTAGCCTACCTCAGTTTTTGTACAGATTCAGGAGATGTAACATGTTAATTAGTGAGCTTTAGAGATGCTGGTATGTAGATTTTGTTACTTTTGATCAGAGCCAGGCTAGCTGTTTGCCAGCAGTCAGCTAAGGTAGCTTGGTATAAAGACTGGAATCAGGGGAGAACAGCTAGCATAGCTCTGTCTGAAGGTAATAGCCACAAAAATATTATTTCTGTAAAATTTTGTAATCCGCACACAAACTGGAGTGTAAAACATGTTTTTTATTGGGGGTATGTGCCAAACTATTTCCCATAATTTCCTACATTACTGTACAGACATTAGGGTGGCCTCTCAATCTCTTCTAACTCTCGACAAGAAAGCAAATAAACATAATTCCCAAAATGTTAATGTATTCCTTTAAGTCTGTACTTCCATCTAGTTCCAAGTAGTTCATTTTGTGCTATTCATCATTTTCTAAAAAGCAGATGTTTTGACTTTATTTTCCAATTACAAGTGTCACTTTGGACTCTTCAAACCTCAAGCCAATTTACCAGGAGAAGACAGTAAAGAAGAGAAGTAGTTACATAGAGTGAAAATCACAACTAAGAGCAGAGTGTAATCTTCTAACAGTGCCTGGTTACTATTCAAAATCGCATTCACACAGTATTCAGTCTATTGCACATAAGACTCCTTCATTGAGTGCCGAGAGCCAAAGGTCAGGGGCTGTTTACTTTTTTCTTCTTCAGGGTTCAGACGATGAATCAACAACAGTCTCTGAAGTTGAGAAAGATTTCTTCGGCATTATTAGAAAATAAGATGACCATCACCTCTTGCACTTCATTACAAGGCAGCTGCTCTTGTTTTTATTTATTTATATAAATTCTTGATTAAATGTAATGGCCAAGTGCTTAAAACGACAGCAGAGGGTGAAACCTGGGTACAGTATGTTAAAGGTTAGAAGTAATGTCAAACTATTATTTAATTAGTGTTTCTCAAAAGTCTATAAAACATCAGCAGTATTTTTTAAAAAGCTAAGTAAATTTCCCTTGGCAGCCTTGCCTCGAGACATTTTTACATAAATAGAAAATTAAAAAAACACACAGAAGATTAAATAATCAGACAAATGCAACAGGTGAAAGCAGGAGCTTAAATTAAGACAGCAGAATAGAAGAAGTGTGCCAGGGGAAAGAAGGGAGTAGGGGTTAAAAGCTGTTGGCATGAGGGAAAGGTGAGGAAGGGGGGAGCTGTCCTCAGTGTCTCTTAGGTGCTGCTAGTAAGGGCCTTTTGAGTGTCCAAAGATCCCGATGGGGAAGTGTTTGACGTGCGAAGACCACTGCGCCGCCAGCTGGAAAAACTTGACATCGTTCCACTCAACGCCATCAATCAGTACTGCAGAGGAGGAAAACAAACATTACTATGGTATATAGTTACACTTTCATTACTGGAGTTAATGATACTGTTAGTCTGAACAACCCTGTTTCCCAACTGCATATTATATAGAAATTCTAAATGTGCCGCATAATTAATGTGTTTAAACAGTCCAAAACTGTAATTAGTAGTTTCAGTTCTAGTCCTCCAGTTTGAGTATGTAGATCATTCATACTGGCAAACGATATTGTTAAGTCTAACTTTTATCTATTTGTTATCTGTGTATACATATATCTACATATGTATATATCATGTTTCTACCTGGCTCTCTGTTCTATTTCTAATGCTAAATTTTCATCCATTTCATGGCATACAGGTTGATATTGTTCTCAAGTTGCAGCTTGACTTTATGAGCTTGGCTAAAAGTGAACTGACACACATCTTTCATCATTTCAGTAGCCATACATCTTGAATATTATCTCCCAAAATACTGCATCACACCTCAAACAGTGCTCCAGTATACTTTATGCTATTAGTACATAGTATCAAACTGGCAGTGGATCCCAATTCCATAACGCATGCTAATTCAAGTTCAAGTTTGATCATGTATCTAGTTCACACTGAAAAAGTGACAATACCATAAAACAAAACAAACAATATTCATAGATAACAATATGCTTACTAAATTCATCTGATTTCTGAGTGAGAGAGATAATCTGATCATATACTCAGGTAAGAAATATTGATATAGAAATAAGATATATGATGTTCATTAATACTAACACAAAATACTGAAAATATGCCTTTAATTATAATGTGTCTATCAGGGTATTTAGAGTTGCACCACATGATTTAAAAACACAATATATTTCTTAGATTCATCAAAATTAAATCAGAGATGTTTCTGAGATGTCACAATTGAGTTAAAATATTTGTATTTTAACTATGAATTACAACACTCTCCACTGGGCCAATTACTGTAGCAGCATCAAAATATGTCGTCCTTTCACAAATGGTCAGAATCTGAACAGGCGGGAAGTTACCTCAGTTTTACTGTGTGAGAATGAACTGACATCTTAATTATCAGGTAGTAATAAATTAAAATCACAAAAGCTACTGACAAAACTGAACAGAAAACCCTTGAAGATCATCTGCGGTTGAGGGGGAAGGACATGTCAGGCCAAGAGGTCTGTGCAGAAAAGTACCTCTCAGCATGGTTTGCTGGTGCTTGGCAGTGCAGATAAGCCGGCTGATGCCCTCGATCACTTGACTCTTCGACTCCACCTCCTTGTCTTTGCTCTTTTTTGGCAGGAACATGACTGGCAGAAGGAACAACAGAGATGCACACTGTGAGTAAATGAGGGATTCAGAATCTTTCTGGCCTCTGAGGATTAAATGACATTTGGCCTTTCGGTGCAACATTTGAGGTTGGACAGTAAAAGAGGATTTAATGAGATCACATCCAATCCTGTGAATATCTTCATAATATGATTCTTCCACACTTTTCTCCCTTATCTCTGAAAGTTGTGGCTTAATGACTACATCCAGAGTATGGAGACTTTTAAATGGGTTTAAAATGTAAAAGGTAAAATCTTCACAATCAATCACATATAGTACCAGTGGTGGAGGAAGTATTCAGATCCTTTACTTAAGTAAAAGTAATAATACAACCCTGTAAAAAATACTCTGGTGCAAGTTGCATTGAAAGTGTTACTTAGATAAAAGTATGTAAGTATAATTAGGAAAATGTAGTTAAATGATTAAAAGTAAAAGTAGTCTCAATGCAGAAAAATGCCCCCTTTGGCTTACACTATTATATACAACTGTATGTGTCATTAGATTATTATTACTCATTCAAATTCGTACAATTCTTGAGTAGATGTATTCAACCACCGTTCAGTGCACAAATCCAAAGAAACATGCCTGTATCAGTCCACCTGGACACCACAGGTGTGCAGCTTACCCTTCTTATTCTTCTCCTTGGTTACCACAGTCATGGACATGGTGGGCTGAGGGCTCGGCTCTGCACCCCCCAGTGGTAGCCGGCTGACCTGCAGCGAGCGGAAATTGCACTTCAGGGTGTTTTTGGAGGAGGAGTCCCGCTTCTCCATGTCTTTCTTCCTTTCTGTTGGGGCCACCCAGTAGTCCACCTGAAGCCCCATAAGTTCCGCCTGACCTACAGAACTACAGAACACAGTCAGTAAGGTGGATATCATGGAACTAAAGAGAATAGCTCACACAGAGTTCAAGTAGCTAACTCTTAAAATATGAAAAGCAGATAGCTGGTTGGGTTAGCTTAGCATAAAGACTGGATACAGCTAGCCTAGCTCTGTCCAAAGTGTCCTCACTGTGAGGTCACCAGCTGCAGTTTTTTATTTACCTTTGGACAGAGCCAGGCTAGCTGTTTCCAGTCTTCATGCTAAGCTAACCAGCTGCTGGTTGTAGCTTCATATATACACAACAGGTATGGGAGTTGTATCGTCCTTAACATCTGTAACACTCTGCATGAGAGTCAATAAATGTATTTCCCAAAACCTTTATTTTCAAACTTACAGAAATGTTAATTTTTTTTGCTCCATTTTACCTGTAAGCACAGAAGCTGGTGGTGACAGAGGGAGAGGAGGGCGGGGTGGGCGACGCCTCTTTGAGTGCAGGTGATACTTGAGGAGGGGTAGACGAGAGCAGCGAGGAGCCCAGAGGTGCTGCATCATCAGAGTCTCCTGAGGAAGGAAACAGTCCATTTAACAAATTTAAAAAAATAAACTGTGGTGTAGCAATGAGCTACTTTTGTGCAAAGGTGTCAGGTGCAACTTGATGCTTTGGTGCAGGTTAGTATGCAAATTGTGCATTATCTTTTTTAAATGTCATATTCAAACTTATTGCTTGCCTGACGCTGCAGATGTTTGCTCCACAAGGCCAACTTTCACCATCTGCAGAATTCAAAACAGAGGAGGAAAGGATTATTACTTACTAACCAAAAAAAAAACACATTAAACAAATTATAAACAGCTGTCAAACATCAGCTGGATGAAGACAAAATCAACACACAGTGAATATGTAGGTTCAAGAGGGCACTTACACCAATGAAAGGGATGAATTTCTGACATGAGTCCTCATCAGGGCTGTGTAGGGGCAGCAGAGCCCAAGAGAGAGTCCAGGTAAAAGGGAAGCAAGAAAAGAATGTTATGAAAAAAAGGAAATAAATTATGTACAGATGAAAAATTTAATTGAATCTAAAAGGACTAATATCTACAAGGATTTTCAAAACTTGGCTGGGAAATTATAAACTTAATGGCATCTTCAGTTAGTAAGATCTAACTGATCTAGATCTAGAAATTAGCAACTTATAAATGTTGACTTTTGATTTCCAACGTTCACATATGGAGAGTATGCAAAGTTATCACAGCTGAATCAAAAGAGCATGCTGCACTTGCTGCTGGGCTTTGAACCTCCACTATAACAGATTCAGTTCCCGACTGCAGGCTCTTTATTGCAGCTGGAGCCATACAGAGCAAAACATGCAAGCTAACGGCCGATTTAAGGCCTCCAACAAAGCCATCCAGTTATTGCAGAGACAGATTGGATCTACCAAACCAGTCAGAAGGGCATTCAGGAAGCAGCAAGTCAGTCAGAGGAACAACTACAGCATTGAGTCATAAAGAAGTGGATGAGAAGGAAGAGCACCAACCTACATCCAAAACTTCTCCGGTTCCATGCGCTACCTGTGAGCAGTAGTAGCATGACTACACTTACAAGCCTTCCACGAACTATTTTCCTGGCAACAACCAGAAAAATAGCCTGCATGGTTCTAGTTCTATGTTATCTAAATGTAAAGTTTGATGATGTGAAAGGTTGTTGCTCTTGCCTTGAAGAAACCTGCCATCGCCCCCCCAGGGAAGAAACAGAGAGACTACAGAGGTGGGGAGAGAAAGAGAGAAGACAGTCTACAGTAGGGCACAGTTGGCAAACCAACACAACACATCTCTGCTGTAATCAGTTTCAGAGCAGCCAGAGAGAGAAAGCCAGATGTCTGCCTGGTATGTGAGTGATTTACGTTCCATCTCCACGTGCAGGTATGGATTCTGACAGAACACATGGCTTCTGTCTGATATGTTTGATCCATATATTGGCTTAAATGTGTGATGTATCAGTTAAAAGATGCACATGCATGTCAATCCATGGACATAGAGCTATGGACACTACACATGCATTTTTTCAGATACATGTCAAATTTAGTTATGCATCTCTGTTAAAAAATAGTTTCTAAGTGGGCATAAATGGTATTACTATCTTTGTAATGTTTGTCAGAATTTATGATCAAGTTATCTTTATCTTGTGCATTTTTGTCTCCTGTATGGATAAAAGGGGCCTTATTATAATTATGACCCTCATCTGTAAAAGGATTTCAAAGTCAGTATCTGTCAGTATTTTTAATCTCTTCTTAAAACAGATTTTTATTTTCACTGATAAAAATTTGTTGAACTATTTAACTTGCTCATTATCTTTTACACTTTTATTTATGTTTTATCCCTTGTTTTACTATTAAGCATGAATTGAATTTATTTCAGGATAACCCGTTGAGATGTATCATCTCATTTTAAGGCACTTTGTAACTTTGTTTCTGATGCAATATAAATAAAGTAATTAATTAATATTATCATTGTTGGACGTACTAGCCATATTCAAACTATTTTCATTTATACATCTCCAACTTCAGGCCATGTTTTTTTTATCTTGAAAGAACTATGTAATTTGGTAATAATTATAGGATAAATAAGAAATCTCAATTTAAACTCCAAGAAATTTTAAATGTCTTATTTCAGAGTGTAGATGCTTTTTTAACTTCACCTTTTATGTGAAAAACAAATGTTAGTGACATCTACCAAAAAAATACTCAGCTCTGCCACATTAGCCATAAAATATGCTTCTAGGCATAGTTACGCTTAAAGCTTTTAGTTTTAAGAAGTCTAGAAGAAATAAATCATAAAAGTGAATTGTATATATTATTTTTAAAAAGCCTTATTAGCACTGATGACACCTCAGTCGAACATGACACATTTGATGGTGAAATTTGAACAAACATGTAACTTAAATGTTGATCCTGGTGGTTCAGATTTGTGATTAAATTTCAAAAAAAGGTGATAATCACACTTTGTCATTTTATTAACAGCATGCAGGTTTTCTACTTCTAACTGGACAAATAACAGACAGACATGGGTGGCAAGAAGCACATGTTGATCATGGAGAGGAAACAGCAGGGAGAAGAGAAAAATCTCTAGAGGAGGGAAGAAAGAGCTGACTGTATTTGGTCTCTTGTCACTTTACCAGCACATTTTACCCTTCAGTCTGTCCTCTGATATCAATGAGGATTGTTAGAAACTGAAGTCAGAATTATCTTTCTGACAGGAATAATAATCTTCATAACAAGAGCACACAGATGTTGGATTGACCAGAAACTCTTTTTTTAAGCTGCAACACACATTTAGAAAGTGTGCACCAAACCTTTGCATGAAGCACTTTCTTCACAATAGTTAGATGAGAAGATCAATTCGACTCTGTATATCTGTCTGGTAAATATAAAGCTACAGCCAGGACGTGGTTTGCTTAGTTTAGCACACATTTTATATATATATATATATACACACACACACATTTGTACACAATGATATTGTTCTCTACATTTAAGAAAAGTGTTGCTTCATTAAAAGAAAAAAAAACATTAGCCAACACATAAACATTTACAAAACATCTAAAAAGTTTGACTTCTTGAGGTCTTTTAGAGAAGCAGAATTCTCCAAAAATTCTCCCAGTCATCCTTTTAATTAAAGGGAACTTTAATGTTTCTTTTTAGCCTTGGTTCGAGTAGTTACTGTAGCAGTGATGTGACAATTCACCATCCACTACAGCAGTTTCTATGAGAAATGAAAGAACTGAAACCTTTGTGATTTTAAAGTTAAACATTTACTTTGTTAGCGTAGAAAAACTAAAGCTCGAAATAATAATGTGTCTTCGTAACTTGGTTTCATCCATACCATCCATATCCATCCATAAAACTCACCAACTCTCTCTCTTTAAGTCATTTAGTAACTTTGTAGTCGTCTAAAACTTTCGACAGTATTCCCACCTCTCTGTCCAGCAGTTATCACAGACATATCTGAGATAACAGCAACCTCTCGAGTTACTTATGGACTCGCCACTACTGTTGAGTCGTGATGTTTAGTCCGAATGCCTACATTTCATGGGAAAGGGTGTTTGTTAAAGGCCACTAAAAATATATATAAATATAAATATTTTTCAAAAAGCTACCATCCTTATCTAGACATTTAAAGCAAGCAGCAAAGAATTATTTCTAAATATAAACTTGGCGTGGTGCAGCTTTAATTAATACAAGAAATCACATACTATGTGCTTCTGTTCTTTTCTCTAACTCTGAGCAAGTCTATATGTTAAATCTTATCTGGTTAGTTTATGACTCAAGCAGTTAATAGGAAAAAAACTTTCTTAGCAGCTGTTAAAGTGGCAAGCTCCATTAAAGAAGGCTGAGAAGGGTCATGGGGAAATGGCTTAACACACAGAAAGCGCACAAATCACCAAGCTACGTGAGATACAAACTCAAGTGACCACAATACCTTACTGCAAAATCAAAATGAAAGCTCTTTTTCCTTCAAAGAAAGCAAAGAAAAAATACAACAAAAAGATTTTTAAAAAACAACATGTTATTCACACACAGTGATGGAAAGACAGTGATGTTTAGAAGACAGACTCCTGCATGTCAGACACCGCCACTCCCAACATTAATGAAACTTTGACCTCAATTTATTTTTCAAAAGGGGGTTAAAGACAGACTTTAACAGAACTGTAATGTAATTTGCATACTAATCCAAAATAGATTCATGACTTCCAAGCCAACTATTCTGCCACCAGCAGTTCCATAGCAGTTCCATCCGCCATTTTCAAATATTAACTTTAACATAGTTTATGTTTTTCAATTGTTTATGATTTATGTGATTTAGTAGAATATACATTTTTCTGCAATCAGTTTAGTGCTAACAAAGCTAGTAAAGTAAGCTAGCTGTCTCAAGCTAATGTGTTGCTAATACAACTTTCGAATCAACAGGCACAACAGGATACAACAAGCTTAGCTTAGCATAAATAGGGGGAAACAGCACCTCTAATGCTCACTGATTAACATGTTAGATTTCATTTGTTTAATCCATACAAAGTGTAAAAGCAACAATTCGCCTTTTAACGCAGGGTTATGTGCCGGACTATTTCTCAAACTTTTGCTTAAACATTAATGTTCACTGGTGATATTTTGTTTCTTCCTGGCATGATGAACTAATTTAACAGCTAGTCTATGTTTTTGCGAGCCCAGTTTCCCTGTTCCTTTATTTTTTTAATACCCTTCCTCTCATAAACTCTTTTCACAATCGTTTCACAATAGCTTCCAATAAAAACTCATTTTTTTGGAAGTGTGTTTAGCTTGCTGTGTGGCTGTTCGCAGGGCAAAATATCTATTCTGTGTAATCATAAAATACAATTTATTTTACTTTTTGTTAGTATAAAAATCCAGCTGATAAATGTATGCTGGTTGCAAGCAATATGCAATGATTTTTATACTGTACTGTGTCCTTATAATTTTGCCTGAATTTGTAAATGTCTATAGAGTCAGTCTTTTACAGAACAGTTCAATCCCCTTTTGAAAAACTGCTGAAAGCTCTGCATTAGAAGCATTTGTTAGACGAAACCCTCAGACTTAATACTAAATCCAAATAGCTCTTTAAAAATACATTTACTTCTGTACAGCTCAGTGTGAAATTTCCTCTGGTCTGTTTATTAAATGAGGCTGAAATCCTACCTCTTCTGTTTGTAGGTGAGCATGGCCTCGGCAATGGGGAGCTGGTGAGCTCCGTTAGCTCCCACCATGTACTGAGTTACCCTTGAAACCACATCTGGGTTCTCCTGGGCTGCACAGGACACAGTGATCAATTAATTATCTACTACTGACTGTAGTCAGAAAAAAAGCCAGTAAGACATAAGAGCCCACCAATAACAGGAGCCTCTGGCTTGTGAAACAGTTCCCTCCAAGCAGCATCTTGGAACAAACTGTTGTATCGATAGTCAATAGTGCCGAGATATTTGGAGACCGGATGTGCACCTAAACCGATCAAAAAAAGAAACAACAACAAACAGCTGTAAAGGTGCAGTGCTAAATTATTAAAACTACTGTAAACAAATAAGACCAATACTGAGAGGACTAGAAGCCTCCTCTGGTTTGTTGCCAGCAGGACAATTTGTTGGATTGCTTTACAGCACAAAGTAGGAGGAAGTTGCTATTCCTCCAATGCAAAATGATCTACAGTTTTAAGAGTTTCTGGTAATGGCAAGTGGTGAAAGGGGTGAAAGAATAACAATAGACAGGCTACCAGAAGTCTATTATCTATTTTGAGTAATTACAGCATGTTCATTTTGTGAGATTTTAATCTGACAATCATATTTTCATGTTTGAACAAGTAGAACACTTGTTACAAAAATAACAACAAACATGAGAAAGGGTTACTAACCTAGAGGGATGATAAGAAACCTCATGTAGCCGAGCCAGTCAGGTGTCTTATGGGAAAGGTGGTCTACAAAAAGCCTCAGAACAGCACTGAGGTAGTGCTGTGCTCCAGCCACTGCGATCTTTATAGGGATGGGCGTCTGGGAATTACAGTTGCAACTAAGAAAGAAAATAAATAGACGGCTTGCAGTTACAAAATTGATACCATAAAATTTGGTAAAGGGAAATATAATATTAATCACCATTTATTTTAACAGTCAATTGTTCAAGTGTGACACAGTGAATATATAATGGCAAAAGACAGACAACCAAGGTTAGCATGTGCTTACAATCTTTGTATGCGGGAGACGATGGTGTTGAATGCAGCTTGGATATCGGCCGTGGTGCAGGTGCAGACCACTGGTAAATGGTGGTTTTGCAGCATATCTGAAAGATACTGAGAAGGGAGGAGAAGAAGAAACAAATACAATTGAAAAGTGTACAACTTCATTACCAGATGCTTTTGTTATATAATTTATTACCATCTAATTCATGCTTTTAAAACAATTATTTTCAAGAGTCTGTGTAACTGTTGATGTCATTTTGAGTTGGAGTAAACTTTTTAACATCCATTCACAACTTTCCTAAACATTTTGAAAGGCAAGTATTAAGAAAAATCTAAAAGCAGAGTAGCAGCCATTTTAAGCTTTTTGTCCTGGTATTCATTACCTGGCCCTGCCAGTCTGACGTATTGATGAGAATGATGCTGTCAGGGAGGTGGTTATCAGACACCAGGATGTGGTTTAGTTGGTCATACACTGTCTTTCTCGGGATCTAAACAGAAAATGAGACATTTGGGTTAAAATAAGGATCCATCTTTTTGATTTAGGGACCATAAAATAGGTTTAATAAATTGTCCTCCAGTGACTCTTCCAGATTCAAAACTTTAAAGTGACCAATCTTTAAAGGTTCTGTAAATGAGATTTTGACCATTAATATAGCAGCTAACAACTTTGCTATGTAAAGATAAAGTGGAGTAATGGCATCTCGAGCAGAAAATGACGTCACATCCCCTCTCCGACCGTGCATGTGCATTCCTCTCTGTGAAACTGTTGGCTTTGAGGAGAGCGATACAACGACGGCATCTTTTCTCCTCTGACGCCGTGAATTAAGGATTTATTTCAATGAAACCAGAGTTGGTGATTTTTGAAACAGTGGAAAAACTAAGACGGTTTTGGTAACTTTTATTTAGTTTCTGTCCAGTTTGAATGAAGTGTGTTGAACTATGATCTGCGAGGTAAAATATGGGCTGTAGCACCCATTTGTTTTGGCCTAGACATTTAGTGGCAGTGAATGTCACATACAGCTCCTTTAAGACATTGTGGTTGGTGAGAGGCTACACCTGTGATAAAGACTTGTATTTTATGTTGATAAAATCTATTCCATTTACCACTGTAGTAAAGATCTGTTGCACAACAAAACAACTTTCAATACAATATTTATGGATTCTGAAGTTCTCTCCTCCTACCTGTAGGTGGCAGCGTGTGTCCAGGGACCGCTCATTGTCCAGGCTGTTGGCCCTCTCATTCTGCGGCCTGCTGGGCTGGCGCTCCTTCAGCGAAGTGCTCCTACCTCGTCTCCCTGCCAACTTCGGTTCCTGCCTGAAATGAAATGAAAACGGCAGAGGAAGTGAGATGGAGGACTGGAGTGCTCGAAGCAGAGGCACTGATTTAATGGTCAACAAAAGGAAGCATAAACCCTGAAAAACCCTGATCAAAAACAGATCCACTATTTTTCCTATTTAAAACACCGTATTCAGAATGTATCATTTTGATAGATCTCTCATGGTGTTTTCTGTGAATTTCCATCATAAAGATTTTTGTCAAACCATCCTGCAGACACATCAATGATTTAAAGAAGTGGATTACTCTTGTTTATGTCTTTCTACCTGTTCGATGAAATGATTAGGGACTCTGTCTTGGTCATTTTTCCACTTGGTGGTAGTCTCTCTAAAAATGTGTCCATGTTGTCCATCTCCAGCTCTGTGGTCGGCGTCACCGCCTCGGGCTGCTCCTGAGGGAAAACAAAAACAGACAAAAACAGAGGAAAACAAAAACAGAGACAGCAACAGCGTTTATGAGTTAAGAGCTGACAGACATGTTTATGCATTTTTCTTTTCAAAACAACACCTTAAATGTCTCATCTGTCCTTAAGAATAGTAGTTGTTATCGATTATGATTTATTGTGATTGTGTCTGGATGTTTATGACTGCCTGTATGTGACTGTGGGACTGCAGCTATAGAGAATACACATTCATATTTTGACTAACTTAACAAACATGCAATTTCTGCATATTTAAAGGCTTAGAAGGCTCATCTTACCATGTTTTTCCTCAAAATATTGACTTGCAATAATAAGACTGTCAGTTACTGATCTCATGCAGCTTTAGGAGTTGATACTCACAAAGGAGACGTTATCAGAAACATTATCATTTGGAAATTTGGCCCCTCCGCACTTGGTTTTATCTGCGTCAATCTGGAATGAGACGGTGAGAAGAACAATAAACACTGCCCGATTTTGAGTCCCGGGAACCTTTATTTCACAGAAAGAATTGTTTCATTCAACATCTCTTGATGGACTGTTGGTTCAACAGAAGCCCTACAGTTTAATAAACAAACTAGTGATCACATTATAACTGGCTTAAACCTGCAGACTGATGGGAAAATCTGAGCTGGGGAAGTGAAATTTTACTCTTCTGTGCTTTAGTGACAGATGCTGGACAATTAACGCGTTTCTGCTCCAGTGGATTTGCTCATCGGCTATCAGTGCAGTTCATTGGTTACTCTAGTCGGCCTCCAGCTGTTTCGCTGTGGTATTAGTAACCCAGTAAATGTACAGGAAGCAGGGGCCTGAGGTAGGCATGTGACCAGGAACACAAAGTAGAAAAAAAAAGCAGCTTTTATTTTATATTAGTTGAAGTTGCATGTTCAAAATATGCAGCAGGAAAGCTGCATCCCTGCTCAAGTTATTTAGGACTGATAACATTGTGTTAATCACTGTAATATTACAGTAATGTCAGTCTCACCGGGCTGGGAGGCTCCCTGTGGCTCCGGCTGCTGTGGATGCTGCCGATCTCAGTTTGAGAGCTGGAGAGGGAGAGACCCTCGAAATATGGCCTGAAACACAAGAAACAACATGGACTGAAAACTTGACAATTTGTCTTAATATGACTTATGATTGTTATTGACTGATACAAGGAGTCTCCTTTGGGTCAGTAGGTCTGTCTACATCACAGCGTTTTCAGTATAGTAGCATTTAATGAATTTACATGTACAGTGATGGTGTCCTGAACTCAACCACCACCAGTCTTTGACTTTATGCTTTGATTTGCATTTTTTGTGGGTTTGATGCCAACATTTTAAAGAATTCTTTGTCACCATGCATTGTAAATTGATGCAGTCGTATAATGCAGTCTATATTTCTGATAGAAAGCCTGCATTAGAAACTGGAGGTGTGCAGTTCGAAAGACTTAAGTCTTTATGAGGGAGAAAGAAAGAATAATACTTCTGAATCGAATTATGGGAAGCAAAATGGAGATTAGCACACACTAGGGATTAAAGGTCAGGATATCTCAGCCTCTTCTGCTGTTTCGATTTTGACCACTTAATTTTATTTAATGAAATGCAATTATAAACTGCCGCAGTAGTCCTTTAAGTTTATATGTATTAATGAAAGGTTCCTATTATGTAAAAGGTGTTTCAGAAAGTTTTCTACCCTGCAAAGAATGAAAACCTAAAGAAAATCCTGAATATATGCATTTTCAAAATTTCATTTCCATAAAATATTAGCAAATATAAAACACACTATTGGCAAAATACAGCTTCAATAACAAGGCCAACATTTATAGCGAAGCAACCTTTGCTTATTTCAGCCTTCAGCCTATGTGCCAGCCTGCTGCAGGGTTTAGAGAACATTAAAGGTCATGGATATTTTCTTAACTTATTTTGTTTTAGAAATTCCAGTCTTGTAACTGAATTCAGACTGAAGCATCATCATAATTATCTGGCCTGCAACCCCCCATGTAAGTCAAGTGTTTCACAATTAAAGGCATACACACTTATTACTGCTGAGAACACTCACTTGAGTTTGGGTTTTGGTGTGCTGAGGACACTGTCGTCGTCATCTAGCTCCGGGCCGCTGTCACTTGGGTTCTCAAATTCTACACTATCCAGGTCCAGATCCTCCTCCTCCACCTCAGGGGGCGGCTCTGCGGGGTCCTGCTCAGAGTCCAGCACCTTCAGTAATACATACAAAGGAACACACACACACACACACACACACACACACACACACACACACACACACATAGACATTACATCTTCAGTAGCTCAGCAGCTCTACAGTAGACAAAAGAAGCAGAGCAACACAAGACAGAAACACCCACCTCATCTGAAACTCTGAACCGCTTCAGGAGAGCCACAACTCGCTGCTTAAAGTTCTGCTGCTAAACATGGGAGAATAAACACAACCACAAGTCAGTCTGTGACCTAGTTCTATTTTACTACAGAGCTCTCAGCAATCCAATACAGCCACTGCTGACAGGAGCTCCTCCATTTTAGTCATTTTACTGGCAGTACATACATTTACAGTGATAGCTGGGTATTGATTTTGCTGTGTGTGCTCATGTAAATCAATAATCAAGCAACATCATGCCTCATCTGCTTTCTGGGGGTTTTATCTCCTGCTTCTGCTCACTACTCTAGAATAGAGTACTCTATGAAACCACATCACTCATGAGAAAAAACATATTTAAATTGTCTCATTAATGCTCAATGAAATGTGTTTAATATCACTTGACCATCTGAAAATGAATCACATACAATATGAACAAAATTAGTTGTTAATGGAAATAACTGGGGTTTATTTTAGGAGATGTACGTTTCACTGTTAGGGCTGCTTAAACTAAACTTCAATGCATTTTTTTGTAGAGTACTTAAGTTGGGCCCCCTTTAATCTCCGGTTCACGTCTCTTACTCTGGTGATGGAGGGGGTCCTTACAATGGACCTCCTCTGCTTCTTTGGCTTCCTCACATCGTACTCATCATCCTCGAGATCCTGAAAACAAGACGCAATGAAGACGAAGCCTTGTTAAATGAAATCGTTATGTTTTGAAGTTGTCCTACGCAAATAATGCAGAACAAGTACAGATGTTTTATTCCAACCTCATGCCCCAACAAAGGGCTTAATTATTAACCAACTAAAGACGGTTTGCATTGATTTCCAAGCCAACTCACCTGTCCCTGTACAGCATCATCGCTGGCCTCCTGCTCTGAGGAGAAGCTCTCATATTCTTCCTCTGAGTAGTTATCTAAAGCAGAGGTATGGAGATTTTGGAGTGTAGGAGATGCCTCATACATATTTCAGTGACCCTTTTAAATCTGACATGCAGCCAGGCTCTTAATATACTGATGCAGAGTACACACCAAGATGAATGCTACCTGAATATCATCACTTTCTGCACGATTAGAGAGAAAAAAAGCACCATGAACCCTGTGATCCCTGCTTTGTTTAGCCCATCGACCATATTAGGTGATTATGATGGCTTCATGCTGTTTTAACCTCAGAACAACGGGGGTAATGAGAGGCAAAGTGTACCAGAACATTTGATCTTCTGTCCTCCCTGCAGGGCTGCCTCCTCGTGGTCTATTGGCTGACTGGACAGGGAAAAGATCCAGATCTCTGCCACCTTCCCCAGCATCTCTTTCTGGTTGCTGCAGAGAGGCAGAACCTGGCCTCCCTCTGTAGGGTGCTGCATCACCTGGGAGGGGTGACAGAAAAGAGAGCAGAGAGATTGAGTGATCTGGGCTCATTTCTTAGTTTTTTTATTCTTCCTATCCCAGTATTGTCCAATACAAGAAATATCCACCCTTTTAGAAACATTAAGAGAAACATTAATGTTGCATTTTTTTAGAGATATAAATTCCTTCACCTGTAGAAAACTGTAAAAGTCAAGTGAATATTTTAGACATTTTAGGTAATCAGATTTTTTTTTTCTTGCTGAGTGGTAGATGATAACACTCTCCGGTCTGTAAGGGGGCATGGATGTCAAGCAAACCTAAATTTGCATGAATAAGATATAAGAAGGCCTCAGATTAAAGATTTTGCTAACCTGAATCCTTTGTGTTATTTCAATCGACCGTGTTGTTTAGGATTTATAAAAATGAAATCCACTTTTGCTGGAGTTATATCTCATTTGTTTAATCTGTACATAATCTGCTGGTAGCCTGACAACCTCACAATGGCAACAAGACTCCAGGAAGTCACCGCTCCCGGCCAGGAAATAGTACAGTATACTTAACTTAAATCTTTTCTTTTTTTTTTTTACGGATTAAAGAAATGAGATATAACATGTGAATCGATCAGCTTTAGAAGTGTTGTTTGACAAGTGCTATAATTTACTACCTTTGGACGTTGCCAGGTGAGCTGCTTGCCCTGTTTCCACTATTTATGGTAAACTAAGCTTAGCGGCCACAGACTCCAGTTTTATTTTTATTATGATAGTGAGATATGAGAGCGCTAGTCTACTAATCTTCACAACCTACTCTTGGCAAGGAGGCTCTTTTGTTTCCCAACATGTTGAACTATTTCTTAAACATTGCATTGTGAATTAAAGTATGAGAGATTGAACTCCCAACAAGGAAAAATCTTAATTTCCTATTTTTGTCATTCATCGCCTACAAACCCATAATTCACAGCTGGGGGCTGCAGTTTAACCACCCACGGTTTCCTGCTGTGTGAAACTGAAGCAGCTGAGGGTTAGGGTTGAGTGCCTTGCTCAATAGCATCTAAATAGTATTTACTGAGTAAGAGATGGATGTATATTACCAGACACTCAAGAGATTCAAACTCATCACAAACCCAGGTCACTTCAGATCAGTGCCGCCCCAAATATGGAGGAGTCTCTCTGCATAGTCCAGCGAGACCATTTCGGCCCGTGGCAACTTGCACTGTATCTTGTGTGCTATGTTTCGTCAGAGTTCATTTGTATCCCTGAGTTGAAAAAGCAAGAACTATTTATTTCTTCTGGCTAAATACAGGCGCCAAAATGTCTTCTCTCAGCTGCTGTGATGTGACCTTAATAAGCTCCACTGAGCTTTGTCAGCCATGTGGGAACTGCTTAGTGAGCATCATCTGCACTGAAAAATACTAATCTGTTCATTGTTACTTATTCATGTATTCTTGGTTGTCTTAAAACACATGAAACAATTTGTCCATTTTGTGAGATAACTTGAGTTTTTCTCTAAAGATCTTGTTTTAAACAAGGGAGAACAAAGCAGGTTTATAATGAAAATCTTACGTCTTTCAAAGACAAAAGTATTTTCAGACTAATTAGAGGGCAAAATGACTTATTTATTATTATAAGACAGCTTTTCTTGTTCTGTGTGATTCAAAGAGCCAGCAGTTATAGTCCAAGAGGCACAGCCAAACCCCAGGAGAAGATGAGGGGGACACATGCTTCTAGTAAATGTTAACCTGCAGCTCCGATGTCCACCTTTTCTCATTATATTCTCACACTGGTCCTGACACTAACAGCCTGTTAGAGCTCCTGCACCTCTCTGCTCCTGCCTGTCCTGAGAATGAATGGAAGAAAGCTATGACCTTGTTATCCTTTTAATACTGCACACAGTAACAAACCAAACACAACATGAATGCAGGTTTGTTGTGGCGCGGTTATACTATACCTCGGCCATATCGATAGATCCAACTGCAAGAGTCTTGTACCCCAAGATAGTTCGGTTCTTGTATCTCTTCCGCCTTTGCAGCATGATCTGCAGCTTGTTTCCTTCTCGTTTTAAGAAGTGAGGGTACTGAAGGGGAGCGAACAAGAAAAAGTACAAATTACTTGCTTAGAATTAAGCTGGTAGCTTAAATGGTTAGGTTGATGATGGTCTATATTTCTCTTATTGTCAACAAATCCATAAAAATACCAAAACCAGCAATGAATTTACCCTTTCACAAGAATTGTGTGCATATCCAAAGCCTGATACATCTTGTTCCTCTGTGCCAGTGAGCTCCACTGTTGTCCAAAAACTATTACAGACACACTGTCCTGCTACTGTAAATACTCACTAGAGCACCAAATCAGCAGCTAAAAATAGTTCTAGACAAATAGAATATTTACTCCTATTTGAGTAATTTTTAAAGCCCTACTTATGATGACAACACACAAAAACTCAGCTGATCTGCTCCTTCAGAACTGTGTAGGTGTGTTTTTTTATCTGTTTTACTGACAACATTTGCAAACAACCCATGTTTATTGATTTAATGATTTAAATATACCTTATTATGTTACATCATCTTTTTCAAATTGAGCCATGCCCACTTCAAACTAGTGAAAAGAACAAAGACACAAGCACAAATACAAAAATCTCTCATGTGCAATAACCAAAACTGTTACAGTGCCCAGCTGTTTTAGGTAATTCATTAACTTTCTTTAAAGTTGAATGCATATTTGTGAATCATTTTATAAGTTTTACATCTTCAGCAGGAACGAGGGAAAGCACTGAGACAAGGACCAGCACATTGTTGGTTTTGTTCTTTTCATGATTTCTGGACAATAATAAAAAATATCGAATATTGTCGGCCTTATCCTTTAATCATCTAACAATACTCCTTTGTGCACAACACAAAAGAGATCCATCTCCATACAGTATTTCCGCAATATAGAAAAGAGAGCTTCATATGTCATTGAAATCTAATAGTAAGTCCGAACAGTTGCCATGGCAACAAGTGTAATAAAACTCACCCCACACATACTTAACCCTGAAAAAGCTCACTTTAATAAAAAGAAAAACAGCAAATATAATGTATATATAAATAATATATGTAATAATATACAAATATATGTAAGAAATAATCAAAAATGATTCTTAAATGGCTGATTTGGCGGCCTGCAATGTTAATTTTTTACCAAACAGCAGCATGGTGATTTTTTTTTTTTTACCTGCAATGAAAAGGTGAGAGCCAGATCGGTCTCCACAGACCCACTGGGTGGCAGCACTATCTCATGGGACCTCAAGATCCGTTTGGAGCCCTGTAAAGAAAATTGGTTGATGTTTACTTTAGTTGGATCTCTTTCCCTGGAAATATTCTGCATCTCCGCTGTTGATATTCACTCTGCTGCAACAGGATTCAACAAGTTTTTTCACACTAGTATTTTTGCATTTGTTGGAACATTCACTACTAATCTCATGTACTTGACAATGTATTACAATTTTAAAATGCAAACTAAATTACTTTAAAGTACATGTTTGAATTACTTTTTCCAAATTTCCTGCTCAGCAACTGGTTTAATTATTGTCAAAGCTGGGAATACCTTTGAAAAAAATAGAACCAGATATGATGATTTAATCAAGTATTCTACTGGGTCTCAACCAAGTTTCTTACGATGTAAGGTGGGAAAAAAAAGAAAGATCAATGAAATATAGGTTAAAAAATGGTCCATAGTAACATAAACGACTTATTTTTCACTTCATCAGAGAGAGAGATATACATAAACAAAGATACATAAACAAGTAGACATATTGTATTTGTTTGTGTTTGTTTGTGTGGGCAGCAGTTCTGTACATGCTCGCTCTGTTGTGTCCTGTTTATACAGCATACCTGGATTTTAACCGCTATGACCACAGAGATCAGCTCTTTATCAAGTTCTCTCATCACAACCAGCTTCTTCAGAGTCAGACTGCACAATCTGAGGAGCGGGAGATGTAGAAAGAAAATGAGAAAAATTTTTTTGTTAGTTTAGCACCGCTGGTCTTTCTTGATATGATACACGAACAGATGAGTCACTCACCAAACAGATTGGGTATTTATTAAACAGTTTACAACAAAGCAAAACACATACTGTATGTCAGGAAACACAGCGTCAGTCAATCAGTTGGTTTAATGAATCTGTGCTGGTGTGATAATTTCTCTAATGCGTTTTCACACACTCACAGAAGGTGTTAACTTGATGCTCTCATACAGAGTAGATAAAAATGTGCGAGTTCCGAGGTTAACTTGAACCGACCAATACATTAGCTTGGATGATAATGTTGCCAGATTTAAGATTTTATCACAGATTTATCTAAATGTGTGGCTATGTAGGTAATACACAAATGCCAAAAGTCAGTTTGAGGTCATTTAAAAACAGTGGCTTGTCCACAAGAGAGAAATTTATTTAACCATTAAATGTCCTGCTCAGTTGCTAAATCTGTACCCAAACAGAAATACTCCCTGTTAAACCATACAGAGTGCACAGATGAAACAAAAGATATATAAAGTATTTAATTGGTGAAATTAAAAAAGGTACTAGTAGGTGGATTTGGCTCTGGACAGAGCCAGGCTTCATACCTGTGTGAAATAAATATATATATGTTCCTAGTAGTTTTAAACCTGTGTCCCTTTGTTAATTGTTTGTTTTTCTCTTGTTATGTGCCAAAGAAAATAATTTTAAAGTATTCTTATATAAAAAGTCCACTTTTTTACTTTTATTAAACACAATGTATCCAGTTAACCCCACACATTATGTAAAACTGAACTTGATTGTTCACTCGTGGGTTGGAGTAGCTAGCACAGTGATATCATAGCAGGAGGTATGTCTTTGGATCTCAGTCAGAAAATACTTTGTTTACATCAAAGTAAAAGTCAAATTAACTTATTTCTTCCTCTTCCTCCACCTACTGCATTTACTTCCTCATAAAACATTTGCAAAGCAGATTTTTTCATTTTAAATCTGCATTGTTTACAAGCAAACAGTCTTGTTCTTCACTGCCATTGCTGGTGTACTGCAGCATAGATCGGAGGTATAGTGTGAAACTCTTGAACGTGTATTGATTCACTGGCGCGCATGTGCGGATCCACTTGAGAAAAAAACTGATGCATAGCGCTCCTACAGGTTAAAAACTGCGTTAAAAGTTCCTTTAAATAACAAATATTAGCCAAATACAATCAGATTTTTTAAATCTCAAACATTGATATCAGTATCAGCCTCAGAAGTCTGTTCTTCTTCTGGATATAATTTATATTACAAAAAAATGTAATCAAACATGACCATTAGGGCAGCCATCTGCTGCCTCAACCTTATCTAAAAATAATTTTATACTCATCAGTGAAAAGCAAAAAACTGGTCACCAGAGTGATGAGGGAAGAACTGGCTAAAGACCAAAGAGTTTCAGAATTCCTGCACTTGTTAGTTAGCGGCAGGCTGAGCTAAATCCACTTTTACTTGTAGACGAGCCTCTGCCAGGCGGGGCAGCCGGGGTGGCATTGTTAGGGCAGTGTGTGTGTGGGGGGTGTAGATGTGTGTTGCCTTTAACAAGCCTGTCACGATTTTTGAGACACTTCCTCACAAGACAGTGAGAATAGAAGTTTTTTCAAAAGGAGCTTTTCTTTTGAGGCACTCTTTGGTTCCTTTGACTGAATCATACAGAAGAGCTGCTCTGAACAGGCTGGCTGGTCACAATCTGGAGGCCTATTCTCACCAGTCATTTATCATCTGGCTGTCCTTTTTACTGCAAAATTAAACAGTGTTCAACAGTGCTGTTGGTTAGAGTGACATCACTCCTAAATTATTCGGAGGTATAAGAACACAGCATTGAATGTCGTTCAGCTGCAGGCATGGCTATTCAACAAGGATCATTGCTACGCTGAGTAAAACATGTGGAAATGCACTCTGGCTGAGTGTAAAAAGCCCAAGGAGGCAACATTAATAAACCAATATTCACTGTCATTTAGTTTAAGGGCAGAGGAGTTGACCTTGGATGTAATGTAACTCCTCTCCAACTCTCCTATTTTGAGAACTGGAAGCAAATCAGCGCTAAATAGTCCAGGTCTTTCAAATTCACACAGTGTGTCGAGTGACATAACGTTGTGTCTCTGCTGCAGAGGGGTATCAATCAGCGCTGGGAGAAAGGAAAACATGGAGAGAGAAGAAGCGATGACAATGGCAGGTTTGAAGAAGCCCCCAGCAGGCTGAATGAAGACCTTTCTCTTCTTCAGCTGAGACACGGCCCAAGAAATCCCAGGCACAATGGACACAAGCCAATGAAGGCGCACATTGTCTTCAGCCTGCGCTTACACAGAGACAATACGCAGCATTCTTGTACTTCTGTTTTGTATTCTACCCTGTTCCCATTGGTTCCAAGCCCACACCACCATCTATTTCAGTTATGCTAGGTGGCTGGATGTTGGTTTGCGTAGGCAGAGACAGCCAAATGAAATCTGCCGCACAGACTGCACTGTTAAAAAGTCAAATGTAGCTTTTGGATATATTTTTTTTTTTATCTCTCACAGTGGGATTAACATGAAGTAGGAGCTCTGAGCTAATGTGCCCAAAAGGAACAGCACTGAAATGCTAATGAAACGCCACTTACTTTGTAAGAGGATCTGTGCTGACCCATTTCTCTTTGTTTGGTAACCTAAAGTTTTGACAATTAGAGATGAGTGCAACTTAAAGTGGAGGTATTTTCAGATTTGTGTGGACACATTAGGGACATTTTCCCACCACAGGTTGTTCCATACCAGAGCTCCATACCAACTTCTACCGAAAAAGGTTTTTTGGAGTGAATGAACATAATGGGAACATTATGTGCTAATCAGCAGGATTGTTGTCCTCCGTTTGATGACAGGCCATATCAGAAATTGTTAGTTGTCTTACATTGTCTGAAACCAACTTTTCAGCTGCGGCATCAGGGTGGCTGTGTCCATCAATATTTCTAACTTTCTGAAACATGATTGACCATGTGAAAGTAGACCTTCTCCCTCAAGCTTTTTTCATTCTCCACACAATTATTACACAGGTATGACACCATGAACGCCTTGAAGGAGAGATTGTCCAAAAGTATAAACACTATGTTGTGTATATAAACACTTTACATGTGTTCGGACTCCAGAGACACTTTACACATATGTGCCTGAATTGCATATCTGATTGCATCTTTCCCATCTTTCTCATGCCAAATGCAAATTGAGGGAGGACCTATCTTAATGCAGAGGGTGATGTTGTGGTATCACACCTGAATCTGTTTGGTAACAGCGAGCCGAAGAATAAGTTGTGCTAAAAACTGTTCAGCTTGAGGGCCAATATCTATCCTTCAGCAACCACAAATACATGGATGACATGCTTGGATGGGATATGTCAAAACAAAAGTTTTGTTTGCTGTCATAGGCTTTCACTGCTCTCTCTGCCACACAGATCAGTCGGTGGTTGTACTGAGCAGGGATGATATACACACTACACATTACGCCTTCTGTATGCCTGCCTGTATGACAACCTACTGACATATTTACACTTGGTAGGAATAAAGATTACATAACTATCACTCATGAGTCATCAAGTGTTTAAGTCTAAATTGGTTTAAAAAGACAACATCTTTCTGTTATTACAACAGATTCAAACTCTGAACTGTGGTCACATAAAACTTTCATCATAACTTTATCTCATCAAAAAGTTGGTGAAGCAGTGAGTATCAGCTTCAACAGTGATTTTGTAGCCTGGAAGGTCTCTCTGTTCCTTCTTTGAAAGGATGAATGACATGTCAGAACAACAGAGCCAAGGTCTGAGGGGTCACTCACCAGATGATACCTTTTTAACTCTGAACTGAAGTTGAGAACAGACTCACTGTCACCAGCTAATGCATTTGTATACCAAGCCTATGTCTGTGTTCATGGACACACACATAACACACGGAAAAGCACACAGCTTCTGTTTTGGCGCTGCAGCTAAGAAACCTGTTCCCTGTTCTGTCCCCAGAGGGGCTCTGGTCTACTGAAACACACAGCCTGTCGCCTGTAGCGTGGCCCTGCCAAATCCTGGTCCAGTGACCAGCTCAGCGCAGATGCTCTGGCAAAGGCCGAGGGGAGGACCAGCAGGCCTAGCATGGTGCTGTGATCGCAAAATCACTCCCAAGAACAACAAATCAAAAGGAATTTGTTTTGTTGTCACTGATGCAGAGACGAGTCAACACCGTGTTGAATGTAAACACACACACCAAAGGTTAACATGTTTAGATTCTGCTACACTAATCGTTAATCTTTTTTTTTAATCCCCAAACCTGCTTTTTTAAACAAGAGCGAGTATACGGCCTTTGTGAGGCTGGGATGTTCATTGTTAAGAAAACCAAATGGTAAGATAGAGACAAGAAAGTTGATGCTACATAATGTTGCTACATTCATAATACAAGTTTAATTTACTCAAGTGCTGCACTCAAGTACAATTTTGAGGCATCGTTTTCATTTTATGCATCTTTATACTATTCCACCCAACTGAGGGAAATATTGTATTTTTTACTCCACTACATTTATTTAATGTCTGGTCAAATGCCACTAATACTAAATGTACAGCTACTGCTGTATTTACTGCTACTAGTGCTACTTGTCAGACTACTATCTGCTCCTGCTTCTTTTACTACTAAAACGTCTATTATTCTTACTACTAATTCTACTACTACTGTTAATTCTATATTATATATAAGTATATTATATATCAGTAAAGTCAACTTCCCATTATTTATAGAGACATCACATAGAGACAAATAACACATCAGCCTCAAAGGACACAATGTGTTTCTGATGTTAGCTGTCATTGTGAAGTAAATGTGAAAACAGTAGTGGTTTGTATGTGAACCTCATGGTGGCACTAGATTAAAAGTCAGAAGGTTTCATACTCTGAAGTACCATGAATGTCTGTACAAAGTTTCATGACAATCCATATATTTCAGCCTGGACTAACATAACCACCCCTGAAGCAAAATCATCTCTTGATTTGCAACAGTTAGCAGATATTTTAAAAGAACATTTAAAGATTTGGCTGAAAAAAAGACAAGACCAGGAGAGAGGGGACGGTGCAAACTTGGGTGTCTCTTACAAGAGATGAAACCCTACACCTGACCCTAACCATGAGAACTGCAAGTCATTGATTTGTTTGTGTCTTGACATGCTGACACAAGAGGAACACAGATACTCACAGTATATTTCAAGACCGACAAGCCCTCAAAACTGTTGGACTTAATGAAGCTGTACTTTTTCTGGGTACAAAATAAAAAGGAAAAAGACCACATTGTATTCTGAATTCATTAACACAAACAGATAACTTGTGACTGACGTCTTGAATTTTTAATTTAAAGTATAATGTAAATGCAATTACATGTTAACCTACTACAATCTAGAATTTATTCATTAGGGATCATTTAAAATTGTTTAAAATCAACTACACTACAAATAAATATGTTAACAAATCCTAACAGACAGAGCGAGAGAGTGGCATAAGACAAGTCAGAGAGCGACTGGAGACGTCGAATGTGTGGAGGTCGGATAACATCAACACCCAAGGTTCAGTTTCAACTCCTGGGTTTGCTCCTTCTGTTAATAGAGAGAGTTGGGCAACTATCCACTGGGAGCCCTGCTGCACCGAGCAGCTAGCTGCATCGATAATGAGATTTCCATATTTCACACTGCCGCTTCCTGCTCTTCTGCCCCGGACCTCACCCCACACACACAGAGGCACTTAAAATAGATGCTTGAACACGACTTAAGAATTTAGCTAATAGTGTATCAGATATCAAAAGAGGAGCCATCTTAGGGCTTCCATTTGGTATTCCACCCTAAAACAGACCAATGTATTTATTGTATACAAGTGAATTCTAGTTATGCATCAAATTTCAGAACTTTTCAGCTAAAAAGCCTTTTAAAATACCAAAAAGCATGATTATTCAGCTAAAGAAGGAAAGGACGTGACAGAAAAATAAGTCTGCTTTTCTGAACAGATGATACTGTATAAGGATTTCATCCAACAGCAGCTATACTGTATGTAGTTTATGTACAGATTGACTGTGAGACTTAGAGCATATGGCAAATGATAAACTGAAGGATTTACTATTTCTCTTCATTCTTTTTGATTACATCTCACAGCCAAGCTACAGACTGAGCTGTAACTTTAAATAACCCTTTTGAACTCTCTCTCTATTGCACTGTAATAGGATCCCCCGTGCTGTTTCAGTTCCAGGCACAATGTATGGTAAAACTGCCATTCTGTGGTAAAAAACAAAGCATTCCATGTCATCATAAGAGACAGGACCTTGCATGCTTTTTGATACCTTCAATCTCTGAAAGAAAATCCAATTTCTGAATGTGCTGAATTGAAATTGGATTCAGGCCAGCCTTGCAATGTTCAGCAACACTTCATGGCTGAGCAGAAAGAAGAAAATCATTTCAGAGCACTACAAAGCACAGTAGTGCTCTGCTGACCTCCACTCCACACTTGCATAAACCTCAGTCTGTCTAGGCTGGCACAGCATCACAATTTACTGCACCATCTTTTTCTGCCAATTCACTGTTACTCTCTAGTCCTGGACATGAAATCTTATCTGGACTTGTTCATTACTGTGTAAAAAAACAAAAAAACACCTGTCAGTATTTCCCAAGAGTCAGAATTCCTCAGTATTTGTCACGTCCACTGTTTGCGCTGTCTGGCATCAGTTGTTCTGGTTTATCATTCCAGCTCTCTTTCAAAGCATCTCAGGCAGTCCTGTGACAATACAGTATGTTTGGCCTTTTGCTTTTTAAAACATTCCCCAATATGCTCAGTGGTCTGGTGACTGTGGCGACAAATCCACATGTCACTATACCGCTCACTGGTCTTTCCTAGACTACACACGGCTTCATTTCATGTTTGGGATTGTTTTCCTGCTACAAAAATAATACTTCCCCCACAACTACAGTGACTTCATACTGGACCCTGAATTGTTCAATAAGTTTGAGTTACGTTTCTGTGCTCTGTTGCGTAAACCTTTTTTTTGCCTTTATTTGGATAGGAAAGAGGGAAGAAGGAAATGAAGGAGATAGAGGGGACAATAGAGCCCTGGGCTGGAATTGAACCTGGGGCAGCAGCTGTAAAGATTAAGTCTTGCACATGGGTCAGGCGGTGTACAGACATCAACCTTTTCATAAGCTCTCTACAATGGTTCAAAAGACATACATATTTTGGTCCAATTTGGCCTAGTTTGTCCTTGCATACGCTAACGTTGCTAACATGTTATTATGTCGACTGACAGCTAATTGTCACATGCTAAAAGTCAACATATTATTATGCTAATGATGGTTGCATGTTGATAACTTTAAAAAGATAAACATTAGTATTCAGCTGAGGCTCACAAAATGCAGTTTGGACTGATGAGAGTTTGTAAAGAAATAGTTACGGCACATAACCTCCAAACTGTCATATTTCTGTTTAAAGAAACAATATAGTGTTAATATTTGAGCTTTAAAGAAGCTAACAGGCACTTTTTTTTTGGCTAGTGCTTCACCCTGTTTCAGTTTTATGCTAAGCTAGGCTTCTGCCTCATGGCTACAACTTTATCCTTAATAAATAATTAATACCCATTACTGCCACATTGAGCCGAAAGCAAGACTCTAGACTTTTTTCAATCTGTTCATGGATTCACACCAGTGACCTTTGGGTTACTTTGATGTTGCCACTCCATGCAGGCTGAGTCAAGCTCAAACCAAGAAGAGCAGAAGGATCTGATTACCTCTAATTTTTGAAACTCAAGACTAGCAGTAAATCGACAGATGCTGCTCATAAAGCAGTCACACACACACAAATACATGAACACAGGACTTGAGGTGCTTTGGGATTTGGTAACAAACAAATGGGTCCAAACTGACTACTGATAGTCTGGACAGCCTCTGATAACGTTATTTAATTCAGACATATTTTTCTACTCATACACTGCAAGGATTTCAAGGATTGCCATGGAAACACTTTTTACTCCTCCTCTGATGTAAAACATCAGTTATGAATTAAGTAGTGTGCAGTCAGATGGTGTGTGTGTGTGTGTGTGTGAGAGAGAGAGAGAGAGAGAGAGAGAGAGAGAGAGAGAGAGAGAGAGTGATTGGCTGAATGTAAGTGCACATCTCTTTATAGGCTGGAATGCATTAAAAGCCAACTTGATGCACATTTCTGTTCTGACATTTCCGAGAGGGTTCCACAGTCAGGAGAGCTGAAGCATCGAGGGACCAGTAATGCATTTCACCACATTTATCTGTTTTATGTGGTCATTTTTCAGTGTTTCAACAACGTTTGCAGTCTAACTGTTGTCACATCTGAGACATAAACTGCATTGGCTCAAAGTAATTTTTAAATAAACCTATTTGGCAACTGAAATTGCATTCTTATTTATTATTAATAAAGATGAATGCTTTCCAGTAAATCTCTAATTTAGAACAAACTATACAAGTCAGTGACAAAAATATGGAAACCCCATTTCAGAACATATTGGACTAACTGTGGCCATGATAACAGATGCCACACACTGTGACAGTGACTCAACAAAACTGGAGCTGCTGACCTGTTAAAGCTGACAGTGTTTTGCACCACAGCCCAAGGTTGATGGATGGATGCTTTTGGATGCTGCGTTCACAAAGTAGATCAAAGAAATTGCTACTGTGTTGGACAGGTAATTAATGACATCTCCCAGCTCCCTGAACCCTGCCTGCACTGTGCTGAAAGTACTCATGCCCTAGAGAGGCTGCGTAAAGGCCAGAAATAGATGCTTGACATGGCATCGTCAGTCTACAAGTCTTAATGGACCTAGACCTCCAAATTACACCTTCACCTCTAGTCTATACATTTGTAACCATGCAAACAAAAACAATGCTGGGGTCATGACTTCATATTATTTACAACACACACTGCTATGGTGGTGCACTTAAAGCTGGAATTCCTTAGACCACATAATCTTTGTCCAAATATTAACAGACATGTGTTCATGCTCCCGCGACCCTGTACACAGGATAAGCGGTTGACGATGGATGGATGGATGGATGGATGGATGGTGTTCATGCTAATGTTTCCTCTGAAAACTTTCTTGGTGGTTATTAACCAAGGAGAAAAATGTATCTGCTGTTATAACCCCCTGCGGTCTGACACAGTGATCCTGAATTGTTGTTCATCACAAGTGTAGCGTGGTGTAACCTGTCCTACTGTGGATTGATGGCCGCTGCCACCCAACATGTTACATTTATTTACATAGTTCACACAGCCACATTAGTCTTCAGCACTTCCCACTACTATAAGTAAGTTAGTTAGTTCTAAAATTCTAATAGTTTTGAGATAATGGACTTTTGATTTACATGAGCTGTAATCACCCGCCCGAACCCCCTGGTCCCCCAGCTCTACCCTCTGGCACCCTGTCCAGCCCTATGTTTTCAGTTCAGCCCTGTCCGTTCCCCTAACCCTTCCCAGTCCTGAAGCCCTCCCTGAATTCCCTGTTTGGTTTTGGACCCTGGACCCCCACCAGCCGGACCCCATTGCGACTTCCTCCCCCCCTATGTTCGTCTGCCAAGCCCCGCCTTGTCCAGTGGGAAGGGAGGCGCCCATTGAGGAGGGGGCCCTGTTGTGGTGGCAGCCCGGCTGACGGTGAGTGTCCTGGTTTTTTCTCCTTTTTATCAGTTATTCCGCTTTTTCTTTGGTTTTCTGTTCCCTGCCTGCCTCCCGGTGTTTTCTCCCCTGTGTGCTCTCTCTCCCTCTGCTCCTGAGCCCAGCCAACTACCTGCACCTGCATCTCATCAGCCACCTCGTCAGCCTGCCACACCTGCCAGTAATCACCTCATGCCTGCCTGTATTTCAACCCCGGTTCTCCACACCATCCTCGCTTGATCGTCGTTGCTCCATACCCGGTGCCACCTCCGTGTTCAGGCTTTCATGTTTTTTCACATTTTTCCCTGTGCTTTGTCGCCGTCACCTCTCACCCTGTCTGTTTCCCTCCCAGGTACACTCACCCTCGACCTCCGTTCAGTAGGCTGGGCTCATCCACCGGCCCTCTCCTCCTCGGTCTTCCCCCCCCACGGCGTCCTCCCTGTTCTCCCACCGCTCCTCGCTTCCTCTGTCCCATGTTCCCCGGCTCCCTGGCCCCCAGTCTTCCTGGTTCCCCATGCCTGTGTTTCCCCGACATCCACCTCTCCCTCCACTCCAGTCCCTCTACCCCTTTATCCCTCAATAAACCTCCTTCCCTCAGAGTGCTGCTTTTGGGTCCTCTCTGTCCCCACACCACACAACTTCATAACAATCATCAAGATTAAAACAAACAAACAAAAAATGCTTGAAATGTTTCACTTTAAGTGTAATGAATCTAGAATGTATGAAAGGTTCACTTTTTGAATTAAACCATGGAAGAAATTAACTTTTTAGCAATATTAAAATTTTTTGAGATGCACCAGTAAGTTGATTAACTTCCAATTTATTTAAGAATATGCAGAATAACTGAAACAAGTATTAAAGGTTTTAGTGACTTCTAGTGGTAAGGGTTGCAAATTGCAATCAACAGTTTACTCACTGCTCATCCCTCCCTTTGCGAGCACACAGGAGAAGCCACACCGGCCAACACGCTCTGTTGGCTCTTGCACTAAATAACACGTGTGGTCCTCCATTTGTCCAAATTTCATGTCTTTTCTTACTTCTAACAAACCAGACGACGACTACTACTACTACTTCTTCATACATATTCAACGTAGTGACGAAACGGGCTCTGTAAAGCCGTTTTGTCTATCTGGGCTACTGTAGAAACATGGCAGCACAACATGGGGACTTCCATGTCTGTAGATAGAAATGTTTCATTCTAAGGTAATAAAAGCATAACAGTTCATTATGAAAGGTTTTTATACACCACTGAAAACATAGTTATGTATATTATATTGTATTTCTGTCAATAGATCCTCCTAAATATTACACACAAACTAATTCCCCCAATCCATGACCTCTGAGCATCTGGAGCAGTTTTTTTCTTTGCTCGGTTGGTAATCCAGCCGTGATCACGATATACTCCATCCATCCATCCATCGACAACCGCTTATCCTGCGTACAGGGTTGCGGGGGGGCTGGACCCAATCCCAGCTGACATCGGGCGCAAGGCAGGGTACACCCTGGACAGGTCGCCAGTCCATTGCAGGGCTCACGATATATCAATTTCCACATCAGGACACCTCTGAGTGTATTATTGCCACTTATGCCATCAACACTTAAAAGCTTAAGTGTGTTCAAATCATCATAACCCATTTTTCAGTGTTAGTTTGTTGTCACTTTAACTCGTGGTTAGATCTGTTTCAGTGAGCGTTCATCATCTGATGACTCAGCAGCATTGTCGCATGGTCACTATGGTTACCTGTATTGGCCACTGATTGGCTGAAGAGTTTTCAGTGGGCACATGGAATATCACAATGCTGCTGCGGTGCATTCAATGGTTAAACTGAAGATCAGATCTTTGTTTGTCCTCTTACACAGTGTTAACGAATATCTGCCAGCCAGTCAGAGATGAGTATTTTCCATCTGTATGACATGACTGGATATTAAGTATGATGCAAGTAAAATATGCTTTAATGCATTTCAGCCTCTGGGGGTTACTTTATGTAAATGTTGTTATATTTCTTTATTAGGATACATACATTCATAAAACATGTTTACACACTAAATCTGTGTGATTGTCCATTCTCTAATCTGACATCTGAATATAATCATGTGTAGTAGTCAACACCCTGACCCTGCCTGGACTCATGCAGCTAATTCTTTTCCCCAGTGCGTGAATGTTGTGCCAGTGACCTAAATTTTCATGTCTCTTGGGGTTCTGGAAAACCAGCATCCCTCTGTCTCTGTCCATCTTTCTTTCAGTCTGGCAGTCCTTCCTTTTTTACCTCCCTCTTTCTCTCCCCCTCTTTCTGTCAGTGTGATTCAAACCATCTTTCACTTTGTGACTCACTATGAAAAAATGTGAAAACAAGTCTTCAGAGACACTTTGAAACAACTCCTCAGCTGCAGGAAAGTTGAGAGTATTTCGTTAGACTGAGAGGAAACTTGGAGCTGCTCTGCAGATCCTTCACCTGTCAGTGAATGGACATGTCACCTGGCAGGTGTGGCACTGGCACAGAAACCCACATAGAGCAGTCTCACTTTCTCCACTTTACATAAACTTTCTGTGGAGACATCTTTGTTGTAAAGAGGAATGTAAGCTACTGTGAACAAACATTTCAGAACTGAAATTAAATATAGGGTAAAACTTTAAGGACGAAGCAAAACCCTCTTTTAAAATAAATCAAATGTAAGATAAATGGTAAACGTTAAAGGAGACCTATTATACTGCATTTCCAACCCTATATTGTAGTTCTGTTCCTCCTCTATGGTAGCTTTGCATGTTTCAAAGTTAAAAACTGGCAGACTCTGTCTGAAACAAGATGTGGATGCTCCTGTCTCTTTTAGGCCCCATCCTCCAAAGCCCTCTGTCTTCTGATTGGCCATTGCCTTCTGTCTTTACCAGGTTGCCTCAGGGATGGGGCTGCACGTTCTTTTTTGGGCGTGGCCGGCATTCTCTGCCTGGAGCAAATGACCATATATGGAAATCCAGCTCGGAATGACATCTTACAAGTTAGTAGAAAAAACAGTTTAAAATAGAGGATTCAGAACAGGGGGATATCTAAGGTTTTTGCTCACAGCAATTTCTTTTAAATACTTTAATCTCATTATTTGAAGCTTTGGCCATGTTTAACATGAACATCAGACATTGTAACGTTGTAGATATGCCAGAAAATATGAAAAAGCATAATAGGTCCAAATAGCAATGACTTCACTTTAGTATTCATTCATGACTAAAGGCTAGCATTATACTGTTCTTAAAATGCAAAATGGGTGCCAGGCTTTTTAACAATGTGTTAATTACTGAATTAATTAGAAATCCAATCACCAACATATATAGAATTTTGACAATTTATTCAATCTTTTATTCCTCCAGAGCAAATGTGCTTCTCAGGCCCCATCCACACTACTGCGTTTTAGTTTACAAACGGAGAATTAAAACGAATACGATCTCTGTCCACACAAGCGTTTTAGCTGCGTTTTGGAGTTGATCTCCGTCTACTTTAAAACGACTGAAAACGCACATCTATTGGCCGTTCAGGTACACTGGGCATGCGCGTGCCGGTGTAAACATGAAGTAGATGGTCTCTTCCTGGTTACAGAAGATTTGGCGAAAGAAAAAATAAATACAGAAAAAGAAGTTTTTTTTGCATGCACCAATAAGGAGCTGGGACTGTTACTGAATGTAACACAAGAGTGTGGCAGCAGAAAACAGACTGGGAGTCGTTGCAAAGTAAATACTGCGACATGCACAGTACAAGTGTAGGCAGATCATCCAACGAAGGTTAAAGTCAAGCGCAACTGGACTTGGTTGAAGATACTGGAAGACGTTTCATCCCTCATCCAAGGGACTTCTTGAGTTCTGACTGACTGGTAAGGAAACACAGCTCTTTAACCTCAGTGGGGTCGTTTGCCAGGATCGTAGGCAGATCAGTGTTTTTGCACGGTACATAATATTTTAATAAAAATACCATGTCAAAAACCCGGTCAGTAGCATCATGTTTCTGCTTTGCATGACTTCTAGGACCTAAACAGAGAGCCGAGCGTGAGCGGCTGCGTCATCATTTCTAAAGTCCTCTGTCTTGGCCTGTCTTCACTTTTGACATGCAAAACGGGGTCGGCAGCGTTTCTAAACTTCTCCGTTTTAGGTCTTCATTTTCGCCGTTGTAGTCTGGACGGGAGGTGCAAACGTAGCAAAAGGTATCCATTTTAATTCAAAAATGCAGTAGTGTGGACAGGGCCTCAGAAATGTTAGGTCTGTAACAGTGTCTAACAACCAGACTAAAAGTCTGTAGCCACACTAGTGAACTCTGAAAACAGCAAAGCTCATTATACAACAAAAAAAATAAGGTCACTGGATGACTTAAAAATTGAGGGACAACTTTTCTATTCTTAGATCATCTCGACTCGCAGGGAATGTAAAGTTTGATTAGAGAAAAGGTCAAAAGACGTCCTCTGTACAGTAGCCATTTTAGGACATTTCAGACTCAGCTGGTCAGGTTAGCTCTACCCTGTCAGACTTAAAGGGGTAATATGTAGTAGGGCTGACCCCGAATAGTTGAAGATTTGATGTTTCGATGGGCCGAGCCTGATTCGACTGTTTGACAAAAATATACATTTCCTCATTTAATGCAGTAAATAAACATGTAAAAAGATAAAAACTTTCAATCAATGTTTTTGAAGTGCGTAAATAAATCCGAAATTGTAACCCTAACCCTGGATCGTCAGTGCACATGTGTAAGCGTAGCGTGTATGTGTGCAGTGGAGAAACACTTGCTGAAGAGACTGAGCCCCAGCTTCACTGGTGTTGTGCTGAGTTGTCCGCACCTCGCAGGACTTTTGGATAATTTATCACCAGTGATGAACCACATAAAGAATATTTTTATATATATATTTTTTAAATATATTTTTAAATAGTGGGCTACTTGAAATAGACCAGTGAGGAACCGCGACGTGCATGCAGTTGTTGGCAGCAGTAATGCACACAGAACTCTGCACAAGACCGCTGAATGACAAGCGAGAGAGAGAGCGCGCGTCAGTTTAGCTGGAAATTTACAGTGAAAGTTGAATGAAAAGAGACTGCAGCTCTGCAGCTTTTCAACATAAAAGCGGAGCTACCGCGTGTAACCCCCACCCCCGCGCGCTCGCAATCGCCGCGCATAAAAAGCATGATTCGATTATCAGTCGACTATAAGCAGGACTTGACGAGTCTGATTCGACTATGTAAATCCTTAGTCGGGGACACCCCTAATATGTAGTTTACGTTACCAACGTGTTACATCGTCGTTAGCTCGCCTGCCTGCTTTTCAGGAACTAACATTACTATTTGTGTATCTTTCACCGGAGGCTCAGCAATGTCAACACAGCTAAATGTACTGGATGATAACAAAAACAGTTAGTGAGCTGCACTGAATATTATATGAGAAACGAGACTTTTGCCACACTTTACAACAGTTAGTCCGCAGTAACTAACGTTACTGTAGTGAATGGTTCTTCCTCTGTGTTCTTGTCATGCACAGTTATGTTGCATTATTATTTATTATGTGGGTCACGTAAGTTACAGTGACTGAGACAGTGAGAAGCTTTGTACCTGAGTATCGGTGAAACTATAAATCTAAATTAAATGTTATAAAGGAAACAGCGGTACAGCCATGCTAATGTAGCTGGCTGCCTCTGCCTTGCATCACTTTATGCTTGTATAAACGAATTGTCCTCATTTGCCTGGTGGTACACAGGATAGTAATAAAGTTAGCTGGCAAAGTAATGTGGAAAGCCATAACATTACAACTATAATATTTTGCACCAGATAACGTTAGCAACTGATTGTCTGTGTTGTGCTGGGAGCCGATCATTTTGTGGTGTTAGTGGACTGCATTTCGTTAGCTGCAGTGTCGTGGCTGTAGTCGTCAGGAGTTTCTTGAGCGTGCATGTATCAACATCCTGACCCAATGCGTTACATAACAAGCAGAATATTGGCTGTTGCAAGCAAAGGAGAAAACAGGTGTGGGATTAATTTCTAAATAAGGTTACAGCCCATTGACAAAAAGGAAGTAAAAAGTGATTTATAAATAAGTGATTGGTTTCATTGAAAAACTACATATAGCCCCTTTAACTGGCTCAACATCCATCACTCAGATTTGTCTCAGCTGTGATTTGTTGGCCTTGCACTCTAACCTTTAACTTCTACCTCACACTGTAGTTATACTGTATTTATGTCTTTAGAAATAGCTGGTAGTGAAAACACTATAAAAATGGGTAGAAAAACACATGCAGATGCTTCCACACAGGGAACAAGAGGATGAAAATGAATCCTTTGCAAGTACAGGAACCAAACTCAACCTCTATTGGACATTCTGGGTTAAAGAGACAGTGCTCGCCACCACCATCAGCAACGAACCAAATGAGAATGATGTTAATCCCTATAATGGGGTTCTTGTAGACTTGCAGAATCTTTGAATATGTTCTGGAGTTGTTGGTAGTCTCACACATTTCTAAGATAATTAGCCTTGGTTTGTACTTCAATTTGTCAACCATCTGAATTTTGGAGCCTTCATACTTTTACTGCTGACTCAGAAGTGACTGAACAGATGTGACAGGAAACCTGCTGCTGTCTGAGTGCTGCATGTTTATCCCTCTGACAGGCTACATCAAAAACTAAAACCTTCAGTGCACTTAATTCAGCTTTTAATCACAAAGCTAAGTAACAGGTTCAATCCCTGCAGCAGCCTCCCATGAACTGCCATGCATTCCACCTGCTCACTAAAGTGCTCTGAACGAGTCAACAACACACACACACACGTAACTGCCATTAACTTCCAAAGACGAAAATCAGTCTTCTTCTTTCTGTTACATTCCCCACACATCTGCTATGTAGGCTTCATAAATGGTGATTTTTTTGTCTATAGCCCTTGTAAGAGCTGAACATTTAAATGTGATTGTAATTGCTGCATGTTTATCTTTCTATTGGGATGTGCAGCCTGTTCACACATCTGTGTCTCCTCTCTGATGAGACAACACAGTCTCTTCATCACACCCTTTCAAACTTACAGTGAGATCGGGTGGGGAAACATCTTGCACCTGTCGCTTGATTGGTGGGTTACTGTCATTATGGTAGGATTAAATATGCTGCAGTTTACTGTACACATGCAGTGTGCATATAGATACTGAAAGGAGATTGTTTTGCATGCTTTGACATCAAAGAGGGAAGAAGAAGCAGCAGTGGTCACATGGGATACGGTGTCCTGCCTGCCTGAAACCTGAGACGCAAAAATTACACAGAAATACTGCATTTCAGATATTAAAATACACCCCTATACACACACACAGCATGCTCAGGTTTGTCAGTGCATCAGAGCTGGTGGCATCCTACTCACACACATGCCCCACACACTCAGGCTGGAATGTCTGATATGCCATACCAACACCTTCTGTAACATCACCAGCTTCTCCACAGCAGACTTCACCCACTGCTGCAGGCCGAAACCAAACTTGGTAAAAAAAAAAAAAAAAATTTAAAAAGACGCATGACTGAATTCTTTCTTTCAAGATATTTCCGCTTTGCTGAGCATTACAGAGTGGAGATAGGCAGGAGAGTTGAATGAGAAGAGAGAGGTGGAGACTGTGGTTAGTGGCCACACTTGAATGCACACACATCAGTTGTGTCTTAACACTTGACCGCAGTGTTTATGAAGGCTGTCCATGCTGTGAATACCTCAGGCACAGAAAGGAAAGGTGGACACGTTATTATGTTATTGGCTGGCTGAGCTATCAGGACACCCAGGGGTCCAGGCCTTCAGTCGCGCTACATGCAATGACAGTAACAAAACAAGGACATAGTGTCTGTGACATTAGTCAAAGGTTTCTGAAGGGATGATCTGGATTCACCACAATCACTGTCACTTATATGGAGCCAGAAAAATGATTTGGCACCTCTATGGAGCCAGGGTGGAAAGAAAAAATACAGCTTTCAATTAAAGGAGTATTCAATGATTTTTGGACACTTGGAGGCAGCAGAACACACTCTAAACATTAAAAGCATTTCCATCAACTAATTTTTCGCAAAAAGGTTTTTAGGCTTGGCTGAGGTGGAAAAGTTGAAAAAGTCCAAGAGAAACAGACTAAGGGAATTAATCATAACAAACTTTAACGCTGCTCGAGAATGGTTGAGCAGAGAAGCAGAGAGACTGAACCAAAACATTTCTTCGGTTTTAAGCAGTGACAGTAGAAAGTGTTTACAGTGAGGTATGTGGGTTATGTAGAGCAACCAGGAAATTGTCACTGGAAAGACAAGTGAGCAAGTAAAACCAAAACTATCTGCATGGATAACACTAGATGTAAAGGAGAGACTGGGTATAAGAGCACAATACCTTAAAACAGATCCATTTAAGCATTATTTTATACTATTTCTCTGATCCTACATTAGTTTTCCTCAGGTTAAAGTACACATCAGTCCTCTAAAATGTGACCATTGCTATTACCATTGCTAAGCTACGTCTGTAAAAAAACACAAAAAATTGTCATTAGGGGTTTATTCAATGTCCCTAAATGAAGCATCTGTTTTTGTTTATCGTTCTTGGTTTTTATCGTCCAACAAACTGTCGAGGCCAAATGCTGAATTGGTAAAAGCTACAAATTGATTCAAGTTGAGAAAGTGATGATTAGACTCTTTTCTTGTTTTTCTTCCCTCCTGTGGGTTGGTATTATCCCGCTGGAGTGAGGCACGGGGCGAGATGCCAGGAAGCACTGGGATAGAGGGCAGGGAAGGGGAGAGGGGGAGTCCATGTGCTGGATCAGTGTGCAGACTGCCCCCCCAAAACCACTGGTCCTACATGCCCAAGCTCAGCTAACATTCATGAGGTTTGTGCCAGAGACAGTCTGAGTTTATGTAGAGAGACACACGAGGAGAGAAACAAGAGAAAATGAAGCAGAAAGACATGAAACGGTGAGGAAGAAGAGGAAAGTGAAAGATATATAATGAGAGCATGTGATAGCACACTAAAGGTAGAAAGAGAAAGAGAGCAGCACTTGCATAGTCACAGCCCGCTGCAACAATTTATTTTGGACAGAGCGAAAACACATTTGACAGCTTGACCGTCTTTGTCAGGGATTTGGTTTCAAGCACTGACATCTGCCAGCCTACAACTCCCAATTACTGGAGAAGCATCCACACAGCAGGAACGCAAAAATAAAACTTTTTTCCAGGAAAGGTTATTTTTTACTCAGTGAGGAGCTGTTATTTACTGGTTATTTTCTGATTGTTGACGAGGCACTTGTGGTTTTAAAACCGAGGAGTTAAAGGCAGACAACAGAACATAAAACAACCATAAAATCTGAAAAAGCCTTCTGTGCATTTACTGGTCCTACTGAAGCTATTTGTAAAGGCAGCATTAACTGCATGGAAATATGTAACGATATTAAATAAAGAAAATAGAGAATGATGGCTAAGATTGAAATAACATGACAGGAGGAAACTAAACCCAAAAATAAATAAAGCAAAATAAACTTCACATGAGTAAAAATGATAATAAACAATTTACCTCCCTATAGTAGTGGAAGAAGTATGGGCTTTCTATACTTAAGTGTAAGTACCAGTACATGTATGTGAAAATTCTTCATTAGAAGTAAAAGTTTTGCATTCAAAATCCTTTTAAAGTAGTTAAGTACAGATGTATTTTCAGCAAATTATACTTATACTTTTACTTATAAAAGTACTTTTTCTGCAGTAAAATGTCTCCTGTGTCTGATATATTATTATGTATTACATTATTAGACTGTTAATACTGATGCAACAATGTATAAGCAACCATTTACTGTTATAGCTGGTACAGGACCTAGTGTTTTATATACAGTACTTTATATACAAGTATTTTAGTTCAAGAGATAAATCTAAGGGGTGAGATGAGTGATGGCGTAGGAAAGAACAAAAAAGAAGAAAGATCTCCTACACACATTTCTATTCATTACTTGGACTTAATCTTTGATTTATTTTTTTTTGTGAAATTTGTTTGTTTTACCTCTTTGGCATCTAATTGAAAACATCTAAGACATTTAGAGGTGAAATATCTCTTTGGTGGAACTGATAACTCACAGACAACTGAAACAACAAGACATTTTTTTGTAATGGGTCACAAGCCAAAAAGGTTGGAAACCACTGGTTTAACCTTCATTGTATTTTAAGAGCTTATTGTATTTTTTCATGTAAAATCTTAATCTAAAAAGTAACTAGTAAATACATTTGTCAATTAAAATAGTGGAGAGCAGTTTCTCCCTTTGAATTTTAGTGGAGTACAAGAATAAAGTGGCACTAAATGGAATTAAGTATATGAACTTCCTAATTATACAGTACAGTAGTTGGGTAAACGTAATTAGTAACTATCCACCACTGCCTACATACAAACACACTCTCGCACAACAAAAGCAAATTTGAAGGAGGAAGAACCGACATCTGGCAGGCTCTTACATAAAAGTGATCTGATCGGATATAACAACTTTTCCTCAAGAAGGACCCGACAGTGACTAAGGCCTCAACATCACTAATTCGAACATCAGCTATCAACTGTAACAAAAAACACGACAGCTGTACAATACTGGTTTATCTTGGATGTCAGAATTGGAGCAGAGGGCGACCCCCCTGGTGCTCCAACACTGGCTTGTGACAGAGCAACGCTTATTCATCCTAGACAAGTGCAATCAAGTGCAGAAACATCAGTGAGAAACTTGGAGGAAGAGAGAGGTCCATCATTTCTGTGCATGAGGTCTGACAGCTACAGTCGGAGGGATTAGAGACTAATGAATCTTGTCAAAACTGATTAAGACTGAGCGAGTAAAAACCCATGCAGAGGCTTTCTCCAAATATGCACACCCACAACAACATCAACAAAAGACTCAGGAGAAACTTTCTGTGTACTTTACCTGGTACAAAAAAATTTCACGCAGTGAAATGTCAGTTGTTCTGATTGATTACCAGAAGAGTTTCATATCTAGGATGTTTCCCTGCCTTTCACCCAAGTGATGAGGACTTCACGACAGAAAGAGGGCAGCGTTTGGTTGATGATTTCATGGTTGTTTTTTTTTAGAAATAAATGCCCATGTATTGCTCCAAAGTCCAGTTATTGTAAAATTTGGATGTATTTAAGTGTTTTCCTTTCTTACTACTTTATACTTGTACTTTACTGCATTTCAGAGAGAAAGATTGTTCTTTTCAATTCACTACATTGTTAAGTTTCTACCTTACAAAATATACAATCACATTATAAAATCTGATCGATTGTTACAGATTTAATTACCCAAAGTATATGAAGTGGTTAAAATTGGCTCCACCTTGACCAATGACATTAAAGTAGCTTACATATTAATACATCAACCACAATGAACCAGTAATATAATAGTACATTCAGATAACCATAGGCACCTGGTTATGTTTTAAAACGTGGAAGCAAAATTGGAAAGATACATAATTCTACAAAACTAACTTATATTAACTTAATCATAATTCTTTAAAGGTCCTACTCAATCTTATGGTTCAGTTAATTCATAAAATCCCATTTAGGACAGGTGTGGTGAAGCAGGGTTGGGTGGAAAACATGCATGTGATCTAATAGAGGTCTGGGTAACACTACTCTAGGTTAGTCTGCTGTTGTGTGGGGTTAAACAGTCCAATGTTAGGTAAACTCATAAAAAAGGTAAGTAAACAATACTGTATGTTGTATTTGAAAAAGGTGTAAGTTTAGCCTCCACTACATAACAAATAATAAAATCAACATCCTGCCAGATCCTACCCAGTAGCACATCGGCAACATTACAATCCTATTTTTAGCTCATTTAAAGTTTGGCTGGAGTCGGTGGGCCAAGCAGGTTCATTCAACATACGCTAGCCTATCTTTTCATATGTTCTATTTTCTGTCCATGATCACAGATCATGGGCTAAATGTTTCTCACCTTTGTAAACTGGCACACTCCTGTGTGGATGCTGACAGACTGTAATTGACAGCCAAAGCATGCTGTGTCAAACGATCAACAACGGGTTGCTAAAAATACTTGAACTATCATTGATATGAGCTGCTCAAATATAATCAGCTGATTGTGGTGATGCAATGATGATACGCTTATTTTTAAAAAGACAGCAAAACCAATAATGTGGATGCATTTGCTCCAACTGCTCCATTGAACATGCCTATGAAGGTACTTGAAAAAAGGCCAGTATCATGTGCTGTGTCATATTTTAAAGGCACAATGTGTATGATTTGTCCAGATTTTTTGTTAAAAACGTTCAAACTATGATGTTGCAGAGATTTCTACTGAAGTTAGCATGCTAACCCACTAGCCCCAGCCTGTCCTGTCTTAAAAATAACACTTGACGAGGGGGTTATTGATCAATGCTCCTGCATGAACTCTCATTCCTTCACTACCTCTACTTTTTTGTCTCCTCCCAACATCTTGCCTGTATTTGACTGGGCAGACTGGGTGGGAAACCACTGTTGTCTCGGGACACGTTGCCTGCTCCTTTCTACACACTGATTATCTATAATATGTGATAAAAATGATCTGATTCTGATAAGTGATGATGCGTCTCATGCTTGCCAGTATTGTTCTCCTGTTTCAATTCCCCCCACCACTATTACACATGATAAAATCAAAATCTGCCCATTCACTATAATTTTTTGAAATAGTATCACTTCTGTTTGTTATTGTTTTTTAAATTACGTATTTATTCTACAGATTTGTCAGTTGCGTCTAAACAGAGTGACAGAACAGCGCTTCCCCGCAGGACATCACACAAGGCAATGGTCCTTTTAACTTCATAGTTGCAGAAGAAGCAACGACTAAAAGGCTTAATTTATGTGGTTATTATAAAGATCAGCTCTAATGTTAGGCTACATGTGATTAGAAAAGAGCAGAGGAGCAGAATTGCTTAGAGATTAGCCTGGCTGAGGGGAAGAGGAGGTGAAATGCTACCTTACGGTGCTGTCGAACTGTAATGCATTATAGATGAGAGATGTGTTTCTGTTATTTATTCCACCCTCATTGATATAAATGGGTATAACTGATATAACACTTTTGATAAAGGACACTGCAGCCACAGTTCAGTCTGAATATTGGGGCACTAAGCATTAAAATTAGCATATTAGCATATAGTTGAGTAACTGTGGCCCCAGAGTAGACCCGTATCCACTGCAGTGTTAGTACTCTGATTTACTCTCTGAGCTGTTCAGCACAGACCTGCTAACATACTGATAACAACATGTCAGAAAAACACACATGCAATTTGTAGCAGGTGACAAAGGACCAAGCCAAGATTTGCTGCGGTAGGCAGACCAAGCAGTCATACCACACACTCACACACACACACTCACTATAATCAATCTGCCGTGGCTCTTTCACATTATTCAGACGTGTGCTAGGGGCTCTCCAACGCTCAGCTGCTCATGCAATATTCAGCTGTGGGATTTACCGGCTGGCTGGGGAGACGGTGTAGTGAAGTGACAGAGCAGAGCCTGGTAAGGATGTGTGGGTGTGTGTGTGTGTGTGTGTGTGTGTGTATTGGTCACAAAGCTCAGGAGGATCCTAAAATAGATTTGACTTCAACCTGTCTGACAAGAGAAGACAGCTTTGAAAGGAAGAGTCTGTGAATGAATGTGTGCTGAAGTGCAGTGTCTAGACACACACACACACACACACACACACACAAATAAAATCACAGACACACAAACAAATCTTCACTTTAAGTAAAAGCTCAATATTTTGGGAAATATGCTTTTTCACTTTCTGGCGGAGAGTTAGATTCATACCACTCTCATATCTGTTCACAATGAAGCTACAGCCAGCAGCTGGTTAGCCTAGCTTAGCATAACAACCAGAAACAGGGGGAAAAAGCTAGCCAGGCTCTGTCCAACAGTAACAAAATCATCTGACCAGCACCTTTAAATCTTATTCAGAATGTATCATTTTGATAGATCTCTCATGGTGTTTTCTGTGAATTTTTGTCAAACCATCCTGCAGACACATCAATGATTTAAAGAAGTGGATTACTCTTGTTTATGTCTTTATGTAAAATTGTTTTCAGTATCAAAGTAATCCAGTGATAATTGTCTGTACATATATTGGTACACTGCAAACAGAAAGTGCTAATAGATAATTTGGTATGCCTTCAGCACACTTTTAATTGTGATAATTCAAAATAAATAAATAAATACAAATATAGACTACTAAAAAAAATGGGTCTCACGTTGTAGTCCACAGCTAACAGACTTCAAGGTAACACATACAGTACTCCCTGTAATTCGACACATTTTAGGGTTTATCCAAACATGTTTTGAACATTTTGGGCTTAAAATTTCCTAAACTCACAGTTCAGTAGGTCATCATTAATTTGGGGTTGAAACATTAAAAACTTGGGGTGTCAAGGTCAACGGAGGACATGTGACAAAGGCATATTCCACACTATGGACCCACTCATACAGTACAAAATAAAAGCACACATGTATGTACTCAGCCGCCTAAAAGAGGGAGTGAATGTGTATTAGTGTATGAGGTTCATACATAAACCGTCTCCCTCTGTTGCTCATAAATAATAAACAGACATCTGGAGGCAAAGTCTAAACTCCGTCCTGAACGCTGCCCTCGCTTCCTATAAATCACGCTCATATTTGCTCAATGAATCTGTGTCAGTAGATCATTAAGCTCCAAAGGCCAATGTAGCGGCAGGAGATAGACACAGCTCTGCTTTCGCCTCTTCACACTTCTCCTTACTTCTCCACACGAACAAGCTTTTATCATGAAAGAGGTGAGGGGGAAAGACAGGCTGAGGCTTCTCCTCCACTGTGCCAAACACAGGAATGCCATTACTTGTTAGGTGGAGGAATACAGAGTGAGAAAGATACTTCAAATGTTATCTTTAAAGCACAGAAGGGAAAAAGTAGGCTGGGATTCTATCTTGGTATTTCCTAATTGGCTCTAAGGGGGGGAAACTCCATAAAAGTAAGCCAATGTGAGAGAATTTGTGCACATAAAAAATGGAGTAGAAAGAGAAGAGAATAAAAAAAGACGGAAAAAAGAAGATAAACATTTAACATCCAAACAATTGTATGTATGTATGAGTTTCACATATTAATTTAGAAAAAAAACAAATCTACTTACAAAAATGAAAATACATAACATATGAAAATATCAAAGACACACGGCATTATGACATGCATGCAATTAACTGGAGGGGAGGAAGAAGGCATCAGCTGCATTTTAATTAACATACTGTTCCTGTAATTGGTTCAGTGTAAACAACCTGCAGAGTGTGTGTGTGTGTGTGTGTGTGTGTGTGTGTGTGTGTGTGTGTGTGTGTGTGTGTGTGTGTGTGTGTGTGTGTGTGTGTGTGTGTGTGCGAAAAATTTTTTTAATTTTTAATTTGCACAGCAGGATAATAATGAGCACAAAAAGATATTGTGCAAGCTTCAAAAGCATAACCTCCAGGGGTCTTAAACATGAAATGAAACTTCTCAAAATGACTTTCTCAAAATGAAACTGCAAGAAGAGGAGAGAAGAAAACAACAATAGTAAGATGACAAAAATCTAAACAAAATTAATGTAGACAAAAAAACTAAATGACAGCAAAACTCAACCAGGGTACAAAGCAGTGCATGAAAAACAAAATCCATTAGTTGCAAGTGCAAATAAAGGCCATCATCTACTGTTTCAATGTGTTTTTTCTTGTTTTGCCAGATGATTCTTCAAATTTGCGTTTTTGCAGTCAGAAAAAAGTAAACGAGACTGAGGGAATGACAGAAATAGACAGAAAAGACAGAGACAGAAAAAGTGAAGAGAGGGTGACAGACATTTAGAAGAAGTTAAAGACACGATCAAGGTGAACTGGATGAAATGGGAGGTCACGTTCTCCTGAAACCGGGAACATACAGACCCTAAGGATTCAGACCATCTCTCATGCACTGAAACTCAACCATGAAATTCCCCACACAAGCCTCCTCAACTCCACCTCCGCCTTCTTGCCCCCTGTCGTCCCTAACGTCACTTTGACAGCTCAATAATTGACTGCTTATGTTTTATTAATAGGGAGAGCCATTAGGGGTCTGGGGTTCGGTCTGCATACTCTCCGAGACAAAGCACTGCCCTCAGATCAGACATCTCCTCTTTCTTTTTGTCTCATATTTTGGCATCTGCTCAATGTTTCACTGTGCAATGGCTTCTTGATTAGCCTTATACACAACAGAGGTGTCCTCCCTCAGTGTCATTGTGGTGTTTCCCACAATGCAAAGGTAACACTATCATCACCGCTGACAAAATGAGTGGGTTCTTTTCAAAACACCTTCCAAAAATGTCTTCCTTTTTGGGAAGAAATATGCTTTAATCTTATCTAGATGCCTCTGCAGTCTTCTAAGAAGTTAAAGATATCAAACCATATCAAAAACTTTTCTCATGATCAAAACGCAAATATCTCATTATCTCAAGATAACTAATTCAATGTTTTGCCAAGATCCAAACTTGACAGCCTCATTGATGTTACTCAATTTAGTCTGACAGAGTAGAGAAAGACAGAAGATAAAGACAGCGACTGATTAAAAGATCAAATTTTACATTAATCAATCTCTGATACAGGCTGAAAGACAAGATTCAAAGAGGTCACTGTCCATAAAGTATGGGGGGCCCCGGAGGACAGAAGCAAAGATGATTTCTTCTTAAACAATCCTCGTGATTGTACAAGATCATAAAACTATAATGTTTGTTAACAACTTTACGTGAACAACACTAAGAGTCTACAGCCATGCTAAGCACAGCGATGCTAACATCAACATGCTAACATGCTCACAATGAAAATGCTAACATGCTGATTTCCGCCTTCACCAAATTAGTTTACCATGTTATCATACTAACCTTTGCTAATTAGCAATAAACACAAGTAGAGCTTAGACTTAGGGGAATGCCATTGGCTTTGTTATAAACCAAACTATTAGACATATAAGATTTTTGCCCCTGATGATGATGCTAGTTGAGAAGTTAAAAGTTATTACTATTCATCTTGAAGGGAACATGAAAGCATTCCATCCAACTGTTGAAACATTTCAGTCAAAACCACAAATGGGAGCTTCATGGTGGCGCAAGCAGAAAAGTCAGGTTCTCCCCAAAGTCAGTATGATTCACCCGCTGGGAACTATGAATGTCTGTAGCAAATTTTGTGCCAATCCAATGAGAAATATTTCGACTGAGTGAAGACTCGCTGGTAGTGGTAGAGGAAAAATGAAAACATCAACATTACGACTCATCCTCTGGACGTTTGTAAGAAGTGTCATGGCAGTCCATCCAACATCCTACTGCTCCCCTAGGTGAGTTTGTAATCAAAAGCACAAATTAGTCTCAATAATGAGATTTTATGAGCTACTAAGAGATAATGAGAGATAAAAGATATGGCAGTAGCCTAGTATTACTAAATAACTGCTTGGCATAAAAATACATTTATTGGCTCGACACTGACTAGTTCCCCACCTTACCAGCAAAAGTCAATAAACAAATGTTTATTAGTGAATCTAAATAACAGTATTGAGCAGGCTAACTTGTCTGAACTCTTTCTTGAGTGAAAACACAAAGATCAATAGCAGTGTCATTCTCACTCAGTCTGTGTAAACTGGCTGACGGTGGTTTATTGCCTTTAGTACCTGCAGACCCCAGAGATGCTGAATGACATCCCACTATAGCAGAAAAGGGAGGTTCATCCTCCAATAAAAGGCTATTATTGAAAGCGCATTCACGCAAACACAGACCTTCAGCTTTATGTTTCCATACGTTTCTCCTACAGACTTTCTCAAGCTGATCAGATGAACAGGTTTCTGCAGGGATGAGCGTCAGTGGGCTATAAATAAAGGATTTAATATAAAGTTTAATATACAGATTCTGGAAAACAACCGTAATGTAATATTCACTGTTGACTATTGTTTTATAATATATGATCTAGACATTTTATTTTTGGCCAAGCTAGCTGCGTGGCTCTATGGATGGCATTTAGAACAGATTTTAAACAGACAAATCCTAACAACTTTGGGGATCCCCTGATCTCTCATCTAGCACCTTCATCAGGTCAAATTTTAATTTGTCCATTAATTTAGTTTATCAGCCTCAGCTGCACTTTGTGTTTAGTGCTAATTAGCAAATGCTAGGATACTACGCGCTAAACTAAGATGATGAACAGGGTAAACATTATACCCGCTGTGCCTCAGTGCAGTCTTATAGAGCTGCAGAATAGCGTGGCTGCAGAATCATGAGGGCAACACACAATGTCTGAATCTAGCACACACCAAAACACATAGGTTTCTTTTTTCCAGTTATTATTTGGGAATTTTAGGTCTTTATTAGATTAGATTATTAGAAAATAATGGAAAGATGATGGAAATGAGGGACAGAGATGCATTTGAACCTGGAATTCGCAGTTCTTTGTTGGCCTTTTAACCCCTAAGCCACGGGGACGCCACTGCTTTCTTTTTAAGCCCACCCACTGGTGACTCACAGCAACACATACCTGCATGTGACAAAACACCGGCAACACTTTTCAACCTGCAATGACACGTGTTCTGTTTCACAGGGTTGACCCAAACAACCAACTCTCCTCAGATTGACACATCCTGGTTACTGTGCCTTGACTACTTCTTCTGCCTGTATATATTTGTCTGATGTGTGTGCTATAGACGTTACACATCAAATGACATGGACAAACTCAGATGCGTGCTTGAACTCAAACACCTGAAGCAGAAATTGAAATTTGGATGGAAACATTATAAACATGCATCCATGCATGCAGCTTTTAGGGATTCTGCTTGTCAAAACAACATATTTGTGACTATAAAAAATAATCGAAATAAAAGCGGATTACCTTGAAACCTTCATGTTCAGTGCAGTGCATAAAAGCTGCAAATGCACTCAATAGCTTTTTCTCTTTTGTGAATTGCAATGTGTGTATGTATAAATGAATACTTCACATTTTCAACTAAAGACCAATTACCTGCAACAAAATTAGACAAAGGTCGCTCTGCAGCCTTGGTTTTGCTGTCTTAATTGGCTTTTTATCTGTATTACCCCAAAACATCCACATTAACTTCCTGTGATGATTAGACGTACTTTAATTTCACACACAGCTGAATTATTTCTGAAGCTTGCCGAAGACAGCAATGTGTTCACTGCACTCAGTGGGACACACAAATAACAAGCTGTTGAATACTAAAGAGCCATCCACAAAGAGAAAGCTTGATAATCAAATCTGCCCACTCCCGCCCTGTGCCAGATATCCTTGGCCATGGTATCTGAAGGCAGAATGAGGGAGGAGAGGTGGAGCGAGAGAAAACACTGGTGCAGCTATGACGTAGAGCTACGTTCACAAAACCAGAAGAAATCTTTTTTTATGTATAATGAATGCAAACCATTAAAAATGCATGACAGGGAGACATGAATTCCATTTCCTCGATCAGCTCAGAGTAAGAGTGACCTAGAAACAATTAAAACAACAATGGATACTGAAACCGATTTTATCTCCTGGGAGTTTTGAATATGTCTGTGGTTACACAAGAGTATTTGTGTTTATTAGAGAGAAAAAGAGAGGTGTATGTCATAAAAGACAGACGAGGTAAGTATGTAGGTTATGACTCGACACTGAGGTCTGCAGTTATACCAGCTAACGCACATAGAGGCAGGCAAAGAAACATCAATCAGCCAGCCATGACCCAAGTAGTTGTTATATGTTTCGAACGAAAGTGCAGAGAATCTAATCCACTTAAGAACACAAAATGATCCGTGCCCTCTGAGAGCCCGGGGGGCCACAGCAGAAACTGGAATACAAATGAGAGCTTTGTATGCAGCGATCTGCAGCACGCCACTCCACTCTGCTCCACCCATGGTGTCTGCTGACGGCTGGACACCCAAATCATCTCTACGCTAAAAAAGCATGGCATTTTCAGCTTGTCTGTGCCCAGTGTTCATATTCAGGACTTTTTAAATCATTATGAGGCTAGACGTTCATGTGCGGTCACTTCGTCCAACCAGAAATACTCAAACTGTCAGTGATAAAAATTTACATATGTTTGTTCCTGAAATACTGGTTGGTTCAGTCTGACATGTTGGTATATATCTGATTATAATATGGAAACTGTATGCTATGAATCTACACTACATTGCCAAAGGTATATGGACACCAAAAATGTGAATGTTGTCATTCCAAAACCATGGGTGTTAATATGTGAAACCTTGCTGCTTATCTTTGTCCTGAATACCTTGGGCTTTTTTGGAAAAGTATTCATTTCACATTCATCATTTTGAATAGTACCAGTGTTACTGCAAGTATATTTACATAGTAATGTTCACATTCAGTACAAAACCTTTTGCCGGACATTCGATAGTCACTTAACAACTTGGCTCTTCCAAGTTTTCTTCTACAACATCAACTTCAAGTATTAACAATTGAACATGGGAAGCTTTCACTTTAGACGAAACAAAGGGTTGCAGGAGTGGGTGAGAGGAAAATAAAATAAAAAATCAAGCAACAAGCGTGTTGTAAGGTGCAATAAAACAGTAAAAGACATGGTAAATTCTCACTCATTTCTCACATTCCCTCCTCTATCAATTCAGCTAAAGTCTGACCTTACACATTTGAAGTGGCATTTTCTTTTCACCATGTTTTCACATTTCCTTGACCAAACAATTAATCGAACAATCAAAAAATAATCTGCAGATTAATCAATAATGAAAATAATCATTAGTTGCATTCCTAAACATACCATCTTCATCAGGCCAATCAATACATTTTTAAAAAGCCCGATGTGAAAACTGACCTCCTTAAGTTTCATTTTGAGCCGTGATGTCTGAGTAAAACATTTAGACTAAAGGTGGATTAAAACAAACAAACAGCCGGTACTTCAGATCCAATTACAGCAGGATCTGAAGTGTCCTAGATAATGATTTTCATACCAGACTAGAGTTTGTTAAAAGGACTTATAAAGCTCTTTTGTCTGAGTAATTATAGAGCCGTCTGTAAATGAACTATGCAGTCACAACAGTGAAACCACATCTGCACACATCCCTGTGTTGTTTAGTTGAAGAGCCCTTAGGCAGGATCTCTCATAGTTGCTGTGACAGGTTTTTGCATTATAGGGCGGCTAAAAATGGTCATGCAGAGCACTCTGTCCATTTATGTCTATTGACTTAAGTGGCTAAAAGGGTCACATTTCAGACACCTAGACCTATACTAATCTGATGGTCTGGTAAAGGTCTTTATGAACGAAATGTTAGTCTGAATTTTGTGGCTCCAATGGATGTTCTGTTTACTGAAGTAGATTTTAAAGCCCATTTTAAAAGAATACTCCAAACCTATGATTTGGAAAAATACTCACCACCTTCAAAGGATGGGGGCATGGACGCATCAATCAAATTAAATATATTTACACGCTTGTAACATCTTAAAATGCCAGATTTTAACCTGTTAAGTTGCAAAAAAAAGTAGCATGCATGGGTGTATAGAGAGAAACTATATGTTTTTGGCCAAGTGGCTCTCTGTTGTCAGCTTGGATTTACAACACTACACACAACATACTAATATCAGCTAGTTAGCATAATCTCTGAAAATTTAACATAATCCACTTCTCCTGTGTCAGTTTGTATACTCAAATACGTTCCTCAGAGACACATTTTGGCATCTGTATTTTTAACATATTGAGTATACATTTGGACAAAGAGTGGTTTGTGAACTTTTGTTTTGTATTCTGATGCTTTCTCCTCACCAAAGGTGCCTTGCCACTTGGCTCAAGGAAGCCCAATGGAGTCACATTCATACTGGTTTAAGAAGTTTGTATTGTGAATTTGACACTTTTTCTCACTGTGAAGCTGGGCACCTTTTTGGAATCCACTGTTACTGGTGTGAATTCAAGTTACAGCTAGTTTTCAAAGCCACCTTTCAAGCCTGCATGTTTTCAGTGGAGTATTCCTTTGTTTTTAAATTTTATTGAGACACTTTGAATGCAGTGAAGAAGAGATACAATTGTGGTGAATGCCTCTGATCTGTCTGAGTTACATGTGGTTAACCACCACACAATTTTAGACAACAAGCTCTGTGTTTCTGACCAGTTTAAGGCTGCAGCTCAGCTCATGAGGTCGCACATCACACGGTAACCCATTTTTCCGGTCTATTCTTTTAGCTGTAACCAAAGCTTTTAATATCAGCTGTCTGCTAAAACAAATATGGATTAAAGAGACAGTGAAGCTCTATTTTAGAGACAGGTCACATGCAAAACATAACTCCTTTCTTAGATTTACATAAACAGAGCTACTGGGGAACTATTCAGTTACCAGACCTGACTGGATGTGAGGTTAGGTGCTTCTCTTACAACAAATCATCTGAGTCATTTATTTTCATCAATAAAATCTCTACAACTTTAGTTGAAGTAAGTATTGCAGCAGATTAGTTGGACCACGCTGCTGTGGCTTGCTCAGCATCTGGGAGGCCAGAAAGGTTATGTTTACTAGGCTTGTAAAGCAACGCTTATTTCTGACTGGCAGCGATAATGAATGCTCATTTCAACAGTCATCCAGGGGCAGAGATGAAAGGTTTTAGCTGCCGATGCCAACCTCAGGATTTTCGCTGTGTCCATCTGTCCAGCCAATACATCAGGGAGGAGTCCGGTGGAAACAGGAGGTCATATGACTCAGCCACCCAGGAGCTGGGCGCCAGACGTGGCACAGCAGCTTTCCTAATGACTACAATATGTTAAACCTTCTAAGCTCTACTCCCAGCAGCAAGTTTTCTAAAAGGAACCTGACCTACATTTCTCCTCCATGCTCTGAATTCAGAAAAAGTTCTTTAAGTCTCAGTGAAGGCAGAACTGAAATAGCAGCTCCCCCTTTTCACACTGCCTGCTGCAGGAGGCAAGCCCGCAATCCAGCCTACAAGGCCTTCATGCAATTATCCAAAACTGCGAGAATGAAATGGTGTATTTATGGAAGATTACACAAAATGCACCGACAATGATGAGGAATACATTTTCAAGGAAGGCGTTTTTTTTGAACAGGCATTTAAGGCATTACTTAGATACCAATCTGGGACAAAAACACATATGCACAACATTAATAATCAACTACAAATGCTTGATATACCGGATGCTTTTTCCATTACCACAGCCACAAAGTGCAAAATAATACAAATAAACCGTTGCTATGGAAAATCAGTGAATAATGTATTACAAGGATTTCCCTGGAAGTCAATGTTTGGACACACAAATCATAACAACAGCCGCACTGGCACTATGACTGTGTCAAGGAACAATAACTCCACTCTGTGCAGGAATTCACATTTCCACAGGCCAGAATAATCAATATGAGAGTGAAGGAACAAATCAAGATGTCAGGAAATAAATCAAAAAGTGGCACTCTTATAATAACACCAACTAAATACCTCAAGTGCAAAATGTAAATCTAAAAAATGTTAGATTTACGACATCCAATTGCGGCTGATAATATAGCAGCTGCATCCCTAGTGTGGCAGGTAGAAACAATCATCCAGGAAAAAACATCCACGTTATTGATTTTCTGTGCATTGGTGCGACATTAAAGATTAAAGGGATATTTCTGCTAATGAAAGACAGGATCGAACATTCACGCGATTCATTTTCATAACAACAACCAAAGCAAATTTTGTCCATAAAAACATTTAAAAAAAGAAGACAAGTTTTAAAAACACATTATTAAATCGCAGCACTAGAAACATCACTTTTCCTTTTGACTACACTAAGCCTCAACAGTTTCAGGGCTGCCTTGATATAATCTCATCTACATCTGGCACAAAGTTTTGACAAATCTCTCTGCCTTTTTAGCCCGTTAACCTCATTTTCCTGCATTACTACCTCCAAAAGAGCTGGAACATGTGACAAAGTAAACAGGTCCCAGGATGCATTGCGTAATCACTGAGCTATTTCAATCATTTGAGCTACATTTAGAAATAAGACCACCCCTGCAGCAAACAATCACATTTTCACATCATGATGATCTTTAGAAATGTGATTTGTGGATTTAGTTTAATCAGTGAGGTTGACGTTCACAAAATTACACATAATCTGTAATTATGTCAGTGGTTATATTGTTGATGAAAGTCATGAGGTATGCATAATAACTGCTTGAAATGGATAAAAAGATAGATATTGAAGTTCATTTTTGACCTTTTAAACAGTAAGATGAAAAATTCCACAGTGTGTTAAGAACATTTAACTGCATTTCATGGTCTTTTGAGCCAATTCCATGACAAGTGAACAAATCCATTACTAATGACGACAGTGAGGTGTGTTTGAAAGCTCTGGAAAAAGCTTGGAAGTAAATCTTAAATTAAGATGTTTGATAAATAAGCTGAAGTAGTTTTGAAGGTCACAAGTAAAACATTTTTTCATTACTAATTCCTTTCTAAGGATCAATAAATAAACCGAACAGAAAAAGTGAAAACTACAAAAAACTACACTAAATTCTACCCGCACTGACATCTTCAAATATTATTTATTATAATTATTCAATTACAATAACGTAAAACAGAGAAATGAAATCCACACATTTGAGAGGCCTGAAGCAGCGAATGTTTGTCATTTGTGTTTGATAAATTATTTTTAAAATTAATTTATTCTCAAACCCCGCCTTTCGCCCGATGTCAGCTGGGATTGGCTCCACCCCCCCGCGACCCTGTACGCAGGATAAGCGGTTGAGGATGGGTGGATGGATTTACTCTCAAAATTGTTATTAATTATCTATCAATCGACAAATTAATAAATCAGCTAATCTCTTTCAAACATTAGACTTCCAACTTATTTTTCTAAATGTTTTGGCAACTTGGAAGCAGTGTAACTAACTTTAAACATATAAAGTTGTTACGATGAAACAGTTGCTTATTTACTACACATCCACAAGATACGGAGCAACATTAGCATTCATTTGGAGCTGTGCTTCACTCTACCTGGTAAAAGTGAGTCAAATATTCCCTCCTTTTAGCTGTGTTCTGGTTTGGAAATATCTGGCTCTTTGGCTGCTAATGTTTTGTTATATTCACTAGCTAGTCGTTCACTTCTTGTTGTTCACCGTTTGGAGTGCGTTTGGTATTACACACTGTGTTTTTATAGCTTTTTCACTGAAAATAAAACAGCTGCCTACAGCTGAGAGCAACAACGCTAATGAGAACGGGGAGAGTGAATCAAAACCGTAAAGTCATGGGCCATATAACCAAAACATTAAGCTGAACGACGCTAATACAATGTGTGGAGAGCTACAGAAAAAGGGGATAATTATCAGAGAGTAACACATTTTACGTTACTTTTTCCATTTGTAATCCAAATATTTTTAAATAGAGTAGTGCTGCTTTAATGAAGAAACATAACATTTGAAAGCTTTTGAAATTCCAGCAACTAGGGCTCAGCACATTATAAAATAATCTGCAAAATACTGAAATATAAATTATTTATTATTCTCTGTGGATAGTGGAAGCAAACACTGAGGCATTACATTTTACTGTGCCATTTTTGCTGATGAATGAAACCTCACTGTTTGATATCTTAATAGTAAGCTGTTGGCTTGTGTCGGGTCCAGCTGGATGCCATTTAGTCTGCTCTGCCTCACCCTGAGGTCTATTTAGACTAAAAGACCCAGTGAAGATGAGGTTATGCCCCCGGACTGAACATTTACAGTGACACACAAATTGGCGACGGTTGGTTTAGCTCTGCTGCATCAGAGTTGACATTTTCTTCCAAGAAGCGAATGTGCTGCTGAATTGAAAGAGAAATGTAATTTTCCACTGTATTCTCAAGCGTAACATGTGCGGCCATTTTCCAATTAGTATGAATTTAATTTGGGGAGCGTATGCTAATAACATGTCCGCGCTGTAGATCCACATAGAATTTGCACAGTAATTGAGTTGTAGCTCTGAAGCCCAAAAGTATTAAACTCCTCAAACACAAAATTGGCCTCTAATCTTTTTTTTGCTATTTTCACAACCTTTATTCACACAAAGAAGATACACTCCTTTCTACGACACTGTGCTGTTTCTTAATAGCTGCAAATATTAAACTGACTACATGAAAGGATCCTTGACACCACCTGGGTAAAACCAGTAACCATTTACAGTAATCCCAAACTCATTTTGCAAAAAGGCAGTGAATTAAAACAAGATCTGAACATATATTATCAAACACTGTCTTTGGGGTAATAATAGGAGAGCACAAAAAACAGGCAGTCAGACATAGCGCTGCGCACCGAGGCGTGAGGAAAGTCAGCTGGAGGTAAAATGGATCTGCCTGCAGAGTCACAAAGCATCTCCAATGTGTGCGTGTGTGTGTGTGTGTGTGTGTGTGTGTGTGTGTGTGTGTGGAGTGAGGAGGCGACTGCCCTTTTCCGTCCTGCCCCGTCTGTCCTCCAGGACGTGCTGCATCAGCAAGATGGAGGAGGCTGGATATCTTACATAAGACCGTCTGATTTAACATTCAAAGAATATGGCAGGGAGATTCACAAAGACAAAGAGATCTGAATGAGAAACAAGTATAACACGGTTTGAGTTTCCAGGCTGCTGCAGTGGTCCACCACTTTGGTCCAGACTGAAATATCTATTGGATGGATTGCCATGAAATTTGTTACCGGCATTCATGTTGCCCTTAAGATGAGTTGTAATAACTTCTGTGATCATTTAACTTTTCTTCTCGGCCATCGTCAGACCTTTAATTTGTCCAATAAGTAGATTTATAATCTAATACCTGCAAAACTAAAGACCTCCCCATCATCCTCAGCTGTACTTTGTGTTTAGTGCTGATTAGCAAATGTTAGCATGCTAACACCCCAAACTAAGATGGTAAATATGGTAACCATCATACCTGCTAAACATCCGCATGTTAGCATGCTGTTGTTAGCAATTAGCTCAAAGCACCACTAAGTGCAGCCTCACAGAGCTGCTGGCAAGGCTGCAGACCCTTAGTTTTGTATAAACTCCAAACCATTGGTACAGAACAGGCACTGAGTACAGGACACAACATAAAACAATGAGAGGCTTCAACTGCCTCTCATTCATCCTACTCTAAATTCTCACAGTGTGAGCATCCCAGGCAGCCAGGGTACAAAAGAGCAAGTGTCTCGCTGCTGCTCAAAGCGACATCTCAGCACTCTCGCCTCCAACAGGCCCAAATATGACAGCCTACTGGGTCCAGCTGCCACTCGAGGGCCCGTTCAATCCCGGCTCTGTCTCTGCGATTGGCCCCATCGCTCGCAGCACTTAGCCTCACGCCTGTGGGATGATGTGCAGAAATGCAACTGATGCCCACTTCAAAAATCCCAAGATGAAACACAGCTTCTTGCCCTTGGCTCTTAAGATCAGAAAGGCTTAGGTGGTAACATCGCCAGCGTGATTGATATTGCACGCAGGATCGAGGGCTGAAGTGGCTCTTAGAAGACACGTCCATCTTTGGGAATAAATGTGCAATTATTGGAACACATTCAGACACACTGAGCAATGAAAAGGTGCACTTGGTGCTCATTCAAATGCCTCTCACGATGAGGTGGCAGAACATAAAAGTACATTTCACCTTCACACTCAGGTGTGTCAGACAGACACTTAGGTAGGCTGCTGAGGAGTATAATAAGGACAACCCTCAGTGTACCCTTCATGTGCTTCACATCATGACTTAACACTATGAGCAGCAGTGGACCAGATCCTCATAAACTCTCTGTGCTGCCTTATAAAAAAGGTGCACATGACGACATTTACATTTGCGCCTAAATCTGACATCTGGATTTCCAGACTATATGCAATTATCATTCAACCACCCTCTAAGATAGGTGAATAAGGCCCCTCCCTTACCTATGACAGGTGATTATTAAACATCTCAGCGTGGAGCGGCATGTGTCCTGAAGTGACTCTAGGAAACGTGAGATCAGTGCAGAGGCAGCACTTCTACAAGCCTCCCAGCCTAATAGCCTTGGGCTTCAGAGACCTCAGAGCCACAGCGAGCAGGCGTTCATGGGGGCATGAAGAAATTACAGGATAAATTGATAAAATCAGGAGAGGAACACAGTGTACTGGTTCAATTCAAAAAATATCACCTGGTCCCTTAAGACATACAGTAGTTTGCCTGAGTGTTATAACAGTGATAATCCCAAGCAAGGTCAACAGATCCCGGGAACGGATTAAGGCACAATGACTTATATACAGCGTGGATCAAATGAATATAAACTCTCATATTGACAAAAGTATGGCTTGCTATTAGAAACACAGCGCATCTATGTTTTGGTCTAAACCTGGATCATCACAAGGATGGGGATATGTTACTACAGCAGGCCCTCTACAACCTGGAATATGTTGTCTCACCTCACACCTTCCCATCTTATCATTACAGACTCATTGGCTACTCCACTATCCAGCTACTTAATTATTGCTTACCCTTAAAAACCCAGTCATTGTAGCTTTATGCTTGCTTGTATATTAAACGAAATCTATCTACATCCATGACCTGACAACTCACACTGATGAAGTAAAAGCAATGGTCAGAAATTGTGGGAAATATGCTTTTTTCTTCTTTCTTGAAAAGAAAAATCAATACCTCTCTCATATCTGTCAGTTAAATATGAGCCATGAAATGGTTAGCTTAGCATAAAGACTGGAGGCAGGGGGAAACAGTTAGCCTGGCTGTGTCTGAAGGTGAAAGCCGCCTACCAACTCCTCTAAAGCTATCGTTTGCTTAATCTGCCCAAAAAACAAAATGTAAAAACCTCAAGCTGCAGTTATATGATGGGGTCATGCGGCAGAATTTTCTTGGTCTAGAGCAGCGGCTATCTGGAGTTAATCTGTCTCCCGCTTCATATTTAATGAACAGATCTGAGAGTGGTATTGATTGCCTCATCCTTGGCAAGAAAGCGAGTTTCCTAAAATGTTGAATTATTCTTTTAAAACAGCAGCACAGCACTTACCAACGCTGCTGCTGGCACAGACATTATTAAATTATGACTCAAGATACATTTTTACAGTTTTTGTCTACAAACTGTTTACAAACTAAGGACTCAGCATGTTGGGGATGATCTGCTTCTGATGAGCATCAATTTGACTGTGTAGGACCGCGTGACTCATAAAATAGAGTAAATTAAATGTGTGAAAACACTGATTGTGCACAATTTTCAGCAATAACTTCTAGTGCTTTGCTAAAATCTGCAAAAAGATTCTCCCATGTGTGTCCTCCACTGCGAGAGGTGCCCTATGGAGAGTTTTCTTGCAAGTTTACGTTCAGTGCTCAACAAAATAAATTGTGTGCCTCCTTGGGGGCTAACAAACATGTCTGCTAGCCAATCTTCTTCTTCCCTGCCTTTGTTGATGTACTGTTGCATTTCCTCCACCTGTACACCAGTGGAATAATGTGAAGCTTTTGGCAGGAATGTGTATTGCATGTGTGTGCACAAGATTAAAAAAACAGGGACACATCATTTAAAAAAACGCTTCATTACACTGCTAGAGCTCAAACACTCCGCAGTTTGGATGCTTTAAGAGAAGCGAGCTAACTTCTCTGCTGAAAAATGTTTAAAAAAGGAAAAAATTGTCTGCCCTGTGAAGATGGACAGCCTGTTTGTCTGTCTGTTTAGCCACCTTGAGAGGCTGCATCACTGAATGAGACAGTTGATTTGACATCTGGTTAACAAGCTGACTTCCTCCTGTCTAAACTCTGACAAACAGCGGTCAATAGAAAGCTGCAGTGATCTTGATTGGCAGTTTCCTTCACACAAGAAGTGAGATGACTTTGCTGAGCCCCATTCACACCAACTCACTCCCTCATTTAAAATAAAGTAGATCTCTACAGTCAAGCAGCTTCATGTGATGGCCTACACTGTTCGTGTGGTCATGACACACAAGCAGGGTCACCGGGGGATTAAACCTGCGTTTTAGTTACAGGAACCTTTTTATCTACTTGTCCACTCTGCTGAATAACATCCCAGCTACGCAATTCCTGAAAATGAAGTAGTCTTATTTCAGCTAAAAGCCATGTAATGTACTACCCACTGAATTAGTATTAACTTAAGAGGATAGAGAGATGTTAAGGAGAGACTGTCATCACTTTAATATAAATAAATAAAAACACACATATACTCCCCTAACCACCATATTAATTACAGCTTCTCCACAGGCTGACAGCTGCTGACCAAGTCTGACAGCAGGTATTAGTCAAGTGGGGTTTAAACCACAAAGAAAAATGAATAATCCAAGCCTGAATATTCATTAGATTTCAATATGCTCTCCAGAAACACTAGGGGTCTTCTTCGGGTCTTTTTTCTGACCTTTTCCAGTGAGGTTTTAGCTAAGTTTAAAGTGCTAAAGAAAAAGAACCTTGCATGGAGCTGCAAGGTTAATGAGAGAGTAACGCCTGCATGCTGACTCCAAATGACAAATTACTTTAAATAGATCTGAATCTTCAGAATGTTTAAAAATGGATACAACACCCAGAGGTATGTTTTTACATCTCCCAAAAGAGTCCTACATCTAGTATTGATGTCTTGTTTGTCTCATGACTCAACATGCATTTCAGGAAAATAGACAGCGGATACAAGTGTGGTAATAGCCTCTTTTTTTTTCATTTATACTATTCAATGCATGAAAAACATCTGACATAACCAGTAAGTGTCTGAAAGCTAATTTTCTGTAATTGCTTAACAAGGTTACAGGACAATGTGGCTAATTTTAATATTAAGAAAGGTTTCAGATAGAACTAGATTACACAGCGCGCTTAAAGACCCAGAGAATATGGGCTAATGCGATTATTCTCATTATTGATTATTCTGCTGGTTATTTTGTTGCAAAAATGCCCATCACAAGTTCTCACAGCCCAAGATGACGTCCTCAAATTGCTTGTTTTGTCTGACCAAGAGTCCAAAAGTCAAAGATATTACATTTTCTAAATGAAATGAAAAGAAGAAGCTGTAACCAGAAAATGTTTTCACCTTACTGATAAATTTTCTGTCACCTGAATGTTTATTGTTTCAGCTCCAATTTCTGATTTTAGTTTGCATAGTGTCTGTTATAGACCAGATGGACAAACAATGCAAACAAACGCTGATGAAGAAAAAGCTAGTAAAAGGACCACAAGTTAGCTTTGTTTTGTAAAAGTAATATTTTCAAGATAAAGAATGAAATTATACGCAATGATAACACAGACAAGAAAGAACTCCTTTGAGAGAAAACGATAAGTTGAATAATAGATTTCTCGTTAAACAAAAAGTTAATCTGCAAAAATGTTGATAGTCAATTAATCGTTTATTATGCAAAATTCCAAACTTTTAATAACTCTAGCTTCTAAACTGTGAGGATATGCTGCTTTTCTCTGCTTCGTGTCACTGTAATATATATATATATATATATATATATATATATATATATATATATATAATATCTTTGGATTCTGAAGAGTTGGTCTAATAAATGAAAAAACTCATTTGATGACATCACATTAAGCTTTTGGAAACATTATGAGCATTTCCCATTGTTTTCTGACATTTAAAAAGACGAAACAATTAATAGATTAACCAATAATGAGAATAATCGTTAGCTGCAGCCCTACAGTGGAAATCATAACAGCTTCTGAGCTCACCTTAAGAAACCCATCTCCATGACACAGATGATGGTTGTGCCAGAAAAAAAGCTACTAACTGAATCTGGAGTCTAATAATGGCCTACAAGCCTAACCTGAGCAATACATCACAATTTGGCACCAGGGGCTTTCAGTGTGAGCACAGCCTCTGAGTCTCTGGGGGTCACAGGAGCCAAATGGTCTCCATGGTGCAGCCTGGCACAATGAGCTGGCATAAAGCTGGTTATCTTAACAGCTGGGTGGGTGATTATGAGCATTCAGGGTTTTTAACACAAAGTATATCTGAAGAATAAACACCTTTACAGCCTGATTTAACACTGCACCAACCATGGAGCTGGATAATTTGTTTATGAATTGGTCTTTGTTTGTGTTGGTGCCTGTTTGTCAAATGGGGCTCCCCAACCAGAAACCATACAGTAATTTACCCACCTTTTTGTATTTTATTTACCACTATCTTTAAACAATGCATATAGCAGAATGAGCATTATGGCATTGCAGGGCCTGCATGGGCATCCACTTGGCATGATAATTCATCTAGCTGGTGGTAAGCCGCTGTGCAGCTGGAACGTTAGCAATCCGACAAATGACAGCCTAAACGTCTGGCGCATTGGAAACGCAGGCTCTAAAGTTTAAAAGGACGGTGCAATGCCTTACCTCGGGATGCAGTTAGGGGAGGATCCATCTATCTCCCATGTTGCAAAGAGGTTCATGGGCACCGGTCTGTTGAGAGCCCCGCTGCCGGGGAAACTCAACCTGCCACTTCTCTCCGCCATGGTCCGGGTTGCGGGTGGGACTGTCCGACACCGAGGTGGGGATTTGTCAACAATACACCAGTGCTGGTCGTGTGTGTGTGTGTGTGTGCGCGCGCGCGTCTGTGTCCGTGAAGTAAGTTAAAGCTGTGACACGCTCACGTTATTGCGATGTGGACGGAGGAGGACGAGCTCATTTCTCCGTCCTTGTTAAGCCGGGCAGGTCGGTGTGGTCCTCTGTGCCGCGGAGGAACTGCAGTGGGAGAAGCGCATGAGTGAACCGACCGACCGCTGAGCTTGTTGTGCCTACCACGCTGCTCCGAGAGTATGAGGGGTGACTAGTGCCACACAAGCGAGGGGGGTGCAAAACGAGTTTTTTTATTTTGGCAATAGTAGGGATATACAACTTAAAAAAGTTTGTATTATGTAGGTCTATTTATTTTATATAAGTATCTCCCACAGCTACCTAAAGCTCCTTGGACCTCACCAAGGGTGGTGATGGTGCAGGAGACCTGGGTTTACTTGGGTTTACTGTGACACATCCACCAATGTGTCCCTGAGCAAGACACTTAACCCGTAGTTGCTCCAGAGGCGTGCAACCTCTGATATATATATGTAGCAATCGGAAGTCACTTTGGATAAAAAGCATCAACTACCTGACTTTTTATTTTTTAAACCTCTACAGGGCAGCTGGATGATCCCCTCTAGATATCAGAATTCACCCCATTTATGCCTGGTATTGAAATGTGGTCTGCTGTGATTCTCTATCCAGTTAATAAAACAATCTGGTCCTGCTTTTTTTTTTTTTACCTTTATTTATTGAGGGGAGCTTCACTGAGAGCTCTCTTTTGCACATAGTTACACATTCACACCTGGAAGCTGGAGGTTATGGGCCTTGCTCAAGGGCACCTCAGTGGTGGTAAATGAGGGAGGGCAAGCACTGCTTGGTTTACTTTCCACACCCAGATTTTATCCTGCCGGTCCAGGGACTTAACCGGCGGTCACAAGCTCGCTTCTCTAACCTTTTCATTTCAACCTGCATGTGAGTAATTTGAGGTGGTTGCAAATCTGCCCCAGACTCCCTGAAAAAAATCACATAGTAAGTCGTTGTCCAGTTGACAAATTCTTAATTATTTATTTTATTATTAGTCCTCTTGTAAATGCACCCCACCACACAGTTATTTTTTACTTTATATCATTAATTTCCCACCCGTATTGATTTAATTTTTCACATAGTTCTGTTAATAACAAATCTTTTGGTGCTTTCATGATACATAATAAACCCATAATTAGTTATTAGAGGTGTGTCTCTTTCAAGCTTCTTGCTTGCTATATTTTAGCTAGCTAAAAACAAATATCTGTGAACTCTAATGGTATGCTCTGTGTGGATGTCAGAGTGTTGTAGGCTACAGATTGTGTTTACATCTACCTAAGAGTTAAATAAAATGTGAGCCCGACTTCCTCCAGATGTGCTCGAGCAGATCCCATCACATGTTGCTAATGTTGGCTGTGTGAACACTCTGATGTGTGTGTGATGTATAGGCTTATTAAATTGTGATGGTGCCTGTTATGCACTCATTCTGCTGAATCAAAATCAGACTCCGCTGTAATGCCTGGCATGTGTACACATACGAAGAATGTGACTCAGGATTGTACATTGCTCATGATGCGCTTACTCATACAAAAATATAAAATCACAATAATAAAAATAAAATAAAATCAGACACAGACTTCAATGTAGACAACACAAATATACACACTATGAAAAAAAGCAATATAGACATATTGACAAACAGTGCAGTGAGCAGAGTGCAAAGGATGCAGGAATACATGTCGGAGGTGGATGTGATATACGGGTACATATACATGCATACATGTACACATGTACACAGTGCAATGAAGCGTAGTGCAAAAGATGCTGGAATAAATAAGTATAAGTGTTTTGTTCAGGAGTTATGACTTGAGGTAGGTGGACTGGTATTCTGTATCTACAATATGACATTATAATAGTATGAACAGCACTGACATAGAGAATGGTGAATAAATAATAAGTGGAGAGTTACTGGGTTATTGCACAAGAATTGTTCCTGACACCGTGAGTCAGAAATCAGCTGTTCATCAGAGTGATGGTTTATGGGAAGAAACTGTTCCTGTTGGTTTTGGCGTACAGTGCTCCGTAACGCCTACCAGAGGGGAGAAGCTGTAACAGACTGTATCCGGGGTGAGATAGATCTGCAGTGATGTTTCCTGCCTGTTTCCTGACTCTAGAAATGTATAAGTCCTGAATGGAGGGCAGGTTGGCACAGATGATCTTTTCTGCAGTCCTGACTGTCCGTTGTAGTCTGACCCTGTCCTTTTTGGTGGCAGATCCAAACCAGACAGTGATGGACGTGCAGAGGACAGACTGGATGATAGCTGTGTAAAAGTGGATCAGCAGGTCCTTAGGCAGGTTGAGCTTCCTGAGCTGGCGCAGGAAGTACGTCCTCTGCTGGGCTTTCTTGATGATGGTGTCCGTGTTGGGCTCCCACTTCAGGTCCTGGTAAATAGTGGATCACAGAAACCTGAAGGATTCCACAGCAGACACAGTGAGTATGGTGATGGGGGGCAGAGTTGGGGGGCTCCTCCTGAAGTCCACGATCATCTCCACAGTTTTGAGCGTGTTAAGCTCCAGGTTGTTCTGGCCACACCAGAGAGCCAGCTGATCTCTCTCACTCTTCAGCTAGACTAAGTAAGCATGTTATTTTTGTTTAAGAGCTGGAATGGTCATAGTAACTTTGCAGTACTATAGGAGAGGACATAAAATGTGCTGTGTCAGGAAAGACACTGTTATTACAAGATTATGTCATTATAATGAGAAACAGAGCATTTTTTGTTTTATGGTGGCCCTTATCTTCTGCCATAGACAGGTTCATTTGAACGACGCTGCTCTCGGCCGTCTTCAACTGACTTGTATCTCTGGCATCACACACCTCCCATACCTTTATCCCAACAACGTCATCGAAGGTCTCTCTCTCCGCGCTGCATTTTGCCGACTTTGTTGGCAGGTGCAGCCAGTGCAGGTCTGGGCGGATCCGTGTGCACAAGCCGTGTCGCCAGATCGATTTCCCCAAATTATCACTGCACAGAAACACAGGAGCACTGCTACCAACTACACCACCTTTGCATGTCAGAGTGCTGCTTGTAAAATGGAAAATCTTCAGGGTCACAAGTGTAGCAGTTTCACTTTCTCTCATTATGCGATTTGGTGTATTTTAATCAGCCACTTTTACTCAATGTTTTGATCTCACCTGGATTTTCAGGCACCTGCCCTGCTGATGTCATACTATTGATCACTCCTATTCAATATGCACAGCCAAGTATTCTTCCTAATATCCATCTTGATGACATCTTCCCACAAGCAGGTACTGCCACCACGTGGTTAAAGACGAACACGATTGAAATACTGAATGACCTTTTGTTCTCATGTACACACATTTCTATTAGTAAATATATTAAGATTTGCCAACTTAGAACAAGCCTGCAAACAACCTCGTTTAGCTCTTGCTTTTGGGAAGAGGAACCATTCACTATCAAGGTTTTCATGGACTGTATGGCATGGGCTTTAAGGATTAGTATAAGCTGCAGCATAAGCTGTTATCATAGCTTATTTATAAGAACTGTTTCATCAATGGGCCCTCCTTGCTTATACTATGTGTAGTGACCTTGGAGACATGTGTTTCTTAAAGACATATATGCAGGGACGTGTACAGACATTTTGGGGGGCAGGGGCTAAAGTAAAAAATATATATTTTGAATAAATGACTGCACCAAGGAGAGGGACATTAAAATTAATTGTTTAAATATGTTTTGTTTCACATGCAAAATAACTTTCAGCTTCAGACAGCCAAGCAACAGAATATTGAATTGCCTGACTACATTGATCAAATACATTGCTATTATAATTACACTTACCAAGCGTGTGCGCGCACACACACACACACAGGGACTTATTTTCACAGGAGGGCTGTCTGTATCATGTTAAGATGTATCAGCATAAAACAAACTTATAGAATGGACAGTTATTAGATGAGGAGCCTGCTGTCCAAATGATGAAGTTACTGTTTAAGGCAGGACACTTTTTTCATGTAGTGGTCAATTTTGAGATGGTGGTGTATTTTGCTTCCATGTCTTCTTTTACTCTAATGGAAAGAAAAACTACAAAATACACATTTAAATGGTTTGTTTTTAGGCCTTAGTACCTCCATCTGTTTGCATCTGTAGATTTCTTTTAAATGAACCAAAACCATCTAATCTGCATATTAAACGTAAAATTTCAGGGGAAAAGACTCTTGATGTAAGTCATTAGCTGAGGAAGTTCTGTGGTGATATGCTTTAGTTATTTTGTTAATCCTGTTCACCTGCAGTGCCTTGTCAAATGTAGGCAAATAATTCATGCCTAATTTGCACATCAATGTGGCAATTGTGATGATGTTATTAGACACAAATTTTACTGTATTCAACTGTAGTGTCTCCATTAAGTATATTATATTAGCCTGTATGGCCATGATATATTGTCTTAGCTAAACTTTAGCTAACTTATTACATTAGCTAGTAGCTCATGGGTCATTTATTTTAGAAAGACACAAAGCTATATCTGGCTAATTAGCTGTAAACTCGAGGCACTGGTAGTTTAGTTCATCACCACTTACCTCCACACAAGCCAAGAAAAACACAATAGGGAGCCGATGCTGAAAGAGAGAAAGGAGAGATAGGGAATCGGAACTAGAGTCTAATCTCTCCACTTGATTTTTTATTCAACAAATATATTTGTTTGAAAGCTGTGCGCTAACAGGAATATATATTAATTTATGAAAATATACCAAAAAAAGGAAGAAAGCTTTTGATGTCTATGTGTGTGAGCATATACTGTAGGTGTATGTTTCCTTTGGATCAGTTTATGTTCAGTTTAGTGATTTATTTCCCACTGTGGGCAAAGGAAAAACATTATAATTTGTGAAACTAGCTTTCTCCTTCATGTAAGATGGCAGCAAGTTCTCACTAGGGATCATCCACCAGTGCAGGACAGTGGTCTGTCATACCCACGCTCCCTCAAAACTTGCGACATCTGTGGCATTGTGCTGTGTGATGAAACTGCATATTTTGGAGTGGCCTTTTATTGTGGCCAGCCTAAGGCACACCTGTGCAATACCCATGCTGTCTGATCAGCATCTTAATATGCCACACCTGTGAGGTGGATGGATTATCTCGGTAAAGAAGTGCTCATTAACACAGATTGACAGTTTTGTGAACAATATTTGAGAAATAGGCCTTTTGTGTACATAGAGAAAGTGTTAGATCTTTGAGCTCAGCTCATGATGAATGGGGCAAAAACAAGTGTTACGTTTATAATTCAGTGTAGGTAGGCCAGCAGGTCATTAATTCAGGCCACGCTTACTACAGCCCTGCAACAGTCAGCCACCAACTTCTGTCATTTTTGTAAGAGCATGTGATTTATTGATTGCTGTCAGGATGTAAAGAGAGAATAAGTTTCTGATTGATGTACAACCTGATTTACTGCTGAACAACTTCCCACATGCATTGTACTTTGACTTTTCATATTCTTTAATAAAATGAAGTCACAGGAGTGTTCACTGCGGTCCATCTTTCACTACTGTTGTGACATTAGCCATCCATGCATTATAAACACAGACACGCTGTTGCTAAATATTATTGACCTGCAGGACCCACCGTTAAAGACAAATGTTTTATACATACGCAACTTCATGTATGACATACATTGGTCCTGGCAGATAGCCTTGATCTTGCAGATATGTAGCCTTTGTTTGATTACGTTTATAAATCAATCTGCAGAACCAAAATTCAAATTCACTACGCATTTGGCTCAAAATTGTAACTTGTTTTTGGTTACCAACCATATTGCAAACTAACACTTTCCCACACTGATCTGCATTAGCAGCACACTATGTATGTATGTATGTATGTATGTATGTATGTATTCATTGCAGGACAGAATACATTTGGGCTGCCAGATTTTACAGTTTGTGAAAGCTTTATTCGATTAAACTGCAGAGACTTAAAGTATGAGTCTCCTGACCCACATTCACAAAATATTTTTAAAAAAAAGTCACCTTTCTTTCTGGACGTTAAAAAATTAAAGGACAATATGCAGTGAGTGTTTTATTAGTATCAAATTAATAAACTTATTTAGAAACATTTCTTCCTGCTGAAATTGACACACTTGCGTTCAGACTCACAATACCCCACAGGCCACGGCTGGAGATAAAGTAAATAAAAGCAAAGATTAAATCACAAATACAAGACAAGGTCCTGATACAGCAGTGTTGAACCCCCCCCCCCCCAAAAAAAAAGCCAGTCAAAACAAATGCCAGATTCCAACATCACTACACAAGAAAGCTGAAATAAACCACCAACTGAGATGTTTGCATTGTTATGTTCACATATCAGGGCAGTGAATGCAACACACGGAGGCACCCGTTACGGTGCCTCATCAGAAGCATAATCACAGTTTCACGGCAATGCCAAGAACCCGCATCACAAACAAAAACATACAACATTTTGGAGAATGAATACCATTCCCACCTAAACTTTGAACTGCTCTGAACACTCAGGCAAAGCACAGGGGAGCGGATGGAATCATAACATGGCAAACAGCTAGGATAGGCTGCAGGACTGACAGGTACCACTGATCAAAATGTTTGTCACTTGGTATTTCATCAAAAATATGAAGGAGTTTTTAAAAGAGGGAAGTTTATAAATCATGAAGTAACAGGAAAAAAAAAAAAAACAATTTTCCCCATGGAAGTTGATCTTAACAAAAACAACAAAGAAATCTAAGTCAATCTAGGCAACATTAATGACTGAAGATGTCATTTCAAAAGAAGCCATAAAAAAGGCAATTTTCTCCCCTTCATTTAAAAAAAAAAAAAAAATTCAAAAAAAAAAATCACATGCCACCAGTCAGGCCTATGGTGAGCAAACTACCAGTCTATTTTACAGCCTACGGATGTACCACTCTCAGTGCTTGCTGTCGACTGAGGCGGAGCGGGAACGTGACCGGGAGCGGGAGCGAGAGCGTGACCGGGAGCGAGACTGTTTGTTCTGAGCAGGAGCAGGTGAGCGGGAGCGAGACCTGGAGCGGGACTTGGAGCGAGACTTGGAGCGAGACTTGGACCTGGAGGGGGATCTGCCAGTGGCCTTGCCCCCTCCTGATGTCCTCCTCTCTGGGGTGCGACTGGCGGACCTGGAGCGGCTCCTGGAACGGTTGCGGCTCCTAGAACGACTCTTGGAGCGGGAGTAGCTGCGGGATCGGGAGCGGCTCTTGCTGTGACTGTTGGAAGAGAGGAATGGTAATTTTTAAGATCCATCCTGTAGAATTATGCAGTTTCACCATGGATGGAATAACAATACTACAATTCATGACGATCTTCAAAACACACTGGGCAGGATCTCTATGTAAAAAACAAGAATCCAAAATTATGTCAGGTTCTGTTTGGTGCATTGGGTTCAACCACCGAATCATTTCTCTGTGGTAGACGTCTTGCTTCCATTTTCTATACTAAGCTAAGTGTCTGCTGGGTCTAGCTTCATATTTAATGCACAGACATTAAGAGTGATAATGCTTCTCTCATGTAACTATTGGCATGAAAACAAATACAAAAGGTACCAGCCCTCAGGAAGTGAGGAGCTGTGTCCAGGTAACTGATGTTATCATTTTTTGCTGCTACTATCGGGGGCCACAAAAGTGCAAACACATGTAAACAGCTACAGTTTTAACAACAACTCACCTTCTGCTGTCCTCAAAGATCTTTAGCTTGCGTCCATTCAGTTCTGTCCCATCAAGCTTTGAGATGGCATTCTTCATGTCACTGCGGGATGCAAACTCAACCACTCTGTATTGAAGCAGAAACAAAACGTTCATTAGGACCAAACGCAGAAGACAAAGACTATTTAAGGAGGTTTTAACTGACAGGAGAGCAACTCACCCTTCATTTTTGTTGGGTCTGTGAGCGTCCACAAAGGTAACTTCACCTGCTTTTCTCATCAGGTCTTTCAGGTCCTGTTTCAAAGCATAATATAGGATTAGTGACCGAGAACAAAACTCAAGGTGCCAGTGAGAACCTTTTCAGACCTGGAGGAGAGAAGTGAGCAGGCAGCAAGACACCAGCACACACTGAAACATGGGTTATCTAATGCTGACTTTTGTCACTTGATAAGCTCCCATTTCAGTGGAGGGCATGTAAATAAAAAGAGCCACTGAAAATGGTTTGTGTGGACAAGTGTTGCCTTTACTCAAACTGTTTTTAAAGTCCCATTCACTGTCTCCATGAATTTGCTTTTAGTTGTTTTTAGCTCATCAGCAAAAAACAAATTCAGCTCCATATAGTGAGACGCCTGACAGGTAACAGCAGTTAGGGCTTTAATGTATTTTAGGTTAAAACTATGCATTGTTTTTTGCACACAAGTTAATATTTGATTTTGTGTCTGAGCATGTGAGATGAACCTTTGTATTTATTTGGTGGTTGGATAATAGTGCTATGGGGTAAGTGGACAAAACTGATCTAGATTTTCTTTATGTTCATATGACCAATAAAGTATATTTGGCTCAAAAGTCGTTAAGTGTTTACATAGTAAAACTGCTTCCTTTCCCATTTGAGACTGTAATTCAACACCCCTTTACCACCCGACCCTGAACAAACCCAATCACATGAGTTTTATGCTACTTACCGCTCCATACCCAGGAAGATATTAGCATAGAGCCACTTGTCCAAATAGCAAATGGGAACCAATGCAGTGTTAAGCCCTTGAGAAACGACCTCGGCCTTGACTCAGCATCCGGCCTCCACAAGTAAGGAACCACCAGAGTGTAAGTAGGGGGAGGGGTGTGCGCCCGACTCAACACCCCCCCCAGCTCCATCAGCAACAGAAAAAGACCCAAACGGGAGAGTGTAGGGACCGTGGATTTGAGGGGGGTTACAGCAGTCGGGGATGCCAGCCCACAGAACCTCCAGACTGTGGCTACGGACCTCCTAAGGCTACCGTATCCTGCGCTAGACCACTTTCACCCGCTACGGGGCCCAGCCAAGACTTTAGACCGGCGGCAACTGCGTGTGAGGAGAGGCACCAAATGGACACTATTCAGAAAAACAACCAGGAGAGGGCGCTACACACTTCTGACACCTCCGTGGAGGATGTGCATTCACCTCTGATTAAAGGAAACCATATCAGAGCAGCTGTTAAAAAACAAGTTAAATGTTTTTGGTAAGAATTCATATCAGCAGCAATAACGTGCTTTTTTTTCGGGGGTGGGGGGTGGGGGGGGGGGAATGTAGACGGAGGTTAAGTAAAAAATATATATACACTGGGGGCTTTCTATTGTTAATTGGCCAATTTAGATTTTTTTTTTTTTATGTAATCCGACTATAGACATATTGACCTGGTCCGATCAAGTGAATGCTGCTTTATTCTAAAAAAAACATTTCATTAAAAGGGTGATGTTTACACTTTTTTTTTAAAAGCTTGTGTTGTTAGATACACAAGAAAGTTTAATAAGCGCTTACCTGCCAGCTAATCCGTGAAGAGAGGTTCTCTACAATGAGCCTGTGGTCAGTCCGCACAGGAGGTCCATACCTGTCCAGTCAACAAGTAAAAAAAATAATAGAAAGATACTTTAATACGACATTTTCCACTGAAAAGAGGGCAGGTCAAATTTTTTACTACAAAAGGCGACATCCAAATCAAACTGGAAAGACCTGACTATTAAATACGGGCAATAAATTTCACCTGGATTTATTCTCACTGCACAGACAATTTTGCTTCATGTTCACTGGGGTTGTATTTACTCTGACAGCTACAACAATTTGAATTTGATTCAGTAGTGGAACAACAGGTTCACATAAATGACTTGACTAATGCTACTAAAAAGAGTAGCATCACATTTTTTTGCACGTGTTTTCTGCCACATGAATGCATATAATAAACTGCACTTTGTCTTTGGCACAACCAGATGAAATAAGATATACGCCCTCACCTTACAACGCGATGAAAGATAGAATTACTAATCACAATCAAAGGATAAGTATAACAAATTGTGTTCTTTATATTAGCAAGAGTAGAGAAGCTTTGTGACACATTCATCATTTGCGTTTACTCAAATACAAGCATGCTACTAGAAAACCGTCTCTCCAGTTTCTTCATAATTTATTTGCATTGCATATCCATGACGACATATGATAACACAATTAAACAATGTTTTCTCATGACAGTTCTATAATTAGACAAAAGATTTCACTTGGCTATGTGGCAAAACTCCTGGCAAATCTACCTGGATCCACTGCTGCGAGACTGACGATAGCCGCCACCACCACCTCCACCTCCACCTCCTCCGCCACCTCCGCCGAAACGACCCATTCCAGGGCCGCCACCTCTTCCTCTTCTGGAGCGAGCATGCTCAATAGTGACCCTGAAAAGAAGAGTGAGAACATTTTAATGATGAGTAAAAAACTTTAATGTTACAAATAGGTCTATAAAGGAAGAAATAAGTGGTTGATTTTAAGTCCATGATAGTCTCATAGTTAGTCATCATTCTGTCTGAGCTGACTTAAAATAAACCATTTAATGGATTAAACTTTGTTTTTAGAAGGGAATTCACTATTAAATGCATCAGACACATCCTACTTCACAGGAAATAAAGAACTGCAGTGATGTTGTCTAGAGAAAAGCTGGAGCTGAAACAGACACTGAATTATTAAACAACTGCCAGAACAGCACACATGCAGGTTATTTTACAGCAATTAGGACACAGTATCTGATCCACAGTTGTAAGCCGTGCATTTCACTGAAACTATTTTTGCTTGAAGTTATTCTTGTATGAATGTTTACTTCTTGTTTTGAGGGACTTAAGAGTCATGTCTCCCACTGTGAATCGTGAGAATTTAGAGCAGACCTGACATTTCAGGAACAACATGGTATTTGTCTGCAGCACAGTACCTGCAGTTTTAGAACACTCCAAATTCAGTTTTGTCTAAACAAATATATATATATATATATATATATATATATATATATATATATATATATATATATAGCGCTGCAAGAAAGCTGCAGACTTTTAAATTCTGTCCTCACAAAATAAAGACGTTCTTCATGGTGGGGAGTAAACATGTTACACCACAGCTAGTATTCAGGAGGTAATCAAAAACATGTAGGAGGAGGGTGAAGACCAGTATTGGCTAACCTTGCTGTGATGGTAGTTAAATGCTGCACTTCTTTTTGGTTAAAGACCTGCCATTTAGTCTAATTAAGAACACAAAGAAACCATTTAAGATTTCAGTACCTTTCACTGCACAATTCTTTGCCATTTAACTCATACACAGCATCATCTGCATCTCTGTGGTCATCAAATTCCTGTGGGGAAGAAAGAAAAGGTTATTTTCTAAAGATTTTGTAAGAATTTGTAATTCACACAAAGAGGTCCGTCAGTCACTCACCACAAAGCCAAATCCATTCTTCAAGTTGATTTCCCGAATCCGTCCATATCCCTTGAAAAACTTCTCCACATCCCTCTCTCTGGCATGCGGGCTCAAGCGGCCAATGAAGACACGACAACCACTCATTGTTCTCTTCTGAAATGAGAAAACACAATATTTGGTAACCATTAAACCAGGGTGGGAGAAACAGTGGCGTAAACACAGCTTAATGTTTGACTTCACTTTGCCAATAGTTTGCTTTAGACATGCCCAAGCTTAATTAGTAACAGATCAATTACTGATGAGAAATGCAGGACAAGATGGCACAAACTGTGTTCATAACTTCAAATCGTGCAGCATCACATCTTCACATTGCTGAAGCTTCTTTTGCTAAGAGTGCCTATTCTGTAAAAGGAGTCAAGTCTTGGAACTTGCAATCGGCTGCAAAATTCATGTACAAGTCCTGATTGGTTCAGCAAAAAACTTGTGCTCACTTCAAGTCTTCTGCAGTTCCTGCTACATGTGCTTTATTGAATCGTGATAAACTAATTTTACCTCCTTATATCTTGCGAATTAGCAACTGCTAACAACAATATGATACACATTGCTGATTTCAGTCCATCTATGCCAGCTCTATCGGTCCTTACTAAAAACAATAAATAAGAACCACAAGTCTATATTAGCATCTAGAATTATCTATTGATTCACACTACATATACACGCCTTAGATCCTAGTTTGAGAAACAGTTTTTTTATTCGTGAAAAGGGTCAGACTAGTATCACTTTAAGACAGGTCTATACTGCAAACGTCTCATGTGAAACTGAGCCAACAGGATTAAAGCAACATGATCCAGATCTGTTCCGACCAGTTTCGATCCAGTCGTTCATGATCACACAAATGCGTAACTAATTATCCGATCTTCTGATTAGACACACCTTGCCTAGCTAAACGTAACGCAACATAAAAAAAAGCCCTGCAATGATTCTCATCTAAATAAAGGATATTAGTTTTGTAGAGGTGTAAAGTCACCATTTATATCTTTAAGAAGTACTTGAAGAATTTGAGGCGACGTGCTGCCGAAATATCGTACATTACAGGTACGACAGGTTGCCATTATATTTTGTAATCTGGGTTGAAATCATCGCAACAGTCGACCGCTTGGGCCTAACTTTTAGCTTGCTAGCGTTAGCCCTTTAATAACGTTACGATGACACGCTGCTGCGAGGTTGTGAAAATGTCTCAATTACCTTAAATCCACGCGACGTTAAAATGAGGAATGTAAGATGTGAACATTGAACATCTGCAACACAGCATTCTAGTTTAGCCGTCTACTTTAAACTTAAGTAAGCTATCTTTATCTTTCGTGCTTGTCCACATCGGTTTTAGCTCGCCTCGAGGTCGATTTCAGTTAGCTATGGCGAGCTAGCTACCTACCGTTAGCTACAAAGACATCATTCACCGTCGAAACATACGAACAGCACAGTTAAATATTTTTTAAAACATCGTTAAGTTAAAACAAATGTTCAATGCGGATTCAGTCAGATTCTCACCAAATGTTCTTCTTCAGAGCGTCTCCGATTTTGTTGTTACGTCGCTGATTAGCTGCAACTTTAACTGCTTCGTCCCTGCCCTAGTCGACTGTATCAAAATGGCGAGTGAGTCCAAAGAACCGTGGCAGGGAACAGGAAATGAAGCTGCAGTTACGTTGCCAGTTTGGGGTTGGTCATTAACCGCCGCAGTTAATACCTAACTTGGTTAAAGTTGACGACTTTGCCCCTTTGCTGTTCAAACAAGTATCGCACCGGTTGTATTAACTTATTAGAGTGAAATAAACATCAGCCTCCATAGTAAAAATGCAGTAGATGTTCTTTAATTATAAAACAAATAAGCAGCGCTACTTTGAATCCTCAAAGAAGGATACAACACGGATTTGGCAACCCACGTTAACCCACTTCTCAAGCAGTGGAAGAAAGTAGTGCTAGAAATCAAGTAGTATCAACTGCTCACGTATTCATACATTATTTCTCTTTTTCTAGTATGATATATTTTATATTCATCTTAATAAAGATATTGTGCTTTGATGCCAATGTGTAATCACAGTCTTCTTTGTCAACCTACTGCTTTTTACATTTACTAAATTACTCTTGCCATCAACTACTGTATATTTAGGCATATAGCGAGACTGAAACCAGACACAGGAACAGTTTCTACCCACAGGCCATCACTCTGATGAACAGTTAACTGCAGACACACAGTGTCAGGAACAATCACTGTAAATAACCTAACATCTACCTGTATACTATACTATTTATTATTATTTATTCATCATTTTTATAACTCAGTAGTTGTTCATGTTGTATATATTGTTGATACTTTATATATCATATCAACCTACCTCATAATAACACCTAAACAAAAACATGTATTTAGGATACTCGACATCCTTTGCACTCTTCTCCGTTACGCTATTTTCTTGCTGTCTATAAATGTTGTTGCTTTTGTTTAAGGTGTGTGTATTTGTGTACTATACTCTGTAGTCTGTGGGTTTTGTTGAGCTTTTTTTGTTTATGCTTGTTCTGTGTATGTACATTAAGAACAAGTCAAATTCTTCACATGTGTATACATACCTGGCCATTTAAGCTAATTCTGAAACTTGATTTCTGAGGAATGCAGCGATCTAGATATTTGAGGGTTTTTAAAAAAAATCTGATAATTATACATAATGATGATAAATAAATACATAACATAAACAAAATTCCTTTAAGAGGTTCCAATACATTTGTTTTTAAAGACGAAGAAAGAAGCTACAGTTTGTCTTTGGAGACAAAAACATATCTTTGGCATTTCTCTACTGCAGTTTAAAATGTTAGTTATTGGGCCATATATACACTGATGATACATCTGTGATTAGCTGTTAATGACCAATATATTGACCTGGTTGATATATCTGTCCAGTTTTAATGAGGCATCTGGAATCTAGACTTGTATATAGTGTTTAGTTTGTTTTTTTTGGCTTATCCGGTGAAAGTGAAGTTAAATCCCTGACAAATCAAAGTTCTTTCTGATGAAAATCATGTATAAATTTTAAATTGCCATACAAAAGTTCTGCTCAAGGCCTAACACACCCATGGCATATCAACCATATCAACCATTGCAAAATCTCTAATCCCAAATTGCCCACCCCTGCCCATACTGTTGGCTATAACAGAAGAAGCAAAACATTTTTTGTTATTCTGTCTCTTTATTCTAGTACTATATCATCATTCTTGAAATTGTCTTGGGTTAGGAAAGGGAAATACGAGGTTAAGGTTGACACAGTATGATAGAAAAAAATACCTGTCTGGTCTGCTCAGTAGAAAGTGCCAAAGACGTTTGAGCATGTAATACTGATCACTGTACAGCTCCTTTCAACTCAAAATATACCAAAAATCTGAACACAATACACTTGGTGAAATGTAAGTCAAAAATAATAAAGAACATAGCTTATTTAAGAACATGAGGAAGAAGTCAAATGATTAATTTGCACCTTCAACCCCATTTATCAAGGTGTTCAGCGGGAATGAGATGATCACTTTTACACATCATGTGATTTCCTTCCTGAGAAAGGGTAGCTGTCCACGAACACACTACAGCAGGAGGGATGGGGAAAGATTAAAATCATGTGTGGCCTGGTTCACTGAGCTTTAGCATTACAAAAAAGCAAGCAACATGAATTAAAATGAGTAAAACTACAAGGAGCCAATGTTTGTTATCATTATTATCATGCTTACAATCGCCACCACCATGAATATTAGAGTGGGAAGTTAATCATTAATGGGGTTGTTTAATTGCATGTATGCTGAAACCACAATGATTACAAATAACTTTATGACATCATATTTTCCCTTTATGAGAATCTGATCTTCTCACTGCAACAAACAGCCTCAGAAGTATGAGTTACTTCTTAAAAAAGGTTTGTTTGCTATCATTTAATTCTTTATCTCTGTAAACATGCCACAGTTTAGATCAATCAAACATAAAATATGGTCTTAAAGGAATAGTCTTTCTGAGAGTTAGATTAGAAGATCAATACCATTTTCATGTCTGGTAAATATGAAGCTACAACCAGCAGCCTAACTTAGCTTAGTATTGCAGGAAACAGGACAAAACAGCTAGCCTGGCTCTGTCCAAAAGTAAAAAAAGTAAAACCACATACAAAGAACGTGTTAAAACGACACTGGGACCAGTAACTTCCGGGAGTCTCTGCTGGTTGTTGGTAATTGTTTGTTTTACACTTTGGTTTTTGTACAGATTACACAGATTGTGTAAAATTGGCTTTCAAGGGACTGGTAGAATTTAGGATTTAGTTACCTTTGGACAGAGCCAGGCTAGCTTAGCTAGTTTCCAGTCATTATGCTAACTAAGCTAAGCTAAAAAACTGCTGGCTGTAGCTCCATATGTACCACACAAACATGAAAATGGTTTTGATCTTCTCATCTAACTCTCGGCAAGAAACAGAATAAGTGTATTTCCCAAAAAGCAGAAACTATAGCTTTGCGGACTTCTATAATTTGAGGGAGAATGCTGCTTTTCTGCTTTTCTTTCTCATGAGAACTCAGCCTTTATTGGTTTAATGGTGAAAGTAGTGTTAGGACCAGTATCACCCAAGAACATTCTGTGGGTGTTAATGTACATTTCCTAGCCTGGAAGTTATCGCACCATTATGATATAAAGACCATTTGGATACAAAAGAGTACACAAAAATTGTACTGGGTCACAAAGTCAACAATTGTCCGTATAGCAGCTAGGCTTTCTTTGTGTCTGTGTCTCTGAGATGTTCACAGATAGTGACTGGGCTGCCCGAGGCTGTATGAACAGCGGCTATTTAACATGAACAGTATTTGCCTTTGATTGTTTACAACCGTTTGTGAACTGGTTAGACTGGCAGCTAACCGCCAGTTTGCTATTTAAAACAAGCCCCAGGTTAGATCACAAAAGGAATAGGAGAAAAAAACCGTGTGGCGTCTCAGTTTAGTTGGATGTTTTGTCAAATTCTTTCAACATGCAACATTTTTACGAGTTCAGACTGAACTCGAGGATCAATCAAATCCTCTCTAACCTTCTAAAATGGCCACACAAAGAAAGCGGTCAACAATACCAACTGAAGGCCACATAGAGGTTATTGAACAAGTTGAATTTGAGCAGATTAGCAGTTTCCTGGTAATGTCACTATAAGTAGTCCAGGTGTCTGTCTAGTTATTCTACAAAAGCAGCTCTGAAGGCAGGGCAGGGAACAAGGCTGACAAAGGTTTAAAAGTTCATGGAAAGGACTAATAATAACGTACTACAAACTTCAGATCTACAAGTGGTTGCTGTTGAGTCTGAATCTCCCTTCCGAGCTCGGGGCTCAAGTCAAAGTCTGCCTTTGTCATCCTGTAGTCTGTAGAAAGGACTAGCAGGGTCTCTGGAGGTCTGAAGTCTCTGGCACCAGCTCTTTTCATGAAGCGGGAACTCTTCTTCTCCTGCCTCTTTACTCAGAGGACAAACATTATGAGGTCAGGTGGTTGTTCAAGCCTACTAATGCCACTTGAGCCACCAGCAGAGGTGGCAAGAAGGTCCAGAGGTCAGTTTTTGTGGGGCAGTTCACACCCTCGTGTGGCGACAGCAGTGGGAAGAGCCGGAGGCTGCTGCTCCAGACGGGGACGAATGGTCCTCGTCACTCGATTCGTTCTGCTCCTCTTTGTGGAGGCCTAGGCTGATGTGGCTCTGCAGGGCGGCCGGGGTTAACCACTCTTTGGGTAGGCAGCTCTGCAGAAAGGGGATGCAGGAGCTGAAGTATGCCAGTCTGTTAACCCAGCGAGGGATTTCCCGTCCACACAGCAACTGAGAAAAGTCAGAATATGTGATGTAAATCATATTGTCTTTGTTTTATTTCTATAAGTGTGTGAGGTATTTAAAAAGCTAGAATTTACCTAGAGAAAAACAGCTAAATCAGTAGATGTGATGGTTTTGTGAATGTATTACATGATATTATTTTCTATGCAGGTATATAGGGATCCACATTTTATATGTATGGTTTTAGTATAAAGGGCAATTCCAACAATTTGGTGTTGCACTTCCATGAAGTTGAGTCTCACAAGAGCCGGATAAAAAAAAAAGAATCATCAAAATCAATGCAGCAGAGGCCAAGTTATCCTGACTTTATACTCTACAATGGGACACTGGATCTTACATTCCCATAATGCAACTCTGTAGGGTCTTTTTTTCGTAACACAGGTTAACAAGACTGGGGTTCTACAGCCATGCTAGCCGCTAATGAGGCGGTGCTAAATGCTAAAGTCAGTTAAGTAAAGTCTAACCTTTTCTACAAAGACAACACACTGATTTTAAGCAGGTAAAATGTTCATCATGTTCACTACCAACACAGCTGAGGCTAATGGGAATGCTGGAAGTTTAACTAGTAAAGGACAAACTGAAATTTTAACCCAATAATGGAGCTAAATGATGGTGATGGCTGGTGATGGCGCAATGGATAAGACGTCTGCCTTTGGTGTGAGAGACCTGGGTTCATTCACCCACTGTGACCCATCCACCATTGTGTCCCTGAGCAAGACACTTAACCCCTAGTTGCTCCAGAGGCGTGCGACCACTGACATGTATATCAATTGTAAGTCGCCTTGGATAAAAGCGTCAGCTAAATGAATAAATGTAAATGAAAAGTTAAGCGATCCGCAAAATTAAATTCATTCAACAGAGTTATTATTCCAGACTTTAGAAAGCTCCCTTTATACAACTTTTTTATCAGCTGCATGGTACACCCTTAATGTGTACTTCTGAGGACAAACTTCCATGTAACTGTAATTTTGTCTTACTTATTTATAGTAGTTAGTCAGCACTGTTCTGTATCTTATAGTTTCTGAACAATGTGTACAAAAGGAGCAAAACAATGTGCAATGTGTACAAAAGGAGCAAAAAAAACAGTAGTTGGCAGTAAAAACAGTAACAGACTGACCTCAGACAGTGAGGAGGAGAAGTGGTTGCAGTTTTTGTGCATTAGATGGTAGGCGTTGCCTTTGAACTCTTTACCAAGCTCCTCCATGATTTTATCCATGTCCTCCTCTGTGAAGTCTGTTGTGCCCAATACAATGGCCTCCCTGTTTGGGACAGAAAAAGGTATATCAGCAGCACACTTATCTCCATCGTTAGCATTAACAACATCACAAAGTATTGTATGCTAAAATGGAGCACACTCACTTAAATTTGAATGTCTCTCCCAGTTCAGCAGCATTGCCAGGGTTGATTTCAAAGATTCCACTGAAAGGGTACGGATGACCCCCGTATGCAAATTCTGTGTGGACAAAGACAAAAAACACACTCCTTGAATGTAAGCACCTAACCCATACCCTAACAACTGTAATTACTCAGAGGCAAGCAATTATTCACTGACACACTGTGTTTAAAGCATTAGGCCTGGCTAATTACAGGCCTATCTGCCCTGCTGTTACAGCAGTATAATAGAAAACAGTGATGAACACAAGTGACGCAGCATATTGAATAAAGTGCCTAAAATTGTTAGCTATGTAGCGACTGAATTTAATTTGAATTTATACATTATATCAACAAACACACAGTGCTGTTTCAGTCATACGGGAAAGCAACAAATATACTGTAAAACAAGTCAGCAAGGATGAAATATGTATACAAAGTAATTTCATTATTAATATGTTAAAGCACTTTAAACTTGAAAACCAGTGGTGGAAAGTAATAAAGTACATTTAGGCAAGTACTGTAACTACAAATTTGAGTATTTCCATTTTATACAACTTTATACTACAATTACTATACAAGGGAAATATTATACTTTTTACACCACTACATTTATCTGACAGCTTTAATTACTAGTTACTTTACAGTTGACATACCAGACATGTAAATTATTATATTAATTGTAAGATATGATGCACTCTAGATTAAACTACCCAACAGGATATAAATAGTAGTAGATTACAATAGACACAACTTGTAGCTGTACTTTTGTTGCTATTATGTCTTAATGCCAGTTAAAGGATCACACACTCCTCAGTGTTAGAAGTATTCAGATAATTTACTTGTAAGGAGCAATACCACAATGTTTGTTTGTATCTTTGTTACACATAGCGGTCCTTCATTGAAAATCTTTACTTATTTTAAGTAAAAGTACAGAAGTATAATCAGCAGAATGTACTTAAAGTTTCAATGAAAGCACTTATTATATAGCAGAATTCTGCAGTCATGATTAGATATTGTATATTTTATTATTAGATTATAATTATTACTGATGCATAAACATATAAAGAGCCTTTTATGGTTGTAGATGGTCATGTAAAGTTTAATCTATAACAATGCATCCCATTTTATAAAATGATCACATTTTTTATAGGTAAATACTTAATCTGGAAGCTAACTAGTAAATATAGCTGCCAAACACATGTAGTGGAATAAGAACCATATTTGACACTGAAATGTACCATAAAATGGAGTACTCAGTACAAGTACCACAAAATATTAGTTAAATAATTAGGTAAATGTATTTAGTTACATTCCACCACTGTCTGTCTTTCCTCTTCAGTTCATGAGGAAATCCCTTCAAATCTCTGTTGGATAAACTCAAAGATTCTTGGTTGTAACTCTAAAACAAGACTACTGAAATGTTTTGATAAAATCCATATTTAAAATCTAGCTATTTTTTTTTAAAAACCTGTAAAACTGTGGTGTGCTCGGTCTCACAAACTGCACAGATTCAGTTCTAGTAACAATATTTCTGGTTGCAAGGGCATAATGGAATTTCCAGTGATCTAGTTTCACGCTGGTTTCTGCCTCTGTTTTTTTGAACCACACACACACAATACACAATGAGTCAGCCGTGACTCAACCCAGAGAAATGGGGTCATGTTATTAGGAACACAATTCCATATTCCATTTTTAAAACCAGACTTCATCTGTGTCTGTGAAAGCATCCTGGTACAAACCTCATGAGCAGATGGTGATGCATAGGCTCAAGCGTGGCCTGCTGTGATTCTTTTCTGATAAACTGTAAAATGGGATTTCACACACAAAGGAGAGAAAGGTCTCACCTCTGCCATAAATCTCAATGCCTGAGTGGAAGACTCCAATACCCAGATTGGACGTGTATTCGTTTATCCAGTACTGCAGAGAAAGAGAGGCAGAGGAAGAGAAGAGTTAGGGATCAATATCAAGAGTTATTTTGTGTTGTATCAGGAAAGAAACAATGCAGCAGCTCTACAGAATATACTGTGAGACTGTAGCCTTAAATAGTACTTCATGTTATATAGTATATTCAATCTCAGACAAATACCTGTTTGCTAAATAAATTATACTTCACATAGCTGTGACTTGTAGGGCTACGTGAAATTTTCATCTTTAATACATAAACATGTAAGTCTTTGAAATTTGGGATCACAGTGATTTTATGGCACTTTCACCAAAGAACTTTACTTTTCAGTTAAATGAATAGTGACATTTTGGGAAATACGCTTATTTGCTTTCTTGTTGAGAGTTAGATGAGACGATGGACACCACTCTTATGTCTGTCCAGTAAATATGAAGCTACAGCCAGCAGCTGATAAGCTTAGCTTATGATCAAGACAGGAAACAAAGGGAAACAAGCTAGCCTGGCTCCGTCCAAGGGATATTTTATTTACATTTTTTGTATGGATGAAACAAATAAGATATAATGTGTTAAATTGTGATATTTAAAGGTATAGATAAGCAGATTTTTTAACCCTTAAACTGAGCCAGGTTAGCTGTTACTCCCTGTTTCCCTAAGCTAACTACCTCCCAGCTCCAGCTTCATATTTACCTTACAGGTCTGTTATTGGTAATGATCTTCTCATTTAACTCAGCAAGAAAGAAAATACTACCCGAAATGTCCACATCTGTACAAGTGCACCCTTAAGTGACAGAAGTGATTGATTGATTGCATTAGATTGGTCTTTTAAAGGTTCAGACTGATCAATCACAAGGGCAGATATACAGCCAATCACAAAATCACTGATCTATCTGACCTGCAAGTCTTAAGTTTGCCAGAGGAATAAGACACATAAGAAAAAATCCTGCTGATGTATGAGCCATCCTGCCGTCCGTCACTGCAGACAATGAGATCATTTATCCCGAGACCACAGCACCCCCCTTCCCATTCCCGCTGACCCTCCTGCACCCTTAGATACCCCAGAGGAAACATGCTAAGAGCTATCCACACTGCCCCAGCTGTCCCCTATAAATAATAGAATATGTTTCCGGGCTCAGAGTGAAACAATAAAAGCATATCCACCTCTATACTTTGTGTGAACAAAGTCTTCCCATGTTTCTGCAGTGACTTCAACCACTTTTAGGCTCTCTAGCTTTTCCCATTTCACACCGGGGAACACTGACGAAAATCTTTTAACCAGTTCTCCCCTTCTTGGAAGGAGAAACAATCTACAAGAAAACACTCTTCCACCTAAGTGTAATGAGGTCGTGACAAACCGACTGTGATTGTGACTCTCTCCTGTGCACATAAATAAGTGAGTCCTGGCAACATTAGTAGAGCTTTTTCAGTCACCATCTTGCAGATATAAATCACAATTCTCTGACGATGTGCCTCAACTCGCCTTGTTTTAGTGAAATCATGCTGCATGCCAACACTGCTGCAACGATCCACGCAGTCTCCCCTACAATCACCTGCCTATATATGCAGACACAGCATGCACCACTACACTCATCTCCCAGTCACATTGATTTCACATTGAAGAAGATCGATTCATCACCAACCCCCCTCGCATGATTCACTCTGAAGCGCCGCCTTCTCATGTCTAATTCTCGGCAAATGTATTTAAGGCTGACTTTGACTGTTGCCGTTCTCATGATCACTTTCTCCCTCTTCAGCAGCCCCCTGCATGACCTGTTAAGTCCCAGCACAGCAGAGCCACACTGGAATTAAATCAGCTGTTTGAGCAGCTGTCACTTCTGGCCCCAATGAGGTCGTCGTCTACGAGAGGGCTTGATGGCAATAGAGAGCTGAGAGACCAAAAACTGCGCTAGGCTTTGTGTTTTTTGAGTGATTTTACATTTATGTATGTGAATATTCCTTAAATCACAGGTTTGGCAAGATGCTTATACCGTGCAGCTGCTTTATATTTGAACTGATTCACGTCTGGAAAGCTAAAAGAGGAGAACACTTTTTGAAAATACTTGACTTCAAGTGAGCAAAAAAAAGCATTTGGAGGATTCAGCTTCTTATCAATTTATGAATAAAGCAAATAATTACTAATTTTTCTCTAAATTTGCCGCCTATAACAGTTTAATAATAATAATAATAATCTTTATTTGTAGAGCACTTTTCAAAAACAAGTTACAAAGTGCTTTAACAAGTGTAAAGACAATAATACCCAAAAGACAATAATACAAAAACAATACAAGATAAAAGCAAGAAAACATTGAAAAGACTAAAATACACGTTTAAGATAAATATAAAATAAGTAAAATAGAATAAAATAAAAGGGATCAAATAAAGTCAAATAAGATTGGGAGGCTCTCCTATAAAAGTATGTTTTAAGAAGGGACTTAAAAGAGTTCACTGACTCAGCCGACCTGATTTCCTCAGTTTAATTAGATATTTATAGAATTAATAGACTTTTGTTATTTAATCGTAAAATTTTATCTTAACCCCCACCCACCAACCTTTAAAGCATTTAAAGGCAGTATAAGTCAATTATTTACAACACACTAGATTTTAGTTTTAAGCACATATGAAGACATTTTAAATGTGTATATATGTATTTTTCATCAACTGTAACTCCTCTCATGAAGCATCTGTAACTGGGTGAGTAGGCTAATTAAGTGATTGACATTATAACACAGTTGTATTCATATAAAATGTGTCTTCTTCACTCTCATGACAAGATGCAGCTGAAAGCTCCTGTGGAAATCTAGTAGGTTGATCTTGAGTAAGGAATTCTTTGTCAAACTACTATTTTCAAGGTCAAGAATGCACCCTAAAGCTCAACATGTCTTTTGAATATATTTCTAACATGTATTAACACTTTAATAAACAGTTTAATATACATATACAGTAGATACCAGTGCATTTGTGAAATATGGGGAGTTGAGGTAAAGTGTTGCCAGTATGAATATATATATACTCCACAATACCACAACTGTTTTGCTGTAAAGTACTTCTGTGGATTTGTTGAGTGATATTCACACAGGAGACTGTTCAGCAGAACAGTATGTGAAGACCAGGCAGTGGGCATATGAATGAATGCAGACCCTTGTCCTTTACTGATGTGTGTGGGTGTATGAGTATGTGTGTATGAATGTGTGTTTTTGTATGTGTGTGCATCATGTGAGCTGTAGGACACAGTGACAGAGGCTGAGGGAAGCTCTTGTTTCATAGGTTTGGGGTTGGAACATGATATTTACTTTCTCATCTTCTTTCTTTCTTTCTTTCTTCTCTACTAAATTATCTTTTTAAGCTCAAATCTTACTGGCCATACTAAATAATAGCTAAATTAGTAATTAGACCAGAATTTGGCTTCTTAATACGCATGTCTGCAGTGAACCAGATACGGCCTTATAGACTGGGAAGCTTTAGGTCTACAGCCGAGGCTCTTGTTTAATCTTTGAAGATGAGTGTGACTGTACTCACCAAAGTCAGTTTTTAGAATTAAAGTAGAAAAATCTAATTTCTTAAGTGTGTGTTAAGTGTGTATTTATATTAACACTCTTTTACTGCAGGCAAACTGCTTGTTTTTCACATTTTTGAGTCCAGCTGGGCTCTTTTCCAACATTAAAATAGCTCTCAAGTGCATCTGTGAAACAGGTGTGTAGTGGGCCTGCTATTTCTAGTGGTGCATCCACTTCCTCTGCAGGTGTCTGATTACAAACACTCCTGCCAAAAACAGAAAATAATTACTAAAAGTGACAAAAAAGTAAGTGCAGTTTGGTGGAGATGGACCCTTACCATATCATACACGTTAAGGATGACAGGTTCATTGGCCATGGTTTAAACCTGAGCTGGAAAGGCAAACGTCCCCACCATCCACGTTTTATGGTTGTCAGGACCTCCACAGCCCTCTGAAGTCACAGGACCACGCGGTGGACAGCAGGAGCAGCGGGAAGGCTTCTGCAGGACGGATGGGGGCTGCTCATAAACTACCACCGCTACTGCATGGACACAGCTCTGCAGGGTGGCTGGAGTAAAACCAGGAAAATGTCCCAAAAGAAACAGGACAAATGAAGCTTAGCGATATGTCACAGAGCCATTATAGCAAGGAAGGTCAGGAAAGCATGAAACTCATCCCAGCGGTGCAAAGCGAGGTGCAGCAGTGTACTCGGCCCGTCTCCCAGCTCCGGAAATAATCTGCTGTAAGTTGAAAACGATGCTGGCAGAAGGTGTATTTGCGAAATAAAAGCAACCACAATAGCTCAGATTTTCACATGAGACGCTTTAGAAGTGATAACATGATCCAGAGCGGACACACACGGCCTACAAGTGTTGGAATCTGAAGCAGGCGCCCTCTTCTCCTCACAGGCGAGAAGGCGACAGCTAAGGCGGACTGATGTCGGTGATGGAGGCGGAGTGCGGGCCATTTTCACGCGGAGGATGTTGGAGCAGCAGTCGGAGAGGACTCCTGAGCCATGGCGGTTAATTACGGCTGATGGGGCGGCGGAGAGTCAAGCTCACCAGCAGCATCCCCGGTTGGAGGTGCTCCTACAGCTGGCCCGCATCCAGCATCCTCTTAGTCGGGAGGGGAGGCTAGTCGGCACAAACCTCCGCGACATGGCCCCCTAACAACACGGAACCGTTTCACCCAAAACCTGCTCGATGAAGGTTTTTCAGTTGTATTTCAGAAAAGTACCAAAAGCTGCCGAGATCCGTATCGTATGGGGTTGTTGTAGCTCTGGCTCCTCTTTCTTTCTGTCTCTCTGGTTCGTTAGATTACATCATATATGCCTCCGAGGCAACATCCTCCAACTAACAGCTGATGGGAGACAGAGCTGCTGGTGGGTGTACAAGGAGCACATTTTGTTACAAAACACACCACTTTTGCTATTTCTGTCAACCAGTGCCCAGCTGAAATATGCTCATTTTCACCTCTATGCTTTGTACTAGCCATCAAAGCCGATCACCGTTTGTAACCGTTCCAACACATTCAACAAGGCACTTTATTTTTTATATCCGATGGCGTAAAATAGCTTATGTTTGTTGTTTTTTTTAACCTAACAACCCCTCACACTGGTGCTACACCTCAGTAAAAATTGTTAAAATCTATATAGGCCAATATTGCAACTATACAACAGGTTTCATTGTTTATTTTGTGATATCAGATTAGTTGAAAATAAGCTAAAGGATAATGCCAAGCTTTACGATTCATTTTAGTCCCCCCCATTGTATAATAATAAGCAGTATTAGCAGTGTGTGGTTATGATTAGGCTACCATATTCACAGAGGACCATCTGTTTTGTCAAAAACGCAAGTGTCCACTTTTAATTTGAAGGTAAACTGACAACATCCAGTGTGGTGCTGTTAAATCAGGGTTATTATTATAATATATTATTATATTTAATCAGGGGCGTTTCCAGGTTCTTGAAACATTGGGGGCTTAGCCCAGTCTAGATATCTTTCATGTTTTCACCTGTTTTCAACCCATTCTCATTTAATTTCATCCCTGCTGAGTCAGGCACACATGCAAGCATGACTGAAGTAGCTTAAAGTCTTATTAAATGTGCATGTGGCATCTAATTAATATTATGAGAGATTTTAAAGCATTTTGACTTACTGTCATGAGAAGTCACACTTATCTCACAAATAACTTGGTAAATTTCAAGATTTTAACTATTGTCCATTAATTTGACGATTATTTTTTGGATTAATTGATTAGTTGGTCTTTTAAAATGTCAAAACAATTGTAAGAAAAAAAAAGTCAAAAAGCCCAAAGCGTTTTTTCCACAACCCAAAGATAATTGGTTTACTGTAATAAAGGAGAAAAAAACGAGAAAATTTAAGATGGAATCAGAGAGATATGAATTTTTTTCCTTAAAAACATACTCAAACCAATTATCAAAATAGTTTGCGATTCATGACAATTGATTGATCAATGGAGCTAATCATTTTATTTCTAAATCTTAATTTTGACATTGTAAATGAAGATTGACTTTGTATAGTATACTTCACTTGACTCAATACCTCATTCTTCATTTTGACCTGATGCAACATCATTTTGATATGCTAATTTTTCCGACTAGCTATCTAATCATCTTGATTTACTATCTATAGTTTTGACTTGAGAGCATTTTTTATTTCTTTTTATTTTCTGCTATTAAATGAAAAAGAAAGGTAAAGACCAGGTGACTTCAACATGTATTTTAATACAGTAGGTGCTTGGATGTAAAACATAACAAAATTTGCAAAATTAGTGCTTCTGATGGATTTTTCTGGCATACATGCACATATTCACATTCCGCTCAGCAGAGCGACATGAAATGTATTTACAGACAACAAGGTCCCACATACAGTCAGAGACAATTGCACGATAGTATCTGCAGACCGACAAATGTGAATAAATACACCCAGCACACACAACTCACTTATTCGTCTGCTCTATGGCCGTTACATGAGGACATCCATGATTGTGGCTAGTGCAAAAACCTTTGACAGCAACTAACTTCTTCAAAAAAAACTCTCCTTTAAAGTGAACTGGATGATGATCCTTCACACAAATAAGCAACTCTATCACAACATACTCCGTATTTCATATTCAACCCAAAAGATAAATCACTTAGCAGAAGGTGTGATTTCAAGCACTGGCCACAAAGCAAAATTAGGAAGAATGTTTAAAAAAGGCAGAGCCTTCAGCTGTGACTGAGCTTTAAGAAATGAGCTGCTCAACACACGATACACATTTAAGGAATGATGTATTTGTTTGTTTTAGATTTAATGGTTCACCCCGAGTGACCTTCTATAAACATACACTTTATAATAAACTCTTCAAAGTGAAACTACTTAGTGATACTTTAAACAAGTGTATTTTGCTATAAAAGGATGAATCTGGTGATTCTTACTGTCAACATATCCCATTAAAAGACCAAAAGCAACAATGAATTGATTTTTTACTAACAAGCGTGATATATCTTATTCCTCTTAATTGTTGAGTGACATGTTCCTTCACTACAATGAACAAGGGCACTGAAGTTTACTTTGACTGAAGATTACACACACCGTGCTACTGTAAATACCATAGAGCACCATCTGTGTATCAATCCAGAAAGTATTGAGAGAAAAACTAACACGTTACTTTTTACAGGATTTGTTGACAATAAGAAAATATAGATTATAGGCAGTCACATCCTTAAATTTAATGTATTAATGGACGTAGTGGGTTGATTTTCATTTTGAACATGATCAGGAGTAACATGAACTCAACACCACCAGAACTTGGAAACAGACAGAAAAGGCACTCTAAAGTCCATTACACAATTTATCACATTACCGGAGACTTTTTCAATCCCACAGCTCAATCTATGGACTATGGCAGGATGCCACTCCTCCCATGATCCTGTGCAATGGTGCAAAAAGAAAATCAAACCCAGTTGCATGAATTTTGAACACTAACAAACTGAAAATACAGTGGGTTTCTCTCAGTCGCCCCTCGGACAGATCCACCATTCAGCGATGGAGTTACAGAGAGGCCTACGAGTGACTGCACACAACACCGTCTTTCAGTTTGTAAATGGACTCTGACTTGACCCACAGATTTAAGTTTTTTTTGCATATACAACCTCTGTCTACGGGGCAGCTGTTTGTTTCTGCCTGAGCTCAGTCCAGCAGCAGGAATGTCATGTGTACATCCTTCTTTATCTCCTTACAATCACAAAGTTTTCTATTAAAGTAATCTCAGTGGTAAGAGAGCATCCTTTTGCATAGGAAGGGTGTCAAGAAGCTACCATTAATCACATAATACACATGAACATGGGAGAAACTCATCAGTGACACCAACACCTACGAATCACAAAAATAACATCTACTGCTTTGAGTTTGTTCCCTTTCACTTCTTTGGCCTTTAGCAAAGTTTTTGATCTTAATAATAATATAAAGATGTTGGCTTTATTAAAAGTGCTTCTTATGGTGCCGCATGTAAAAGAATGCAAAGATGGCTGCAGCTCCCGCGATAGCAGCCAGTATTCCCAGAGAAAAGGCAGGAGATTCGTGCTCGGGTTGTGAGCCTATGGGTCCGTTCATGTGATGGGGAAACTGCAAGACAGAGATATAAAAACAAGAATAAATATTAAAGCTGCATTGTAAGTGTTATTAATGTAGAAATCCACCTGTTCTAAATCACAAATTACATTCTGGTGTTGGGCGAAAAGATGAATCAAATTTAAAACTTTAAATACTTGATGTCACTGTTGGCCACTCTCCAAAGCATAATATGTTCTCAGACTGATTACATCTCTAATACTGCTCACTGCATAAAAGCAAATGTGAATTCGATAACTTGTGGCACTAACAACGTCATTATTCAGCAGCACAGCACAAAGGCTGAGGTATACTCAAAATTAACTAGTTTGCATGAAGTGTCATCCGACCACATATTAAGGCAGAAGTGTTAATAACTCTTCCAAAAAGCCAGACTCTGTGAAAAGCCTGCTGTTATAAAAGACCGAGACGCAATAATTGTTCAAATGGGGATGGCGGTGCATGCACGTCTTTCCTCAAAAGCATTTAGAGGTTGTTTTGTACATGTTTGTATCATAAAACTGTATAAAACATGGACGTAGTCTCCGTGATGTCACCCATGGATTAATAGGTTTCTAAAGAGCAGTTGTGAAGCTCAATGTGGGAAACTCACTATCTTGGCAATGCCTGGCTCAGGCTAATCCAAAAATCGGCAGAACAAATGAAGCATGGTTGCTTAAACTACCTAGTGGCTAACCACCTGTGACGGCACCTGTCACTCAAAGCAGTCCGTCCTTAACTTTGCATAACTTTAAGGCTTAATATAACTTTAAGGCTTAATATAATTTAAACAAGTGAGGTATATAATTATATACTCCACACACACACACACACACACACACACACACACAGACAGTGTATTATTGCTAATACTCCAAAAAAAAAAAAAACACATTTAAAAATCTGCTACCAAAAGTGTTTCATGCAGGATGTGAACTGCCGTGAACTAAGTTCAGGAGGCTCTAGACTGGGCCTGGCTGTGTGATATGAATATAGAGACAATAGTAAGATGGCAGCACATGTAGGTCTGTTGAGATAATTGCAGCCTTATTTGAAATGTCAATCAAAGTTTTAAAGGATAACTACAGTGACTGTTAAGCATATTTCCGGTGTGGAGTCCCTCCCCTCTTCCAAGGTTATCATGTGACTTTAGTTGGAGCTTTGTCAACACTGATAACACTATATAACAAAATATTTGTTCCTGGGAAGTAAGTGCTATTTCCTTATTGCTAATGCCTCAAAAGTATAGCAAATGGCTATTATTCCCCACAAACTACACGAGTACAGAGAAATTCCACTGCTCCAGTACTGAGGCTATCAGTTCCACTTGCTGGCAAAACACTAGTGAACCCCATGATACCACAAGTAGCATTTATGTCATCTGAAATAACAGTCAGCTTATCCAATCATTCATTTAAAATGTTTTTAAATCAATAGAATGAAAACACTATATATGTAAGAAACAGCTAAAAATGTCATCAAACTCATAGAAACTATGTCCACTTTTGCTACGTCATCACACACTTCTTTTGTTACAGACTTGAAGCGGACTTTAATATCCTTAGTCTTAGTGGTTTTATTTGCTTACAGTGTGGCAGCTGTGAACAAATCTCAGGTGTTTAGTATATTTCTTTTCTTGAGGAAATGTTGCTGCAGAGCAGCACGGTTTGTCAGAAAAACTAGAGTGGGATAAAAAGTGAAAGGGGATGTTGCGTTGAAATTATTGCTAATGTTTAGTTTAGACACAGTTCCCTGATATTACATTACAGGATTCCCCAGGGCTTCGCATTGTGTTTTACAGCAGAGGCGGGACACCTCGCCTAAAAAAAAAAAATCATATAAAATTAATACACATTTGTGAAATAAAACATTAGCCTTCAAGGAAAAAGAACAGAAGCGCTAATTTAACAAAAGCCACAGGCTATTGTTTAGGCCATTGTTTCACAGAGACTGAAAAGCTCTGGAAGGCACTATAGGGGGTCTCTGGCAACCAAAATGACTTTTAATAAGTATTGTATTACATGTGCAATCACCCCCCCCCCCCTTTTTTTAATGCTAAGCACAAACATCAACAAACCACTCAAAGTTTTGAACACTAGGACAAGGCTCCCACCTTTTTCAGAATACGGAGCTCCACGTCCTCCCCTGCTGTCCTGAAGAGCTCCACCGCAGCTTTATGTGTCCGTTCCTCAAGTTTGACCCCATTGATCTACAAACGAAGAAGTGCTGTTCCATTCATCAACACCTTTAAACAAATGACTGACCTTCAGCTAAGACTGAAGTTAATCATTCGTTTCACATTAATCATGTTCTGATGTGTTAATTAATTAAACTATTTTCTGAATTACAGTATTCAAACACACAGTTTAAATATATAAAATGTCTAATGCCTTGTTATGTCGGACCAATACTCCAATGCCGGAAGTTTTTCAATTTATTACAAAGAAAAGCAGCACATTTTTGAAACTGAGAAGCTGATACAAGGGAATAGTTAGCAATTTTTTCTTGAAAATATATTTGCATGATTAATGGATTTAATGAATATTCAAAACAGTTGCTGGTTTCGGTTTTAAATTCAATATTCATTTAAAATCAGAGGAAAAACAAAAAAGTGCTATTTAATATTGTGTAGTTACCTACAAAAAATATCAACCTCTACATCCTGCACCCTTGATAAAAGTCAACATGCATTACCGCCAGGATCTTGTCCCCCTCTTGGAGTCTTCCATCCAATGCTGCAGCTCCATCTTCTTTAATTTTGGACACATAAATCCCACTGTCATTCACAACATACTGCTGGTCCACGCCCCCAACTATATTGAATCCCAAACCTAAAAAAAAACAAACAAGAAAACAAACACAGACAATTGCATGAGATAAAGATGACAATACAGTTCAACAGGCACAGTGCATTTTTTTTTTACGTAAACAGGACAGAGGTTGCGGATCCACACATGACATTTATCTCAATGGATCAAAGTACAACATAAATCACTCAAACGCTGTAACGTATTCAGAGAAACACCAGTTCACATAATATTACATAACAAGTACCAAGTATAAACTGTGTAAAGAAATTAACTCTCTTGAAGCTAAATAAAGCTTATTAACTATCCAGCACCACAGAGAAACTGCCTGTCACAGTCTGACAGGCCGAGGACTTGCGTTAACTTAACGTTACTTTTAAAGCTTTTAACCCAACGTTAAAGTGCATAAATCCCTGTTATTATTTATTAAACTGAGATGTTAGAGTCCAACCAGCTTCCACAACCCAATTCATCTGCTTGCACTACACGATAACTCGTGGTGGGGAGAAGTTGTGTTATTTTTGACTCGCAAATTAGCCATTAGCTTCAGGGTAACACACACTAGCTTCGCTACCGTGGATTTTTTGCTGCTACGTACCGTTCCCGTTAGCTAGCTACCAGCGTCAAGTTATTTAGTCTTCTTACCTGCCGGTCCTCGCTTCAGTTTTATGTCCACCTCGTTAGGTGAGGAATGCAGAGAACCATTCATTTTGCAAGACGCCAAACGATTAAAATATGTCTTCAGAGAAAAGGGGCGACAAACTATTTATCTGAAGGTGAACTCATTGAAGAGTTTCGATTTGCTGCCTTCGGCTCAGTGGGTGGTTTGTGGTTGTGCTGCCCTCAGATGGGATGACGCAGAACTGCAGGCCGACATTTAAATTATGAAGTAGAGAGGCAAAATAAAAGATGTTCTGGCATAGTTTACACTGTAGACATGTCCCCACCACTTTTTAAAAGCATAATTTGTTAAAATTTGTTCTGTCTCTCTCTCTATCTACTTAGGTAAAAATAGCAATACTACAATGTAAAAAACACTATTACAAGTCTTACATTCAAAATGTTACTCAAGTGTATTATCATCAAATTGTACTTTTGATAGTTTCAGTCAGTGGTGGAAGAAACATTCAGATAACTTAATTAAGTTAAAGTCAATCAATACCACACTGTGAAAATAGTCTACTATATGCGAAAGCCCTGCGCCTTTCTTGCAGTGAGAACCGCGTATTTCTAAAAAGTAAACTTTTCATGAGGTGAGAAAAATCGCCCTGTTAGCTTTGTGATGATGCATTTTCCAGCAGATCCAAGGTTTTTTAATGGTTTATTTACCTTAAGAAGTGAGAGAATTTTCTCAACCCATTAAGGAACTGTATCATATAAAATCATTTGGTTTTCATTGGACAGGGAAGGGTCTGAAAATTTGTAATCTTAAAAGTAACTAAAGCTGTCAGACAAATGTAGTATAACCTAAAATGTTCCCCTCTGAGATGTAGTGGAGTAGAACTATAAAGATGCATAAAAAGTAAATATTCTAGGAAAGTACAAGTAACTGGAATTTGTACATAAGGACAGTATTTGAGTAAATGTACTTAGTAATTAGTAGCAAAATATACTTTAGTAACAAGAATTCCTTTTGACACTTTCAGTGCCTATTTCTCAAGTTTTCTCTATTTTATTTTTAATTAGATTGCGCGTTCTCTTAGCACTTTTTTCATTCTGTATTGTACTTTTTAATTTATTTCTACTTCATTTATATTATTTTATCTTTATTTAATGTTCTGTCTTTTTTGTTAAAGCACTCTGAGCTACATTCAATGGGGCCGGACTACACCGTCAAAAAAACCCCAAAACTGCTTACAGAGGATTACATTTGAGTAAAAGAAAGAACAAAAGCAGGGAAACTATCATTTATTGTTTACAGGCAGGTACAATATTCGGAATCATACTGCATTATCAGTCATTATTTGTTTGTTGCCCTTTATTTTATAAGCATATAGCCTCAAAATATTGTACCACTGTCATCTTTGGCAACAAATCAGAGCTCATCCCTCCCCTTTCAAAAGTATTACTTAAATTTGAGTCTCACTTCTTTTTTTTTTTTGCTATTAGATTTGACTTCAACATGAAATCATAATTCGTAAAACGTTAAGCGACCCTCCAGTGAGAGCTCGGGAGGATTAATACTGACGGAGGGAGGAGCTCGGTATATAAATACATGTAAAGAAACTTCATCATTAGCATGTATATCACCAGGCCGGGGGGGGGGGGGGGGGGGGGGGGGGGGGGGGTATGTCGGCCAGCACTGAAGTAAGACGGTGAAAAGGAGACCAAGTTGATTTTCAGCAGCACATTCTCATGCATTACAAAGGCTTATCAATATATTGATATAAAGGACAGAATAATAAACATACACATACTGTAAACAAAATACAGCATACTAGTGGAAACTGTATGAAATATTTGTCATCATACTTTTCCACTTGGCCTACAATCTTTTCATTAGGTATAAATTAATATTTCCTTACAACGCTTGTTTTAGATGCACTTTATCTCATTCACTACTTGGAAACTGTTATGTCCTAAAATATATTGGATTGTGAGTGGCTAAAAAATGAGATGTCATTCAGAAAAAGCACTGCAGTGCGCAGACCTGGGTTAATCTTCCATCTGTTCTATAGTAAATGACAAAGTGCCAGGTGGGCAATTTGCTGACTATTGTGCCTCAAAAACTCCATCAAGGTATTTGAAACGATTTCAAATACGGTGGTGAAGTTCGACCCAGGCCTCCTGTACAGCATGTGGTTTAGTGGCTCTGAGATTCAGATCAAACTTGGGGCGGCACTGTGGAGGATGATGTCTCCAGTCACTCGCAGCAGGGTCACTTCCTCCAGCCCGCCGACTCTGTGCTCGTACTCCAGCAGGTGGGTGCCATCCACCGCCACTTTAAACATGTCCTCTTCCACAAGGATCTTCAGCTGCAGGGAGAGCAACAGAAACGTTATGCACAACAAGCCACAAGTTGTCATGGTTCAAGTTAGGGTGACCAGACCTGAATTACGTGCAGTTGTCTCCACTCCAATCCTGTTTGTCCGAAAAATTAGACTAAACCTGAGTTTTGATTAATTACAGCCCAAATACTGATCATTTGGGGCAGTGGTTGCAGTGGTTAGCACTGTCGCCTCACAGCAAGAAGGCCGTGGGTTCAAACCCCGGTTGCCCTGGCCTTTCTGTGTGGAGTTTGCATGTTCTCCCCGTGGGTTCTCTCCGGGTGCTCCGGCTTCCTCCCACCATCCAAAGATATGCGGACTAGGTTAATTGGTGACTCTAAATTGCCGTTAGGCATGAGTGTGAGTGGTTGTTTGTCTATGTGTGGCCCTGCGATGGACTGGCGACCTGTCCAGGGTGTTCCCCGCCTTTCGCCCGATGTAAGCTGGGATTGGCTCCAGCCCCCCGTGACCCTGTACACGGGATAAGCGGTTGACAATGGATGGATGGATACTGGCTACAGCAGGGGCTGCAGGGTATCTGGACATAACTGAACTCTATTGACACAAAGTAACACGCATGCTCTTTTCCCCCTTTTTGTTTTCTAGAAGATAGTGGAAGATACAGTTGCAAAGACAGGAGGTGTGTAGCTGCAGGCACCCACGGAGAGGGAAAGATGACACACGCATTGCGCAGACAGATGTGACAGGCACCACACAGATGAAATTAATTCAATTGTATGTGACAGATAATATTTAAACACTCTTACTAGTTGACTTAACCTGTTTTGCTGTTAGTTGACACTGAATGTAATGTATTGGAGGCCACACCCACCCCTAACCCGCCTGTCCCGAGTTTCATCTGTTCTCATCTGGTCATCTTTAGTCCAAGTCGTCATAAGTTTGATGATCAATTAATCAAAGAAGTAATTTTTTAAGCACAAATGCCAAAGGATTGTGTGGTTCCAGCTTCTCTTAATTTAGATATATTTCAATCAATCAACAATCAAAACAAGCATTTTATAGATCAAAAGATGAATTCAGAAAACTACAACTTTGTGACGCTAAGCTAATATAAGCTTATTGATTTCAGCTGACAGAACACTGCAGGAAAATGTCTTCATTTACACCTTTAAAGAGGTGTTAGATCCGTTTTAAATCTGGAGTAACACCTTCCAACAACCTTTCATACAAGGGCGGGAGAAAAACCTGTTTGTCCCTGATGGGTTAAAAGATTTTACAGACCTGTGACACTGCTTCATGTCACAATGTCTAACCATAGGGTTTCTAGTATACCCATAGTACTACACATAAATAGAGAAAAGCCTGCTGAGCCAGATTTTCCCGCTCTTCTCAGCTTGAATGATATGTTAACATTTCTGTAGAGCAGAAAATGCAAAACACTATTTCTTACATGATGAATCTCCACCGGTAAGAAATATTTTTCCACATGTGGCCATCTTTCATGACGTTTTGGAAAATAATCTAATTGCGATTTTTTTTTACCAATATTGCGATTATGATTTAATATGCAATTAATTTTTAAGCTCTTTACCTCCTTATTCAAAATGGACAAGCAGTAAATCAGTATATAGTATGACCAACACAATATTAGATTACACATACACTGTTCTTTCTTGTAGGCCAGGCCTGTGTTATGATGAAATTAGGTGATGCAAGAATTGCATGAATTATTGTTATGAGCAATGGTGGAGAAGAAGTATCCATCCATCCATCGTCAACCACTTATCCTGCGTACAGGGTCGGGGGGGGGGGGCTGGAGCCAATCCCAGCTTACATCGGGCGAAAGGCGGGGTACACTTTGGACAGGTCGCCAGTAGAAGAAGTATCAAATTATAATAATATGAGAAAGATAATTTGAGAGTCATGTCATGGCATTAAAGAATATGATAAAATATCATCAGGTCGGCCTACCTACAGACCACAAGAAAAACAAAGTTAACGACGAATGTATTAAGCGCTCAATACAAAACCCACAATTCCACCACCAATTAATGAGTCTATCTCAAAAACCTTTAAAAATACTCAGTTTGAGGTTCAATTGAAAAGTTGGCCAACGAAAATCAAACCAAGACGACGCTTCTCGTGTTTAATAGACAAGCTTGGTAATTCTCCAACACCGGCTGTAACCAGGCTGTAACTCGGGACAGACTGGGCCTCTTTCGGACTTCACAGATATTTCCTGAGCTGACTGGTAGCTGTGTGTACTTTGGCTTGTGATACCAATCGCCACAATACGCTTACCTTACTACACGTGTCTTTAAAAGTTCTTTCAAAGTTTCTTTAGTGTCAGCTTCTGTCAAGGTTAAGGCCATTGTACAACAACAAGTCAATACAGCGTAATGTGCAATAGTTGATGCTTCCTCTGCAGACTGGTTTACTCTCACTTGTCATGTGACCAGAGCGTAATGGCAGCCTTTGCGATTAGAAAATCTGGTTTTATCATATCACGATAATATTGCAAATGCAATTAATCGTTCAGCCCTAGAAATGTAACATTACTGTTTAGAACATAGAAGTACATCATGTCTGATAGAAATCAATGAAGTGTATTAAAACTGGAGCTGAGGACCACGGTCCTGGGTAAATGATGATGTCCTAATACTTACACATGACTAACAGTCTAGTATCAAACATAAAATGAGTTGCATCTGGGTTCAATATCTTGTGTGACACACAGGACTTGAATGTGAATGAGAATGCCTTTCCCCCGTGGCCCACTGAGTAATCACGATCAAGCTAGCCAACAACTTGGAGCAAAACGCCGCTGCTCCAGCATTTGCCTGAATTGGTCATTGGTCTGATGTTACAGGTCTACAGGACTAACGCTGCAATAATATAGTCGTCTCACTCACAAGTCGCCAGCATGGGAATTTTTTCTGTCTCCATTTCTCTACCATCCCAGATGATGTGAATGTTGCATCAGGTTTAAGTTGAGCAGAGCTATGCTGGGAATTACGTGAGGTGACCAAAGTCCATATCCCAGTAAGGATGATAAAGGTTGTTGTAGAAAAGGGAGAACCAAAAATCTCACATGAGAGATGTCATTTAGCATTTCATTGTCTCAGCACTTCTACACTTCTGTGCAGTGGCAATAAAGTTAAAGCCTGCATGGGTGGACCAGAGGTGTGACATTAACTTGAAGAAAATGGTAATTTCATTATAATAAAACATGCACGTTTTTGAGGTTTCCAATCTTTGGTACAGTTCCATTATTGTAACACTTTACCTCAAACCTCTGTCCCTGAACAAATGGGAAGCCTCCTTCTCGCTCCTCTGGCCCCCAGCATCCACCTAGATTGGAGTTTCTGACAATTGTTTGCTCAGGAAATCGAGGATTGAAGTGAAAGACGACATCTGGGCCTTTGATGAAGTCAACTTGGAACCTGCATGAAAAAGATTAGGAAAAAAATAAAAGTAATGATAACTGCTTTATTATTAGTTTTATCATATAGATTATCATAATTTTATCATGAAAGTAAATGGTGCAGAGAGTAGGTGGGCCAGGTGGGTTATTGTTGGGCATCCAGTTATGTGCCTCAAGCATAAAGTATCACTGACAGCAGAATAGGAGGATGAATGTTATTCATACCTGTCTGCACCAGGAATGGGTTCCCCAACTATTGTGATTAAAAGTTGTGGCATAATTCCAGCATGAAGAGGGAGATCGTACGGCACCATCTGTAAGAAATATTTATATTTTAAAAATCACAACGATACATTTACTGTGCTATATTTATAAATGTTTTATATATAAAACAAGCATAATGACAAATTATGATTTACTGTGTTTATTAAGCAAAAATACACAAATGGAAACAGTGTTTATTCGGTTTATAAAATCCCCCAGGTTAGAAGTAGAATTGTACAAATTTTATCACTAATACTCTGAACATGGTAATATTTAGTGCTTAATATCAAAAATTAAAGAGGGGATTTTTAGTTAAACATTATATAGAAGTTTGACCCTGCCCACATTCCTAAAGCACCACCCCAGTGAGTCACCATCTCCTTCATTTAGATCCACACTCTTACGCAATTCACAATGACTAGTCAAGACAATGAAAAGAAAAAGTAAAACAGAGTAAAATCTGGAGTTTAACATTTTTACTACAACAAGGCATCAAACTGACGTCTGAGCAAAATGACAGAAAAACATTTTTTTTAAATTATAATCATGTGAATGTGGAAAAAAAGTGATGAACACTGTACACAAATTGTAATCAAACTGTGATTTTGTCATAGAATATAAAGGTGTCTTAAAACAGAAAACAAGTGTAAAAGTAAAAGTGTAATTGTAAATCATATTGCACTTCATTAATACAATACATTCCACAGGCAGATTCAGCACAACCCTCCCTAAGTGTATTTTCTGTGTATATATTCAGTCTTTGGCACATTTCCTTGTGAGCCTAATCAAACCATGTTGATTCTGGAAGTGACGTCCTTGTCCGACTGAAAAGCTGAGTTCATTGCTTTCAATTATATGGTGGATTATATCTGGGCTGAAAGACAAGAATAGATTTTTTATAACTACGTTTGAAGATTTATCGATTCATCTTTATGTTTTGTTTTGCAACCCAGCAGAGCCCAAGATACAGAAAAAAGAATCCAAACGCAGCCATCCTGCAGTAAATCCCAACAAGGCAGGAAACAAACTCCAACAGCAGCAGTACCAAGTAACAACAAATCAGTCATATTGCATGTTTTAGAAAATATCCTGTATTAGAGTAGAACTGAATATCTATATAGTGACCGGCTAAAGTGGTTGGCAGAGTAGATGTACATTTAGCTGGGTGCTGGTTGTAATTTCCCACACTGAATCCCAAAGACTTCCACAACTCCACAGCACACCAGAGCAAAAACATAAAAGAAATGCAGCAAGCAAGCAACCTAATGTTTTGAGTTCATTACAAATGCTTGTACTCACCAGCATGCCTCCTGGAGCTGCAGGCCCACCATATGAACCCATAGACCCCGGGCCAGGACCAAAGGGGCTTGGGGCAGAAGGGAAGCCTCCACCTGCAGGTGATCCCCATGATCCAGGAGGGATTGGGGGAAAGCCTCCAGCAGGGAAGGCAGGGAATGAGCCAGGGCCAGCTGGAGGGGGGAATGCACCTGGACCACCGGGTCCGTACATCCCATTGCCTCCTCCTGGCTGACTTCCTGGGAAAGGCACATTTGGATAAGGCCCAGAGGGAGCTCCAGGGCCAGAAGGAAATGGTCCAGTTGGGTAAGGAACAGGGCCTCCAGGTAGCTGTCCTGGAGCTCCTTCAGGTGGGTACTGCCCAGGGAACTGGCCAGGGAACTGCCCGGGAAACTGGCCAGGGAACTGGCCAGGGAACTGACCAGGGGCTCCAGGGCTGGAGGGAAACTGCCCTGGAGCTCCTGGTGCAGGTGGATATTGTCCAGGTATCCCTTGACCATGCGGGAACCCACCAGGCGCTGAAGGAGGTCCTGGATATTGCCCTGGTGCTCCAGGACCAGAGGAAAATGGGAAATGCCCCGGCGCCCCTGGGCCAGATGATCCGCCGGCAAAGTCAACCGGAGCGGAGGGCTGGGTGGGAGCTCCTGGGGCTGAGCCAGGCCATCCTGGGTTTGAAGAAGGTGGAGGGTTGGCGGCAGGGGCAGATGGGTTAGGGTTCGCTGATTTCTTCGCCTGGCTTGGGGTGCTGTCTCCTAAGGCATCTTCCAGCTGAAGTAGAACAGAAAGGTAAAGTGACTCTGTCTACAAAAAAATATCTGTTTAACCACCAGCTACCAGTAAATCATAAAATGATGTAAAAACTGAGCAATCCTTTGAACTCACCGAGAAATCTGACATGATCTAAAACAAAAGACACAACTTTCATTAGTTTTATAAGGAAGTCATAACATCCAATTATAACAAGCTGTCAAACACTAGAAGGAATGTCACACAGGCTCTGAGTAACAGCAGAGTAAATGTTTCCATCACCGACTGGTGATCAACAAAATCCATTTGGGCAGAGTCGAAATAGCTTGACCAAACTGAAATATGATTACAACGAGCTATACCGACTTTAGCTGCATATTAAAGGGGATATCGTTAGTAAAATATGTAGTTAACTGATGTTACACAGTTGGCTAACGACCTAGCTAACAGAAGCTAACTGATAGTTAACTAACGTTCAGATTAGCTCTTCGTGTTAGCTCGCTTCTTTATCTCATCTTCACGGTGTCAACACAAGTTAAACAGTGAAAAACTGATATTTCATGCTACCTCTCCAGACGGTGGACTCCTCTCAAACGATAGCGGGTAACAGAGATGATTTTTTATCAAGCTGTGAAAGCCAGTTAGCCAGCAAATTTAGCCTCCCGGGGCAAAGAACTACAAGCTAACGTTGGACCTGCTCTCACAACTACAACTCTCGGAGAGGAAGAGCGCACACACGCGCTTCAGTGATGACGTATTCTTTAAGGAAGGGCGCGTTTCGCTGCACGCACGCGCGCGCACACAAACATGAAGTTATGTAAAAGAAAATGAGAGCGTGACGATCCTGTGACAACAATGTTTTATAGGTCATAAAGTGAAACTAACATATTTCCCTTCAAACACAGCTAACCTAAACTTTATTACAATACAAAACAGGTATAATACAGAGCGCAGCAGGTGTCAAAAACTATTTTACGCACAGAAATTACTGATTCATCTGTACATGGGGGGGGGGGGGGGGGGAGTGAAGGTTTCTTTGGAAATATAATAGGTCACGATTATTACAAGTTACCCTATTTAAAATGTAATAGTGTAGCTATGTTAATTACTTTATCAAAGTAATGTAACATTTAATTACATTGATTATTTGTCTAAATTTCTAGATGTTTTCATCTGTTAACCATTTTCAAAAGACATCTTGGGAGGCAATATCATTAATCATTAAATTACGTAACTAAATTATGTAACCTGTTACTCCCCAACAGTGAAGTCAGAGAGACAAAATGACAGATTAGGTTAAAATGGAGGAGCCAGCTTAAAGTTACCATTTAGGTTTTCAGTGTGTTTTAAGGGCTCATATTACCAAACAAACAGTGAAGCCATGCTTTTAGTGCCCCTGGTGGTCTGAGGGCAATTCCCTGCTTTTCCCTGTTGATTATTCCACCAGTCTGCCACCATCCAACCTGGCACACTGCTGAAATGATTTTAATGTTTTGATGACCTGCAATTCAACTTAAACTTCATTAGCATAAATCTAAGGCTTTATCTGTTTTGCCTCCCCAGCCACATTTTTTTCAAAGTCTCCCATTTAAATTTGTCCAAACCTGTTGCTGAGGTAAAAAAAAAAAAACTTGATATAACTTTAAAATCCACCTTTTTTGCTTTGACCTATGGTTTGACACACATATAAAAGCCTTTTTTTCACCTGAAGAACATTTCCAGACTATGCCCCTTTCCCACTCACGCAGACTGCAGAGATTCTCGTTCAGGCCTTTATTACATCCAGATTAGATTACTGTAAATGCCCTTATTTAAGTCACAACTGAAAACTGTCCTGTTTAGATATACAGTCTATGGTTTAGATGAGTCTTTCCTAGTGCTTTGTAATATGTATGTAATAAATAAATGATTTTATCTGTATATAGGCTTATATGTAATTGCTATTGTTGTTCTCTGTAATTACTATTATTGTTATCATATTAATTTCATATTCATAGGCTATATCATATTTGTAAAGTGTCCCTGGGGTGACTTGGAATTTGCTTATAAATAAAATATAGTATATTTATTATTATTTTCCAATTGTAGATCTACAAAAAAGCAGATGGAAATTAAAGATGTTTTGTATGATGCTGTAGATACACATGGACAGCTGCTGAGCCTTATTTGGTCTGTTTTGTTCTTGAATTGAGAGATTAAGCAGGTAGATGTCATAGCGAGCAAAATAAGTTTTATTAGGTATTGTTTTGTAGTCTGGCGTGTTGAGTTCTAATATTCGGTGGAAGTATTCAGATCATTTACTAGACTGTGACAAAAATGTTAATAAATAAATCAAAGTTCTTTCTAAATAATTGCTCTTTACACCCAACGTTGCTTGATAGTAGTATTATATAGAATGTAGAAATAACTCATAACAAGTTGCAATCCTGCATTCAAAATCTAACTTAAATAAAAGTACTATCACCTGAACGTGCTTAAAGTATCAAAAGCAAAAGTACTCTTTATGTTGAAAAAATGTGTCCTGCTAGTGTTATATTGTTATATATTATATAACTGGATTGGTAAATTTGTTTACTGTTGTAATTTATCTAGGCGAACTTCATTTTGTTGGGTTGCAAGTTGGGTAGCAGTTTAATCTGCAAAGTAACTTGTTAGCAGCCTAACTGGTAACTTAACATAATTTAATGAACTAAATGTTAAACAGATGCATACGAAAGAGTATTAGGGCCACATTAAGGAAAATAAATTGAGAGTGAAGATTATTTTGCATTTCGAGAATAAAGTCAACATGATGTGAATAAAGACAAAATGATGAGAATAAAGTTGAATTGACGCCAATAAAGTTGAAGTACCATTTTGAGAATTAAATAAAAAGGGTTTATTTATTCTCATCTTGTTAACGTTAGTCTCGAAATGCAAAATAAATTTAAAAAAATCTTCATTCTCATTTTTGTTTTCTAGTGGCTCGAGCAGTTCAACAAGGCTTTTCGCAACACTCTTTACTTGAATGAAATACTAAAGCTGCAGGACAACAGAGATTCATGAGCAACTTTTAAGGGAGGGGGCGCTTGTTTGGGATTGGTCAAACCAGTCACAAGATGATGTGAAGTGAAAAAAAAACATTGAAAGCGTCTCTATCATTCAGAGCAGCAGCAGCAGCTTCAGGGGTTTTTAACTCTACAAAAATGGTAAGTTGCTCAGTGTTATTGTGAGAAAGCTGTGGCCAGTGACTCTTCTGCTTTTTTTTTTAACCCCGAGGTCTTAACAAATGTGAACTTCCGGGGACTATTGGGGAAAAGTAAGGTCGCAGATTGGCTAGCGTTAGCCTGCTAGCCTAGCATTAGTTCCACCCTTGTCCACAGTGTCAAGCCAGCGAGAATAGTCATGTTGAATTTCCGGTTATGGATTTCAGAATAAAATTACTGCTGGCAAAGAAACGTTGATGAGGTGAAAATTAAAAATGATAGTAGCTTGTTGTTGAATTGCTTTGGCTCAGAGTTTCAGTTTGCTATAAATGGAAACATCAATAATAAATCAGATAATATCTCCCAGAGAGGTTTACCAGAGCATCACAGCATTATATGTGTTAATCAATGCATTTTTAAAACAAAACAGTAGCTAATTTTCATCAAAACAGAGTATGAAATAGTAATTTCCTCAAAATTATTTACCTTTTACATGTGGAGTTAGAATGACTTTTGACAGCTTCAATTGTATTTATTGAACATGCTGTATTACTATCAGTAGGTAAAAGTAAAGAGTATGACTTTACACTGCAGTAAATTCTATATTCATACAAAGCAAAGTGATGATTGTGACTTACTTTTTCTGTTCTGTATCGACCACAATGTTTGCATTTTATTTAAAACACTAAATATTAGGAGAAATGCAGCACATGTTTATTTGATTTTGGTGATCTGTATGTTTCATAATAAGGACTGAAATTTATGGGAATTCTGAGGATTTATAATTGAGTGTTTTGCATTATGTAGGCTATGTATGAACATTATATTGTTTTTAAATGTAATCATTTAATAAGTCAGTTTGGCTTTTGACCCTGTTGTGAAAACTGAGCCAAGGCACATGATGAAACACAAGATAAAATACAATCAGAATAAAATCAACAAAATTAAATATTTAAAAGGAATTAAACTGTAAGTTTGCTCAATCATGCCCTAGCTTTATCAAACAGTAAAATTTTAAGTCTAGTCTTAAAACTGGTGATGTTGTCTGATTCCCAAAACCCAAATTGGGATGCTCTTACAGCAGACTCTTAAACAACACAGACTGTTGCTTGAAAAAAATAACAGAAACGATAAACCAATAATGAAAATGTTTGCTAATTATTTTCCTTTTGAATCATTTCAGCTCTTAATAAGAATCTTGCTCCACTTCATGAACGTTTCCAGATGTACTGTATGCTTTTATTTTGAAGAGCAGCCTATCGGACTTCCTGTCATAGCTGTGTGGTGGTTAGTGTGATGTCGCAGTGATGTGTTTCAACCGGTTTCGACGCGTCTGGGTTTGGGGAGCTACCTTTAGCTCGTTTGCTTATCACGATGAAGAATGTTTCCCTCAGGGGGGGTTGATTGTGTGTCATGGCAGCTTGACTGTCTTCAGGGTCGATAAACATTTGGCCTGAGTTACTGCCTCATTTTTACACGATGAGATGCATCAAATGAACTGGATACCTTAAGTTAGCTGACTCTCATTTCCTGGCTGAATTAGCAGCCGAGCTGACGAGCTAGCTGTCAGTGGCTGGAGGAATTTAAACCAGCTTTAACTTTAAACCTGTGGCCGCCTCCGGCTTGTATTGTCATGCCAGTTTCCCATCGTTTTTCCTATGCATCCTGGTTTTCAACTCTCTCCACTCCAGACACTCCAGTCTCTTTTTAATCTGTAAAGATCTCTCTCTCTGAGCTCAGTGAAATCCTGACTCCCACTAGCCATCTGTTCAGGAAGGTGTAATTATAGAATTCAGAGACTCTTAAGAGTTTATGTCTTTGTGGTGGAGTTGTGTGTGTGTGTGTGTGTGTGGGCATGAGGCTCAGCACAGTAAAATCTATGTATTATTCTTTTCTGAATAAAGTCTGTGGGTCAGATAGGACTCCTGCATAAAGACAGTTCTCTAACACTGGCTTGGATACTAACACACAAACAGCTAAGCAATAAAATGCTTGAAAACAACTTTAATCTACAGTCTGTGGCTCTGCAGCTGTCTGCCATACAAATAAACCCTCTGCAAATATCCCTACAAACATGGGGCCAAGTTAAACACATTATTTTCCCAGTTCATAAAGATCTGCCAGAAATACATATATTAAATATACATAGTTATAAAAGGCACTGCTTTTCACTTTATATTCTCAAGTTTCTTTCTCAGTAAACATGAATCTGTACATTTAACATGGATGACAGTAAATCAGGTACACTTATCTGCATTGTGTAAGAGACGCCATGTAAAAATGAATACATCTGAATGTGTGAGGAGGACAAACATTATTCTGCGTGTTTTTCCACAGAGAAACAGAATTGAGGATCTCTGCTGGAGTTTGTCACATCTTTTTTTTCATTGGATTATGCAAAAGTTATGGAAGTGTGTATGCGTGTGTGAGAAATAGTTGGACGGGAAAAAATCCCGGATTTGAATGATCATATAACAGGCACTATAAATGTTGTGCCATGAGGAACAAAGGCGTCATAGTACTATTTTCTCTCATATTGGAGCACACCACATAGCTGATTTTAAAGGATGGAGGCTGCCAGGAAAAAAGGAAGTTAATGGATGTGAGGATACATTTTCTGATGCAGTACGACTACTAAGTTAAAATTCAGAGGAACAAACGTGTTATACAGAATATTACAAACATATTATCTATAAATCAGATACATTGGTATAGTCCAGGTGAACGATCTGTGTGTGGTGTCTTTGGTTTGTTTTTTTTGTTTGACAGTAACTAAGTACATTTACTCAAGTACTGTACTTAAGTACAAATTTTAGGTAGATGTACTTGAGTAATTTCTTCTCATGTCACTTTCTACTTCTATTCCACTACACCACGAAATATTGTACTTTTTACTCCACTACATTTATCTCACAGCTTTAGTAGTTTAATGATGATGAATGAAACTACCCAACAAAATAAGTACAGCTGAAACGAGTAGTCAGTTGATAGAAAATTAATTTGGAACTATTTTGATAGTTTTAAGTAATTTTTAATGCAAAAACGTTTCATGGTTTCAGTTTCACAAATGTGAAGATTTTCTGCTTTTAATTGAATTTAGTGTTAATAATGTTGAGGTTTGGACTGCTGGTCAGACAAAACAAACATTGTGAAGGTGTCACTTTGGGCTCTGGGTAATTGTGACGGCATTTCTCACAATTTATAGAATAAAAAAAACCCAGTCATTTCAATAATGCAGAAAATAATCAGCAGATAAATTCATAATGAAAGTAATCATTAGTTGCAATCCAATACAAAATAGTTAAAAACAAGCTCCACCTCAACCAACTTTGACAGTAAATCCTGCTTTTACATGAATGAATGAGTAATAATAATCTCATGATATATTATATACTAGTATAACAGGCACAGTGGACATTTTTTGCATTAAGTACTTTTACTTTTAATACTTTAAGTGCAAAATAATACACAAGAATCGTGTGGTTTAATCTGTGTACAGTGTCAATACTTTCAAAAACATGTTTATAACTTTAAGTCATTTAAGTGACCACATCTATGTGTTTGCTTGTTTCTCCTGTTATTATCAGAGTGAATCACTGGTGGTGTGTGATGTGGATGAAGATCTGGTTAAAAAGCTGAAGCAGTTCCGTTTCCGGAAGGAGACCAACAACGCAGCCATCATTAGTGAGTATCGGCAACACATTTTATGGCATTCACTTTCTTCTCTTACGTGTTTTTTGATGATGTGCTCCAGGTCAAACAATGATAGGGTAGATGGTGTCAGGAGTCCAAAGTGCAAGTGGAATCTAAGTAGAAGTATTAATTCATCATTCTGTGTGCCATTGTTGTTGGTATTTATTTTTGTGTTACCAAGTGAATTATTCTTGTTGTCCTTGGTAGTTTTCAGAATTGGGTCACCTTCCAAAAACAAGCTTACTTTAGTAAAATGGAAACCATAAGTCAGTATTTGGGTGTTGGATTTACCATTAATGCTGACACTGCTTCCTGCTGTGTGGAACAAAATGGAGACGGACACACTGCCTCTTTAAAATCTTGAATCCAAATGTGAATTATTGTTGTTGTCCTTGGCGGTTTGCAGAATTGGTGAATGTGACATTAACGCTGACAATGCTTCCTGCTAGTGATAGACCAATTAACTGGGCAAATATCTGGCATTTTGAGATGTTGGGCATCAGCCAGTACTTGTGCTCTCAAGACTTATATATCATTTTAAATTACAGCAGCTGTAATCTAAAACAATTACTGACTAGTAAATATATATCTTGTTATACTGTAGCCATGAAACAACACGTCACGTTCTGAAATCTACAACATAACCCAATGTAATGTTTTTTATTTCATTAATTAGTAAAATAAATTACATTTAAAACAACACGTTACTGGAGATAACCATGCATATGGTGGACACACTGCCTCTTTAAACTCTTAAAATCCAAATTAATGAACTTTATTTCTTTCCTCAAATTTTCTCTAATCAACTCTGCCGTGTTCTTGCAGTTTGAAGTCCAGGGGGAGGCTCAATGAAAATGAAATTAAAAACAGAAGAAGTTACATGATATTAGACTGGGAAATGTAAGCCAGCTACAGCTATATATCTGGAGAACAGAGCTTACCTCCAAACGCAGCAGGTGGTGGCAGTTTAGTGTTGCACCAGTTTCTGGATCAGGATTGTGTTTGCGTGGCATGGAGTCAAAAGCACACACACACACACACACACACACACACACACACACACACACACACACACACACACACACACACACACACACACACACACACACACACACACACACACACACACACACACACACACACATTATTAAAAGGAAATATGAGCAAAAATGTATTGTTTTTTTTAATACAAAACTCTTTTGATATGTTACTTTTGAACATACTGCTGCTTCTACTACCACTATTAAACTAATATGATGGTTTTATCATACAGCTGTTGACTTAATGGTTTCCTTTTTTTCTTTCTTTTTTTAACCCCTCAGTGAAGATCGACAAAGACAAGCAGCTTGTGATTCTTGAAGAGGAACACGAGGTAAGTTAGCTTCATTATAATATGATGTGCTCCATTCTTGTGTCTGCACTATATACAGAACAAGGTCATATTCAACTTTTCACATTTTAAACTTGAAATTAAAGGTACAACCCAGGATTCTTTAGAAATTAAATTTACACATAGAAGTGATGATGATTGTGTTGAACTCTGTGTGGTTAAACTTGTTTTTGGCCTTACAGCTGTTTTAATTTTAGTGGATAATTGCTTTAAGATGAAGTGCAACTTAAGACAGTACTTCAACAGAGACGGAACACCTCACTGAACTGTTCATTATCTGTCTTTTTTTTATTAGGACATTTCTCCTGATGATCTAAAGGATGAACTGCCTGAGAGACAGCCGAGATATCCTTTTGAATAAGTGACCTGTCTTATTTTAACAGTATTTAAACTGTTGGATATCATCAGTCTAACGTTACTGTAGTTTACGATTAGGTGTTATAATATATTCTGAATATATGCCTGAAACATGGCCTGTGTTTTTAAATTATAAGTTTTTTCCCTTGAAAAAGATCATTTTATTTTAAATATATATGCGTTAACTTTTGTTAAAGGTATTAGAAAGTAAAATCCTGTTTTAGTTTCGTATGCTTTCTGTCTCAACCATGCTTTATTACAATGAGTGTAATCTGTGAACTGTCCTTAGCACCGGGAACATTTATCGTCTACAGTTATAAATACCAACATGATGATGGACGTGTGTCCTATCCTCTCTGCTTCATTTTCTCCAGTCCAGTGGGTAAGAACACCTCCGGAGTTACTTTTGAATGAATGCCGCAAATCGTTCCCTGCGCCGTTCTATCATCAAGGACATTTTTGTTCATTTTGGCGTATTTGTGTTCGGCAGGTTGCAGACCAGAGCAGCAGATGATGTACGCAGGAAGCAAAAACAAACTGGTGCATACCGTGCAACTGTCCAAGGTTAGTGAGCCATCTGTGAGTTGCATCTGACATTGATGCAAAAGAGATAATAAAGTAGAAAAATAAAGTTGACATCTGGTACAGACATTCGTTTTCCTCTCAGGATAAATTATTATCACTTTGATGTCAACTTAACTGTTCATCTTGCACCATCCTCAGGTCAAAATTTTTATTTGTCCAGTACTTTTGTCTGTCAGCAGTTAGCTGCAAAACTAATAACGTTCCCATTACGCTGTACTAATTAGAATATGTTGTCATGTTAAAAGGCTAAACTAAGATGGTCAACAGCATTAGGATCGTCATTGTGCACGTTAGCATTTAGCTCAGTATAGCCTTACAGATAGATAAGCTACAACGGCTGTAGACTGTTAGTCTTTATATTTAATTGTGGCAGTTAATGTAGTGATGTTATTTAATTCATCTGATTTTCACGCATTTATCTGGCTATTTTATTACATTATCAAACATCTATTGCATTATTAGCTGGTACAATGCTTTGCACTTAACTGCATCCTAAGACTTTTCCTTTATAATGTGTGAAAAGAAAATTCTGAATCCGGCTCTTTTGTTGCTCCTTTTTTCTTTTTTTACCAGGTGTTTGAGATCAGAAACACAGAGGACCTAACGGAGGAATGGCTTAGAGAGAAACTTGGGTTCTTCGGCTAAAGTCGTCTCATCCAGTCGTCTGGTATGTGAGGAGGATCCAGATTGCACAACTTGCGTCATCTCTTCGGGAAAACACGTCACAGTTAATGTTTCCCTCCTCTTTGTGCCAGACCTGATTTAAGTAGTGTTTCTGTACTTAGTTTTAGGCCTCTTTGGTAGAGTTTAGGGCATATTACAATCCAGTGTGCCAGAAGGTTCAGACAGTCACAGGAGTTTGTATACTTTTCTGTGACTGTCGATACATGTGGCACTAATTTAACCTCACCCAGCCTAAAACTGAAAATACTATTTGACGCAGGTCTCTGTTTGTGTCCTATACAATCTCTCCATGTGCCAGTTATGTGTCTGTATTGAATTAACACTACCATAGCTCTTAAAGAGGACAGAAATTGATAGTACTCATCTGCCATTCCTAAGCATGTTCAGTCAGGAGAATTTAAAGGTGTTGTAACAATGGTTTCCTTAAATAGTTTTACTCTCAGCATTTTGTTTTTTTTGTAACTCTGAACCTCCTGAGTTTCACCTTTTTTAATGTTTTTTTAATAATTTGAGGGATTCTTACTTTTAGATTTGTTTTTTGTGTTTTTCTGGTGTATGTAGGGTTATGTAAGCAGCATATACTTTAGAGCAGTAATTAGCTTTTGTTGTGAAAACACATCTGAACAGTCATAGCTACAATTCAGAGAATAATATATAGGTCAGTTTCAGTCAGTCTCTCCTATACTTTTAATTTAAGGTCACTTAAATTTATAATTTAGGTAACAAACTGTAAATAACAAAAACACTAAGGCTATTTGACAAGTGGCACTTAGGACTTATATCTGTGTTGTACGTTCCTATGTGGACAAGCTAGCAGAAGCCCTCGGGTGGTACTTATCACGCTGCAGATTTGCCCTTCAGTCCATCGTCAGATCACATCTTTTCGTCTCTGTTTAGAGAAAAAACAGTGTGACTCACTGGTAAAGCTGTATTTCTGCCTTTGACCTGCATATGTGTTACAACAATATCACACTCCTGAAAACAGTATTTCCACTCTGAAACATTCCATACTCAACAATTCATTACTTGCAACAAACCTCCGTCTCTGGCGACCATGACAGTCTTGAAAACAATGCACACAGCGGGGGCATTACCTGCCCTTTTTTTAATCTACTGGGCTACTCTGTGTAAGTGGGTCACTGTGTTTTTAAGGAGATTGTTAGCTAATATCGTGCATTATAGCTATTGCTGTTATTAGTGTTTATGAATGTTGTGCTTCATTCTGATGTAAAGCCACTTTGTTTGCTTAGTGGTAGTCACAGCCTTGAGAATGATGGCTGTGACTTCTCCAAATGCCAGTTGTGCTTAATATTTAGACTTGGTTGGTAAAGGACAGTGTCTGAGTAATTTACATTTTCCATACAGAACAGGGTTGGACCAATATAGCTTGAAGGCTGATAATGATATTTGTGTCCCAGCAGCTCATATTTCATGCCAGTATCTATCTTAATATTGACAGTACAAGTATTTTTACAGTTACACTGTTGATCTGTATTCTATCATGCTGGATCTGAAATGAAACACATATTGAGGTAAAGTGAGTGATTTTAGCTTTTAGCACACTTTAATTCCAATGTGCCGCCATACAGAGTTAAAACAACATAAAATGTCACTTTCTGGACATTTATGGACTCTGTTGTATGTATTTGGCTATTTTTCCTGCCCAAAAGTGGCAGTTTGTCCTTGTTTTCTGCTGAAGGTCATCTAAAATAGCATTTAAACCAGCTACAAAAAATGTACTGCAGGTGCTACAGATTGGTTTTATGTGAGTGGTGAGTGAGAAACCTCCATTATATCAGTAGTGGATTTCTTATTCTTAAAGCTTAATATCAGCTCTGTGTATTGGTCTGGCCCTAATAAAGAATAATAGGCACAAATGAATTCTGCATTTTTACTTGTCAGTGTCATTTCTTATCGAGAAAATCCTACTTTAGAAACCAATATTGGAGGGTTGTGGTTGATTTAAAGCCCCAAGGCAAGAAATGACCACCTTATGTATGATGTCATACTGCTAAGTCTACCATACCAATGACTTGTCTTAATTTTTTGTTGTTGTTGTATTTACATCTGTTTAGTTTTTGTTTTTTTATCATGAGGCCAAAATGAAATATAACACAAATATGTTTTGTGAGGGGAAAAATAGAAAGTGAATGGATACGCTTTGTTGGAGAATTATGTTTTTTAAGACACTATTTTCTTTTTAACTTTATGATCTGAAGTCCATGAGACCTCATTTTTTTTTTCTATTTAAGTATAATCTTGGTTATAATATATAACAAAAGCAGTTTTTATTTTCTAGAGGCCTGACTCAAAGAAATGTACGCACAATCACACCATTTCATGTAAATGATTTATTGATGTCAGACATTAATCATTTTATGATTCCACATGTCAGGACAGGGTTTAATCCAACAGGAACAATGGGGCATAACTGTAATCACTTGTTTTGCTGTTCGAAGCTAAGATTTACACTGTCAGCTTGATATTAGACAGTATTACGCTGCTGTTGCAGAGAAACGTAACTAACATAGGTGATTCTCATGTTTATAATGGTTTCTGTTTTCTTTTTACTTGAGCTGAAGTTGTGCGCTGTCCTTTATTGGTAAAGGAAGTTTTATCACCCTATGACCTACAAAACTCAAGGTAAATTTAGCAAAGCAAATGTAGTCAATCTGAAATCAAAGACATGGTTTGTTTCACTCTGAAACAGACTTTGATTTTAAAAACATGTGCAATGTCATGTGTTTTTGTTGGGAATATATTTAGCTGATATCTTTTGAAACCTGTAAAATGTGGAGAGCTACTGTAAAACAAGTGCATGCTTTAATGTATGTCTGAACAGTTTTCATAAACCTGACAGAAATTTCCTAATGACATTCAAAAATGTGCTGCTCTGTCACATGCACTCTTTTCAGAACATTTTACATGATTAAGTTAATTTGATTAGACTGCTTCAAAAAAAGGGACAATACTGGCTTCTCATACATCTGGTCTCAGCAATGTTCTTACTACTGACAGTACTTTGAAGAAAAACTCTGCTATGGACATGGGTTGTAATAGGCTGTCCATTGATCATGTACCCTAATCAATCTCCCCGTTATACTGATATTTAGCCATGTATCTGACTATGTCTGTGGATCTATGTGGTGAACCTGTTGTACATTTGGCCTCCTGAGTCTTTTAACTTGCAAATGTGTTGTTCAGCTCTTGGTGTCATCTCTGATCAAATGCCTACTATTCTGTTTTGTTTCATTTTTAATAAAAACACACCTGAGACATGTACCATAACCAGCTGCCTCATGGCATCAGTGAAACTTGAGATATTTGTATTTTCCCATACTTTATAAAGTGTCTGTTGTCCTATTGTCCAAATAAAATGACAGTGGTGTTTACCCCTCTGGTTTCTACAGATGTGTTTATCATATTTAGTAGAGCATGGATCAAAACTGTGGAATGCTTCAGAGACTGAACACTAGTACAGCAATGGCATCTCTTCAGAATAAATAAATATATATATATATATAAAGTAAAATTTGTGTGGCTAATGCATGTACACATATATATGGACAGTAACAAAGTTTGCTTAGCTTTACAGTCTGCTTTTAATTTGTATGTTAAACTATATAATGTTTTTGTATTATTTCAAAACACAGCTTCACAATGAAAAGTAAATTCCATAATAACAAGAAAAATAATTATTGAAAGTATAACGAATTTAAGGTAAGTAGAACGGAAACACTTGATGCTGTGCACACTAATAGCTCTTACTAGAATTTATTGCTGCTTGGAACAACAAACTGCCACCTGTTTCCGTGAGCTTTGTTGTGTAACCTTTTAGTTTTACTGTCAAAATGTCAACATTAACAGAGCATGTTAACTTTTCAGTAAGCTTTAACGTTACACATTGTTAGCCCATGGCACAATTAGTTGATTTAAAAAAGTAAGCTAGACTTTACCAATGGCTCATTCGGAATAATAAAAATGACGAAATGGAATAAAACTGAACATACACTTGGATGTCAGGGATAAACAGCAGGAAATGTTGTACTACAACATCGCTCTGACAGTGATGCTGAAACATTTAGCTGATTAATCGATAAGTCAATTCAGAATTTATTAAACTATTTAGATTTTTGTTAAATATGCCATAAGCATTCTTTGGTTTCAGCGTCTCAAATGTGAGAACTGTCTGCATTCTGTTTTGTTGGATTCTGGACTGTTTTTCAGACAAAACATACAATTTTGAAGACATATTTAGCTCTGGAAACATATAATGGACATTGTTATTATTAATACTTGCATATTTTTTAGATGAAATGTTTCAATAGAAAAAAGACAGCTCAGTGAACTATAAAAAAAACTCCTGTGAAAGGACTGGGAAAGTGTTGCTTGCTTGTTTGTCTTCTATCTATTGTCACTTGTAGATCTCTTACTGTATTGATGCCTATATGTTGTTCCTCAAATGTAAGTCGCTTTGGATAAAAGCCAGTACATGTAACTGTAAACACTGAAGGAGATCTCCAGAAGATGGCAGTAATGCCACAATAAGGACCCCCAGATAGCTGAACGCGCACTGAAGAAGAAGACACGTTGCCAAATCTCAAATCGGTTGCGAAGCTGCCTGCATCATCCGCTGACCGAGCCAGGAACCGACAAGCAGAACCGGAGAAAAAATGGCGTTCACATTCGCGGCCTTTTGTTACATGCTTGCTCTGCTGCTCACGGCGGCGCTTATCTTCTTCGCTATCTGGCATGTAAGTAACACATTTAGACAACTTCAGGTAAGACTGCTGGCCTGCCACACCAGCAGCGCTGATAAAAGTGGGTGAAAGAACGAAAGAAAGGCTGGCAAAAACCGGGCTATCGCTAGGCCAGCTTTGTAGCTTCACACCGGGACAGTTTTTGGGTTTTACGTACGGTAACGTTACTCACATCGGGTCTCGGCTGCGTCTGGACCAGAACCTATCTAAGCCAGCAGTACGGGTCCGTTGTAGAATGAATGGCACACACCCTGCCGTTAGCTTGAAGCTAAAGTTAGCTGGCAGTGAAAACACCAAGACGAGCATACTTTTGTTCATACGTTGTATTATCGTAATACCGTGACATGGTTCACCTTTTAACAACCGTATTCTGACTATAGCGAACGTTTAGTCAGGCTTGTCGTATGATTAGTGTTGAGGTAACGTTATTTGCTAGCCAGCTAGTTAGTTAGCAGGCTTAGCTAAGTTTTACTCCTGGAACAACAAACGGTCACATGTTTCTGTGAGCGTCGTTGTGTAACAATGTAATACCGTTAGCTTTATTGTCAAAACGTCAACAGGGCATGTTGTAAACTTTTCAGTAAGCTTTAGATAACGTGTCCGGGATAAAGAAAGTTAGATCATTGATGTTACACATGGTTATCCCATAGATGCAATTAGTTAAAGTTAACGAGACTTTATCAATGCAAATAAAAATGACATGGAATAAAACTGAACATACACTTAAATGTCATGTCATTACGTTGTTTTAATGTAAAAGTTTCAGGTTGAACAACAGGAAACTTGGACAAAATGTAACGTTACTACAAAATTGCTTTGACAGTGATGCTGAAACGTTAGCTGATTGATCGATGTGTCAATTCAGAAATTATCTAACAATTCAGTTGCTTTTTTTTTTAGTTGTATTAAAATCATTCTTTTAAGGTTTCAGCTTCCCAAATGGAAGAATTTGCTTCTTTTCTGTTTAATGTCATTTTGTAAACAGGTGGATGTTTGGCTGCTGTAAAAACATACAATTTGAAGACATATTAAACTCTGGAAACATAATCCTTATTATTGTTCATATTTCTGAGATTTTGTTGAAGAAATGATTCAATAGAAAAAAGACAGCTCAATCGACTATGAAAAGTCCCCTGAAAGGGAGTATTATACTGGAAAAGTGTTGCTTGTTTGAAATATTGCACATAAAGTTACTGTACATTTAAAGAAAGTTTCAAATAGGGCTGCACCATAAAAAATTATATCATTCAATATGGATAATTTTTCTCAACAAAATAAATATCTTAATAGAACAATTAGGTGCTAATTTGTTTGTGAAATTGAATTAAATCAAACATTTATTGAACATTTACAAAACATTTGTTATATTGCTATTGAGGGAAATAACACATACAGAATACTGTAAGTCTTCTATCTTACTGACCAAATTCAAAGCCGTCCAATGCCTAATTGCATTGTATTTTTGTTCATAAAATGTCCTTATATACCGAGCTGCTCTCTGTTCATTGTTACATTGTGACTGTCTTGTCCCTCCAGATAATAGCATTTGATGAGCTGAAGACTGATTACAAGAATCCTATAGATCAGTGTAACACTTTAAATCCGGTAAGTGACACTACTGCACCTGACACACCTTCCTTTGCCTCTTTGACTGCATGCAGATATGCTCTGTTGAAAGGTTTTTCATTTATTTTAGTGTAACTTTATCCGCCTATCTGTCTTTTTCAATCATTTCTCTGCACTGTTTTGCTAAATAACCTGCCTGTTATGAATTCAGTGATCTTGTCAGCTGTCAAACTCTAACGCCTTTTTGTTTGTTTTGTTTATCCTAATCTGCTTTTTTTTTCTTTGTTTTTTTTTTTTACACTTTGTTAACGGCAAAAAGACAGTTGAAAAGGTCAAAAAGATTAAAAGAGTCAAAATTGCAATAAAGGTTTGTACCAATCTTTAATGCCCGCTCAGTTCAACTCAGTCTGCAGTCTTGTCATTTTGCACGGAGAAGTGTTTGCAAATGTCTTTTCAGTTAACTAATCTCAGAGTTAAAGCCAGAGTTTAGTTCAGGATTAGACAACATGCCACCTGTGTCTCAGGGTTTTTACTTTCATGTAGTAGACTACCTTGGAAAAAGAAATTATTTTTTTTATTTTGTGAGCATTTGTTAAGAATTTTTTTTTAAATATCTTTTTTTTCTATTCAAGACTTTAAAAGTGCAACTTTAAGGGCATGAGCATTAACTGAAATAATGGATTGTGCTTCCTGTTGTAGAGTCCTCATCTAACCAATTACACTGTTTATAATCTGTGTGTTTTATATAATATTCTCTGGGATTAAATATGCAGTGTTATTGATTATAGATAAGAAGTGTAGCTGTTAACTGAAAAGACTTGCAAATGCTCAAAACATGCATGATTTTTATTACAACCTACCCTTTGTTTGCTAATAGTGTTATAGTTACCGGTACGGAAAATTCCTAGTATAGACAGACAGTTGGGTAACTTGTCTAAAGTTTTAGACAGCGATAACATGACACCAGGCTGATACACAGTCCAGACAAAGCTTTTACATAACACTATTCATAATACAGATCATATCATTTAGGATTTTCTAGCAAAGCTTTTTGAACAGTGGATACTTTGAGCTGTGTGTATATATAGGGCGATGTTTTATTGGTGTTAAATTAATGTTTCAAGCTTCAAATGAAAGTTTTTATTATTGCACATCACATAATCATTTCACTTCTCTATGCAGTGGAGGCTGCAGTTTGCTTCAGCAATTAGCAGAACTACTGTATATGAGCTCAGTGTTGGCTCTAACCTACATCACCTGTGGTTCACAACAGATGGCTGCAGAATCCCAACACTTCTCAGCTCAGCGATATTTAGGACCACTGATTGGTTAGTGATTTCAGTAGTAGGAGGAGTTATTTAAGCTAAAAGCACAGATTCCTCTTGTCTCTAATCCATGATGCACTCCACAGTACTATCTGCAGTTTTGACCATGGCCAGTCTTTTTGCGTGTGGTATGCTCAGCTCTGTTGGCACATTTTGTGCTGTGATCAGTTGTTTTGGATTTGGCAGCACAGTGCAGGATTTCAACACATTACAGCCCCCCCCTCCCTGTGCTTTCCTCATCCTACACGCCCCTCACCTTTCCATCTGTGGGCTGTTGTTGCCCCCTCCCTCTGCTCTTTTTGAATGCATGGCTTCCATGTGGTGCCTCCATCTGCCCCCCTGAACCCCGCTCCAGTTCGAACTCCGTCAACCTGAGACAGCCTGATGCATCAACACTGCTAGTGTTCACAGCATGGTCCATTTGTCAGGAAGTGGGATGATCTGTAGATTTGCCCTCACTGCAGAACATGTTGATGTTGAGATGTGCAATAACACTCCTGAGCAAGCTGTTGATCGGTTCCCTCTACTTGTCCTCAGACTCAATAATGCATGATGTAACCAGGGTGGGAAATTTCTATTCACTTGCAACAGCCTGTAGTAGATTTTTAAACTCTACCAAAAACTCACATGATTTTCCATGATTATTAGTCAGTGGCTAAGGCTAAAACTGTGATAGATGATTTGGCTAAAAACAGCCACACGTTTTGCCTTGCTCTTGGTTTTGCCACATTAGACAGAGGACATCTGAGGGTAATGCATAAATCTCTCTGTGGGAGTTTTGTTTATAGGCCAAGTTAGGTCTCCCCCTCCCCCCCCCCCTCAGTTTGGTGATGTTTTTTTTTTTTTTAGCCAGTTTGCAGGTGGCAGGTCTTAATTTTTCACCCTGTTTATTGTGTTCCACATTGTCAGATCAGTGCATGACAAAGCACTGTTCATGTATTATGCCTACAGCACAATAGCTTCCTGGATAGTAGTGATGTAAAGTAATGTAGCATCACATTGATATTGTGACACAGTAGGTTTCAACTGCACAGAATTTGAGGAAAGTGTGTATATAATTGCTCTGTTCAAATTAGCATCTCATTGGAGCTCATTTGTATTTCACTCCCGTCGTTGACTCGCTGTGGAGCCGACTGCAATTTTTTGTTTTTTATGTCTGGCTCTTTAAATAGCTCACATTTCTCCATTTTAAAAAAAGGCCTTTGAGGCTCTGTAACTTCATGGTGTAATGTCCATGACCAGTGTCCTTTCACGTCCCACAAGTCACATTTATTTAATACAACTTTATTCAATACCACACTTGGTTATTAATGAGTTTTTGTGGACAGCTTTAGAATTTGTTAAATATTACTGACAGTGTATCAGCATCAGGCTTGAAGAACAAGGCTGTTGGACTGTATTGTAACTGTATGTGGATTCTGAAATTTTCTTCAAACGTTGCTCTTTTCAGCTGGTGCTCCCAGAGTATCTCATCCATTTCTTCTTCTGCGTGATGTTCTTCTGTGCGGCCGAGTGGCTCACCCTCTGTCTCAACTTACCACTACTGGCTTATCACGTCTGGAGGTGGGTATCTGATGTAAAGGATTTATTCACTATAGTGTTAAGTCTTTCAATAAAAGGCTGAAGTACCTGAGGCTCTCGGTTTTCACAACAAACACCTGCACAAAGGGAAGCATAATCTGATTTAACAAACCATTTTATTTTGCGGTGATGCAGGTATATGAGCAGACCAGTGATGAGCTGTCCAGGACTCTACGACCCAACGACCATCATGAATGCTGACATCCTGGCGTTCTGTCAAAAAGAAGGCTGGTGCAAACTGGCTTTCTACCTCCTGTCATTCTTCTACTATCTCTACGGGTACAAAATAATTTTTCTGCTTTTTTTTGTTTTTTGTAAGCGTTTGTTTTATGTATAATCTGGGGATGTCCAGTTTGTAATGATGGGGAAGATGTGTAAATCTATAAAGTCTAGTGCAAATTAAGTATTCTAATTTAAAGTAAAGACGGTAAGTTTCCTGATAATACTTATCCTGTGCGAACTCAAATCTCATACAGTTCAAAATTTTGGGAAATCCGCTTATCCCCTTCTTGCCGAGACTTATATACCAAAGGTGACAAAATCTGCCTGCTAGCACAGCTAAAGATCACTAATTAACAATGGATCTCTTATTTGTTTAATCTGTATTTTAAAAAGTGTAAAACGTCAATTTGTGGTTTTAGGGGGGATTATATGTTGTTTCTTGATTGGGATCAGTAGCTCCATGGAGCGCTCTAGCTACTTATCTGGCCAAGAAATAGTCCGAGACTGACTGAACTGTATAAAATGGTGAACTGTCAATTTTACATTAAAGTTTTTGTATGGATAGAACAAACAAGATAAAATATGTGAGCTTTACAAGTGCTAGTAGGTGGATTTCTAACCTTTTGAAAAAGCAGGGCTAGCTGTTTCCAGTGTTTAACAGATGGTGGAACGAGCTATCACAAGCCATCAGAGCATGGGCGTTCATCTCTAACTTCAAGAAGCTCTTGAAACTCATCTCTTCCGAAAACACTTCCTCTCATAACACCTCAAACTCCTAACCTCTAACATGCACTTCCTGTGCTCTTCTTTCCCCCTATACCCTTACAATTATCTTGTATTGATTGCACTTTTTTGTTAACTCTCACTTCTTTCCCTCGGTATTTACCCCATTGATGCAATATGTTCCATTAGCTCTTACTTGTATTTATTGCTGCTCTTACTAGTATATATTGTCAGTTGTAGATCTCGTGCTGTATTTGATGCTTGTATGTTGTTTCTCAAATGTAAGTCGCTTTGGATAAAAGCGTCTGCCAAATGAGTAAATGTTTACGCTAAGCTAAGCTAACCAGCTGCTGGCTATAGCTTCATATTTAACACACACATAAGAGGGATCAATCTTCTCATCTAACTCTTGGCAAGAAAGCGAATAATATTTCCTAAAATTCTGAAAAGTTTGCTTAAAGGTTGTGTTTAGGTTTTAGTGGCATCTAGTGGTGAGGGTTGCGAATTGCAACCAACGGCTCAGCCACCGCTCCCCCACCCTTTCCAAGCGCCTAGGAGAAGCTACGTTGGCCGAGACACTGTTAGCTCTTGTGCTAAATGATACGTGTGGTCCCTATGTGTCGAAATTTCATGTCTCTTCTTACTTCTAATAAACCCTACGACGACTACTATTACTGCTACTACTACTATCCTCCTCATACGTATTCAACTTGGTGACAGAATGCACTCTGTAGAGAAGTTTGTCCATTTGGGCTACTGTAGAAACATGGCTGTGCAACATGACGACGTCCATGTAAGGGGACCCGCGGTGTATGTAGATAGAAATGGCTCATTCTAAGGTAATAAAAACATAATGAATTGTTATGTAGGGGATTTTATACACCACTGAAAACATAGGATCTTGCATTTCTGTCAACAGATTTTCCTAAATATTACACACTGGACTTTTAACTGTAGCTGAATTTAAGGTCATAATTACCTCTTAAACAAAAGATGTAAAACCCTGTAAAATCCATCACAGTGAGCTGTGATATTTGCAAAACATTTTAAAGTATTTAACTTGTCCACTTTCTCTTTTTATTTCTAACAGGATGATTTATGTTCTGGTGAGCTCTTAAACCAGACAATGAAGGAAAAGGACCTGCATGTACAGTAGATGACCAGACACTATGATCTTAGTGCTGGAACACTGGACCTGCTGGAGACCACCGTTCAGCAACACAAGACGCCATTTCAAGTGGACAAACTCGACCCTAACACCACACACACATGCCGTGCAGCGTGTCATTTTGGAAACATTTAGCCCCTTTTAAGAGAATTGCTCGGTCGGAGCATTCCTCTCATAGCACTATAGTTAAAGTTTTATGGGAAATAAGGACAAACCTGAATGGACAAGTTTTTTTCCTTTTTATTTTTAATGGTGTGATGATTTTGATGCTTGGGATTTAAATAAAGGTTTTCTTTTTTTCATATTGGTTCCCAACTTTTGAGTGTTTACACATTAGGTAGCCATTTTCAGGTGTGCAAAATCTGTGTGAATCTTGAGCTGTGTGCTGAACTGCATTAGCTTTTTCTGTGAATTAGATTCTGGGCTTTAAAAGCTAATTTATACCTGCCATGTGATTCGTTATCGTCACTAAAACAAACAGCAAAGTGTAAACTAGACTTCTGTTCTTGCCCATAGATACAAATGGTCTTAAAATTGATTTCTTTTTAAGAGAAGTTATGTACAGATAGGGCTGAAGTGCATGGGTTATTATCACTTAGTGAAACGTGTTGCACAGGGACAATCATAGTCTGGTTTTTGCATCAGTTTAAACAATCTGATGTATTGTTTCCATACTTCAGATCTATTTATCATCGCATTTAAATCTTGTAGTCCCTGTTGAAATCAATGGCAATATTTGTTTTCTTAAGTGTGAATCCAGAGTAGACCGCAATGTGTATTTGACCTGTATTTCTGTAGAGTTGCCCTTGCAGCTATCGATAAATAAAAAGGTAGACTCAACAGTACAATAATATATTCAGCATTAGGAAGCAACAATACTTTGTTAGTCTCTGCTTTCTGCATTTGAGCTTTGGTAGGAGAGCGCTGATGTGCCATGCTGTTGAATGTACCTTTTTTTCAAAACTGTTTTTGTCATTGTTCATTTCAACAGAAAATATTCCACAGCGTTATTTATTCATGAAATGTTTTTAATTTCACTTTGTCTCCAGGATATCAAGCACTCCTCGCAGTGTCGGGTCATTTCCGATCAAATCTGGAGTGTGATTTCTTTTAGAGTTGAGGCCATTAGACAGATGTTTTCATAAATACTAGAGTATTTATTGCCATTTTCACATATGTAAATCTGTCAGGGAAAGGGTGATCATTTAAGATAAAATTGCATTTTTATGTGATCCCATCGTATTACGTCCAGGAAATGACAACTTGAGTTTATTTGAATCTCAATAAAACTATCCCACTCTGTTATTATGGACTGGAATGTTGTTTTAATTAAACACCTTTAAATGAAATGAGTACACGAGCAGACAGAAGTACAAATATTTTATTAGCCATGCCAGCAGGACTGTCAGTCCACAACTTAAGTCCAGACTGAAATAGTTGGGTAATGATTGGATGGATTGCTATGAAATATGGTAGAGACATTCATGGTTCCCAGAAGGTGTAACTGAATGACTTTGATGATCTAACTTTTCCTGTAGCCCCACCATGAGGTTGATGTTTTTACTGAAATATCTCTACAAATTGGGATAGATTGCTGTCAAATGTGGTATAGATTCATTGTCCCTACAGGATTAATTCATCATCAGATCCAAATTTCGCTTTGTCCAAAACAAATGACATTCCCATCAGCCTCAGCTGTACTTTGAGTTTAGTGCCAATTAGCAAATGTTAGCATGCTAACACATCAAACTACATGGAAAATTATATTTTCTTACCACTTGCTTGTTAGCATACTTTTAGCATTTAGGCCAAAGCACCACTGTGTGTAAGTAGCCTCACAGAGCTGCTATCATGGCTCCAGTCTCTTAGTCTTTTTAACCTAAACAAAGAAACAAAGAGCATTGAGATGAACCCACCCTTTTTTACTGACCTGAACATCAAATTCAAGAGGACTTTGTTTAAATTAAGTCCTTATGTTTTAAATGAAATCAAGACTTTGGTCAAAATTAGACTTATCTTTACTATATGATCTTGGTAGGAATTCCTGATAAGTTGTGTTATAACAGCTTCTCAACACAAATATCAGTTTTCTCAGGATGAACTTTAGGTTACTGGTGTGACCCCGTTCTTTGGGTAGCATGAGTTAGATGTCCCAGTGTCCCATAGTGAGATGACAGCGCTATGACAAAGAACAGATGAGGCATATTCCTTTTCTAAAAATACCTTATTTCAACCACAAAAAGTATTTTCAAGGCCAATATAAACCCTACATACAGGTCCACAGTGACTTACATTAAGCAAGCAAGCAAGCAATGTGTTGCATAAGGACACAAGTATGTGTGGTCATCAATGGATGTGATCGCAGACTCAGGGATTACACCTGTGATTTTTTTTTTTTGCATCAACCATGAGGAATTAAGTAACCAAAATGCAGACCTGTACAAAGCATGCGACAGTATGTAAAATACGGTATATTTTAGAAATAATGGAGAAATTACTGGTTTGCAGTGTTACAGATTTAGAGAAATTAAAAATAGAGTATAGCTACAACAGGAGAGGAACAAAAATCTCCATTATCTTAAATGTGATATAAATGCAAACAACATATTTTAAGCTTACAAGTAAAATCCGGCAGGATTTCCTCATCAAGACTTTAATTTCATTTTAATGAAGGTGAAAATGCAATATATTAGAGTATTCTGTTAAAGTGCAATCCTAAGAGAATACAATTATATCACACATAATCAGGAAAGAATCGCTGACAAATGAGAGATCGATGATTTGAAGAGAAGAGCAGTGATCACCGAGACACCGAGCGCTCTGTGGGAACTTCTCGGCTTTCTTGGTAGGCTGTGTACCTTTCCCGAAACTCATGGAGGAAGTTGTATTGCTACAGAAAAAAAATGAGTCAAGTCAAACACGATTTTTGCTCCTGAGTAAAAGCTGAAAAAAACAGATGGTTAATTGTGTTTTAAACTATTCTTTATGGTCAGAACATGACAAACAGCATTTTTTTTTAAAAATATGCATAGGTAACATTAAGTAAACTATTATGATATATGATTATTGTAATAATTTTATCGCCAAGCCCTAATTTCAAGAGTTTTATTTATTTTACATTCTTACATTAAAAGGCAGCCATTTCAGTATGGACTCAATGTGATGCCCAACTGTTTAGAAGTTGATTGAACTATCACATTTCTTTATTAAACGTTATACCATCAGAAATAAGAGGCTGCAAGACAGACGCCGAGCTGGCCTTCTTTCTGTTGGATTATTAAGTAATATTGCTGTGTCTTGTGTTGTCACACTTGCTTGATGTTTGGCTGTGTTAACAAAGTTTTTTGATCATTATTAATTGTAGGGACTGTAGGGACACCATATCACAAAAAAAACACCAAATCTTCAGCAACGTTGCTTTAAATATAACAGATTCTGAGGGGGAGAAAAGTCACCTCTCACCTTCACAGTTTGGATCGCTCCTCCTCCTCTGTGCTCCCTGAGGATTTCGATTGCTTTGTTTGCCGTCATGGATATGGAGAGCTGAATCAGCAGACAGGCAGCGACTGAAGAGCAGAAAACAGTCATGCAATCAGAGCAATGAAACAAAATGATCAGAGAGGATTTAATATTATCTAAAAAAGTCTAACGTTTCAACATTAAATTACATATTTAGAAAACCAAATATCATCAAAGAAAAACACACTGATCTCAGGTTAACATGATAAATAATATGACAGGCGGAGCAAAGAGCAACTTTCAAAGAAAAAGTAAAATATTCTTACTTAATCCAGAGCGTCCCAGACCTCCGTAACAGCTAAAGGGTGAGGACAAAAAAGCACAGAAGCCCATCAGATGCTGAAAGCTCAAAGCAAATTGTTCAGTTGTGTAATGAGAGGTGTCCCAAGGTGTTGATGCAGGAATAGATGTCTTTGTGGTGAGATGTACACTGCCTCTCTAGGGCTGTCTGGCACTTCAAAAGGTTTAAAAATACTTCAAATTCAAAAATACAAAAGCTAAATCTGTCGCAGAAAGCATGGTAGAATCGAGCTTTACTCAACCTGGGAACAGCTATTTGCAGGCTTTTCACATTTACACATTTGAACTCACTCATACATTAGGCGAGTCCATTACAGCCACTTTCTCCCTGTTGCCTGTGAGCAGCTTTATCAGCTCACTTGGGGATTCAAGAGTCTCTAAATAGAATTTATTGTCCTGGTTTTACAGAGTGACACTTGAACCAGCAAACTTCCTTTTACTGCTCTAGTCTGTTGAGGCTGCTCTCGGTATCTGTGTTTATATGGAGCATTTTACTCTAATTATAACAACAACAACAATAATAATCAATCAGAATAAAAAATGTTTGATCTGAATTTATCAGAGAGAAAGAAATGTGCTCAGTTTCTCGTTAAAAGGTGAAAAGGATCTTGTTAAAACACAAAACATTTCACATCTTAATGAGACACTGAGCAGATAATTTTCAAGTTATTATAAACGTCCGCCACACACTTTGAAAACCTCTGCTGTCAATCATTAAAACTTTTCAAAATATTTTTTTCTTGTCATGATGTCAGCAGATATGCTGCCGTATAATCCGATCAAAGGATGCCAGTTTGTCCACCACTAAAACGCTCTTTCAGATTCTTTCTATTCACTTTTATTTCTGTTCATGTAGAGCTGCTTGAGTTAAGTTAAGAGAGACACAAAAAAATGCAACCAAGAAAGGTACTCATTTGTATTATTATTATTTGTATTATCATTATGTATTGTGTTGAGTTTCTGGACAAATCAGGTAAAATACTAAACACACATTCTGCCATTTTCTGTTACATTATTTCATCCAAAACAAAGAGAAAGATAAATTGGGAAAAGTGAATTGGGTGACATGACAAGACTCTTTGTGTCATGTCACCCAATTCACATTTGCCAATTTATCTTCCGCTCTCTCTTATCATGCAGTTTCTGTCCCTTTCACTTTAAGAATAAAGGCTCCCCAAAAATCACAATAATCATCAGTACACACTCACTGGATCACAGTCCTTCTGTTGTTCTTGAGGCTGATCTGCAGCTCCTCGAGGATCTGGCAGCACTGCTCCAGCTCAGGAGCGCCTCCATCTGGGAAGGGCATGTGGTGAACTGTGAAGCCTTGCTGCTGGTAGACCTCCAGCAATGAAGGGACCCTGTACTTGTTAAGTTCTCCTCTGGTGAGGAAAACAAACACCTCCTGCACCCCCTGGTTCTGGAGCTCCTCTGAGAGGAAGCCAAGACAGTTGAAGTTTATTTCTTGAAAGTTACAGCCCTTTTTTCTTGAGAGACTGGTCCAAAACACGACCATTTTAGGGGTGCAATATGTTAAATGGCACTGGCTCTGGTTCTCATATTGAGAATGAGAAACTTTCATTCTTTAATACAAGAAGCTGCCATCTATGTGTTTTCACAAACAACATAAAAGTGATGAAGCATTACGTAAGGCCTTTGCATCATGACACAAACCGGATAATCAGACTAAAATACTATTGACACTAGCGCACACACACACACACGCTACACTTGAGCTGAAACAATTGGTAAATTAATTGACAGAAAATTATTAACTTTTGCATATGTTTTTGTGTGTCAATTTTCAAGCAGAAATGAAAAACAGTCTCTGGTTTTAGCTTCTTCAATATGATGTTATGATGTTATGATGTTTGATGATGTTATGGCAGAAAATTGTGTCCTCTTACATTTAATCTTTTATGTATGTTCTTTTACTATTATTATTATTAATATGTATTGTGTTTTATCCTTAACCTTTCCTCTCCTATACTTCTTATGTTAGTCTGTCCACATTTACTAGGGTTTAGGTCAGAGCTGTGAATTTTTAGTGCTTTCCCTCTCTTGTTGTTCCTCTCCTCTCCTGGAATGTTCATTCAAGGCCGAGAGAGGATCTCTGTTCGCCAAAACATAGAAATCTAGACTGTGTAAATGATTTGCAGCCTTTTGCTGGGGGCCAGACACTAGTGACTGTCTTAGGAGACAGAACCTCTGGTCCAGCTGATTTGTGTTCTCTGTTTATTCTCTTTTGTTAAATAAATTCTTCAAAGACAACGGTTTGTTGTAACTCAATTATTTGCTCAGCCCCTCACCGGGAATATAATTTCCACGACAGATGACTTTCTTTGTCTTATGTGACATCAAACTAAATACCTTAGAGGTTACAAAACAAGTGACTTGTAGATGTTACATGGCACATTAAATTGTGACAAATTGTATTTTTCCCCCCATTTCATACACCAAACCATTAAGTACTTAAGGGAGAAAATAACTGTTAGTTGCAGCTCTAAGCCACATTATAAAAAATACTATTTGTTTTTCACCAAACAGCAAGACATGGCTGGACATAGATTAATTTCTGTGAAACGATTCTGTATCTAATGCACTTTGAAAGAAAAGAAGAATAGATTTGCACAACAAGAAACATTTAGATTTTGTGAAAGTCATATGGAATTCACAAAATGACAAATAACAGGAGAACATCTTGGACAATGACAATTTACATGATGTTGTCAATTACAGAAAGATGTGCTGAATTAACTTTTAATCTCTCTCACTACATTTCCTCAATCTATTGGTATGAGGTATTTCATGAAAATTAATAAAAGCTAAAATCTACTTGTGAATGTTAACATGGTTTCTTGCAGATTATTTTATTTGAGCACCACTAAGGATTAAGGTCGACTTACCAACATCTTTTTCCAAACTCCTGCGGATATCTTTGAATTTGCAACCTGAAGTCAGATGAAGGATGATTTCTTTTTTTATGATCAGTAACACAAAACCTTATGATAAAGTGAAATCAGTGACTTGTAGAAATAAATAAAATAATAAACTACAACTTTACCTGGTAGTGCACATATCCCAAGAAACTGTGAGCACTCCACTATGGACAGAGGTAACCTTTAAGCCAACCAAAATATCATATACTTGAACAGCCATGCTTGTATTACATGTCACCAATTAAAAACAAACTGGCTCTTCAGAATAAACATTACCTACATCATACTGACAGAAAACACACACTTTTGGTAACTCAAGACGAAAGGAACCCGCTGAATCTTACCAGGAGATGTGGAAGGGAGTCAGCTGCTCTTCTCCAACTTCCTCTTCTTCAGATGAAGAGTCAAACTCGCTTGTCCTCATGGCAACAGCTCAACAGACTGTTGAGACAGTAGGAAGGACAGAGAAATTCAGTGTTGAATTGGATCAAATGTAAACCAACTCAATATCCCCCCAAAACCATGGCACATACTTTGGAAGTTATGGGCAGTGATATAAAGTGTAGGGCTACAACTAATGATTATTTTCAGCATTGATTATCTTCTATAAAATGCCTGAAAATGGTAATAAATGTCTGTTGTTAGTGTTTCCCATAGCCAAAGATGACTTCCTCAAATGTCTTGTGTTAATGTCATGTGATATTGTGTTTACTTAAGTTAAAGTAGCAGTGCCACTGTGTAGACATACTGTAACAATTACAAGTCCTCAAAATTTAAGTACAAAAGTGCCTAAAAATAAATATAGTTCTAAAAGTAAAAGTACTCATTATGCAGAATGGTCAATTTAAGTTACTGCAGGTAGTTGGTAAAGGTGGGATTAGTTTTTAAACTGCTATCTTGTGAACCTTGTGAATCATCATTAATTATATGATTATTTTTTGCATTATTCTTCTCAACCTGCAAAGTAACTAGTAACTAAAGTCAAACAAATGTAATGAAGTAAAAGTAAAGTAGCAGAAAATGAAAACACAAAAGTAAAGTACCTCAAGATTATACTCGAGTACAATACCTGAGTAAATGTTCTCAGTTACTTTCCACCACTGATATTGTACTATGATGAGTAAAATACGCTAAGAACATTATCGTATGGTCCTTTAAAGAAGCTCACGTGCGAGCAAGTGGCTAGGCTACATACCATCCTGTAAACTGTGCTGCTACAGTCTGGCTAGTAGGAAGCTTTTTCTCCACTACTCACAAAGTATTAAGATTCCGACGAAAACAGCCTATTATTTTGACATTGCATTAACATTAATGTCAGAACTGAGAACATTGTCGAGCGTAATTTGTAACGTTATGGTGCACGGAGAGAGAAATGTGTTGCTGATGATAGTAGCTAACGTTAGCTGTGCATCTGTCAGATCGAAAATTTAAATTAAACATTTATCTATTCTTTATCAGAAAAGATTTAAAGAGATGTGTTAGTGTAACAGAGATGCAGATATGTGGATAAAAATAAGGTATAGCTGTGTCGTGTTTCTGAATTCTCACCGGTCACGCTCTCCTCCTGTCGACTGTTTTGACAGCTCCGTCAGCTGCGGCATCGATTTGAAAACTCCTTGAACCCAGCAGCCAATCAGATTCAAGTACTGCCTCTTAACCACGCCCCTCACAAAAACAAAGCAGGGCGCGTGTGCGCTCGATTTAAGTTCCGGACTGATTCACACGGGCGGGGTGAAGAATATAATCGGCGACAACAAGAAATAATGATCTGTTTTCTAAATCTTGGCGATATAATCTGTTTATTTAATGATATTCAATGTGTTTGAATTAGTGGAATCGATTATCAATCAGCAAAAGCCTATTGTAAATTCATACAATAAAATTTGTTGTAAATTCATACATTCCAACAGCGTAATGAAGCCTATGTATGCATATTTTAACATATATTTATATATATTGTTATTCATACCTTTAATTGATGTTGGCTATAATATGGCTGCCGGAGTTACATAAGTGGATTTCTGGATTTATTTCTCCCAATTATTTGCACAATTCATTAATTTTTATTATTGTTATATTGTCTATAATGTCATTATTCTCATTTATATCATATTTTGATTTCATTTATGTTACTGTAGGCTAATAATAGAATCGCCCTTTGTCTGTTTTCTTACGCCTTATTCCTATTTCACTCCCTAAGAAATTAGTACATCAATTTTTTGTAGGAAATTCCATTGACAAAATTTTACATGTCCATATTAAGAAACGACTTTATGGACATCAACATTTTAAGTGTTATCTGAAGATGTGAAACAATAGCTCAATCACAGTAAGTAACTGTATCGTAAAACAATACTTCCATTAGGGTATTTGCAACGTTCATGTTGAATCTGACTTCCCCAGTAAATCACAGAGCTGCTCAGTAAGCGTCATGCGGGACATCTGCCGTCCGCACAGAGCAGAGCACATCGCAGCGCGAGACACCTGCCTCCAAACACTGCAAATGACGGAAACCAAGTTTTTCCACAGAAGAGGAAACACCGGGAATTTTGTTTTGTCTTTTGTTTAATATTCACGGCATCTCTTCAGATGTCTGGAGAAGCAACATTGACGATCTTTAACTGAGGTGAGTTTCTGGTGGCTGTCTTTTGTATCTTTTGCTTCAGCAATCAGTGTTTGTGGCATGTTATTTGATGGATGATTGGATATTTGGACACCACTGATATTATAATTATGTTTGGAAGTAGCCTATTATAAAATGCATTTAGGCAGCTAGCATGAAAGTCTCACAACTAACAATAAAATTGTGATTTCTTCATATTTTAATCCCAGAAAAGTGATTAAAAAAAAAAAGGAGATCCTATATTAGTCGGGTTTTAAAACAAGAGGCAATTGCATATTCCATTTTTCAGCTTTTTGCTGACCCGTGCCTGTCCTTCTGTCAGCAGGCATAAAAGGAGGGATCTTGGCTCCTGCAGCCATTTCCCCTGCAGGGCTGAGCTCTTTGGCTGGCTTGCCACTTCCTTAGCAGAGGGGCTGCTGGCAGGGGCAACTTCTGAGCAGGTAACACAAACAAACAGGAATAAATGCAGGGAGGTCATTAAATCTGGTTATGTGACTCTAATTCTTACATTTAGACTTACTTTAATATATAGATAAGTATGACAGAATTCACATATGCTTAAAACCATAACTACTCAAATCAGACTGTATGCAGATATTCAGTTTTTGTTTGCTTCTTCTAATTTTGGTGTGTATTTGGTTAGGAAGAGGTTGTTAAACAAACAGTTTGACTTTCCTGCTTTGTACCTGTTGTGTGAATGCAACACTTTCAGATCAATGTTTGGAGATAAGAGTGAATTACACAGGAGAACATGCTTTTCTCTGCATGGTGGACTTTTCCCTCTTTACAGACTATCAGCTGGAAATATAAAAAGGTCCTTCAGGCTGCAGTTTGTGACGGTCTGTGCACATTAATAACTTAGTGTTTGCAAACAGCCTTGTTTGTGTGTCTCTTTGCACAGGTCATGAAGCCTCAAGAGGCAGAGCTTGTCACCGAAATCTCCAAGGTATGTTGCAACTTCCCTCATCAGCCAGTCTAATTTTATTAAAGAGACAGTGTATTTTAAATTTAAAGCTTTTCTGATGCCCAGAATCAAAAATGCAGTTTAGACATTCTAATTAGCTTCAACTTCATAGTAAAAGTCAACGCTGTTGCTGTCCCTTGTCAATGAATCAGTTACAATGCATGGTCTCGGAGCTGAAGACAGGGTTTACCAGCGCTCTGCTGGAGCTCAGTCAGATCCAACATGGAGACACGTATCTGAGGGAGGAACTGGAGGAGAACAGGAGGAGCTGCCAGAAGAAAGCACTTCGTCTGGAGGCTCTGGTCGAGTCACTGAAGGTGAGACTTTGATTAGTTTTAATTATTAAGAAAAAATCAAATGTTAAGTTTTGTTACAACATGTGTTATACTCACATAATCATTTAAAACCAACAACAGCCACATTAACAGTAACGCAAACACACTCAACACTCAAATTAGACTGGATTCTCTCAAGGATGTGTAACAGATGTTACAGAGTATAAAATGAGTTACCAAACTCTGGTCCTGCGTCTTTGTCATACTACAGGAAGAACTTGGAGTGATGCGGTGTCAGATCTTGCAGCTGTACAGTAACCGACATAGACCTCAGCAGGATGGAAAGAGCTCCACATCCAAACAGAGAGAAAGGTATAAAAAAGAAAGAAATTACACAGATATAAACTACAGAGCTGTACAGATATTAATACAAAGTATTAGATCCAAACAAATTAAATCACAGCTCAGGAGACTGGCCTCTGACAAACCATAGCCTCAACCTCATCTTTAAGTAATTTAAGTCAAAAAGTGAAACTTTCATATTTTCTAGACACATAAAGTGTAATGATTACGGCTTACAGCTCATGGAAAAGCACTCCGTACTTGGTCGGGGCTCCTTTTGCACAAATTACTTCATCAATGCGGCGTGACATGGAGACAATCAGCCTGTCCTACTGCTGAGTTGTTATGGAGGCCCAGGTTGCTTTGATTGCGACCTACAGCTTGTCTGTACTGTTTGTCTGGTGTCTCTTATTTTCCTCTTGACAATACTCCATAGATTCTCGATGGGGTTCTGGTCAGGTGAGTTGGCTGGCCAATCAAGCACAGTAATACCATGGTCAGCAAACCAGTTCTTAGTGGTTTTGGCACTGTGGGCAGGTGCCAAGTCCTGCTGGAAAAGGAAATCAGCCTCTCCATAAAGTTTGTCAGCATGAAGGGCTCTAAAATCTCCTAGTAGACGCTGCTTTGACTCTGGACTTGAAAAAACACAGTGGATCAACACCAGCAGATGACATGGCACCCCAAACCATCACAGACTGTGGAAACTCCACTGAACTTCAAACAACTTGGATTCTGTGCCTCTCCACTCATCCTACAGACTCTGGGAACTTGATTTCCAAATGAAATGCAGAATTTACTTTCATTAGAAAAGAGGTTTTCTAGTTCTTTTTGTCCATAGCCCAGGTAAGACGCTTCTGACGCTGTCTCTGGTTCAGGAGTGGCTTGACACTAGCAACGTGACACTAGCAACGTGACACTTGTAGCTCATTTCCTGGGCACGTCTGTGCCTGGTGGCTCTTGATGCTCTGACTCCGGCCTCAGTCCACTCCTTGGGAAGCTCGCCCAAGTTCTTGAACCGTCTTTTCTTGACAGTCCTCTCAAGGCTGCGGCCATCCCTGTTGCTTGTGCACCTTTTCCTACCACACTTTACCCTTCCAGTCAACTTTCCATGAATATGCTTTGATACAGCACTCTGTGAACAGCCAGCCCTTTCAGCAATGACCTTCTGTGGCTTACCCTCCTTGTGGAGGGGGTCAATGAGTGTCAGAAGTCTTAAAGGCTCTTCTCAGGTTGATACTTTGGTATTATATATTATACATTCTTCATTCAAATATTTTGAGATATGGATTTTTGATTTCCATGAGCTGTAAGCCGTAATCCTCAAGGTTAAAACAAAAAAAATGTCCTGAAATATTTCACTTTATGTGTAATGAATCTAGAATATATGAAAGTTTCACTTTTATACTCATTCCTTCATCTGCCTGCAGCTTTGGCCCCCTGCTACCATGGCCTCAATGGACAAAACACATACAAGAAATAAAGTTCACACATGGAGGGAATTTGCTCATGAAATTAAAAAAATACTGTAAATACCAAAATATAAACAAGAGCGATAGCACAGATATTGGGGAAAATAGGGAAATTGAATAAATGCAGAAGTACATTCAGTATTTGTTCTTAGGGGCCAGTATAACGCTTTACTTTGTGCTGTAAATGTGGCAAAATCCGGCCAAATTTGACCCCACGGTACAAGGTAAAAAAGCAGAATAGAACATGCAGGTCTTCTTAATTATGTGTTTGTTTGTTTGCAGGAAATCCACACGTATCATCTAATATGTGTTCATATTAATTCATCATCATTTCAGTGGTAAACAGCAAACGATTATTCATAAAAAGGTGTTCACACCTAGTCAGCGGGCGGTAATAATAACTGCTGGTTAAACCTGTAGAGAGACAATTTTGCCATATGTCCACTGCAGCAGCGATCCAGCAGAACCGGCCGGTGAACGGAGGCAGTGTGACTGTTCGTCTGAGCCACCCGCCTGTCCATCCAGAGGAAAGCTGCTCCTCCACTGTTTCCTGCAGGGCCTCAAAGCAGGACTGAGTGAAGGCACAGGTGAGGAGTTTTTTTTTTTGCCAGTCTGTATAGCTGATTGCTGTATCACAATGATATTTCAACCAACAATGAGCAAAACTGTTTGTCTGTCTAATGTCAGGAAGATATTTTCAGCTGTGCAATATTTTCATTTGGCTTTTAAAAAAAGTTAAATATTTTAAAACTTTAAAACAGTAAAATGTTTTAAAAAGTCAGGGCAGTAGGGGGTGGGGGTGTGGGTGGGAGGGTTGTTGATATTTCTTCAAAAGTACTTGCAGTAGTGGTGGAATGTAACTAAGTACATTTACTCAAGTACTGTACTTAGGTACAATTTTGAGGTACCCAGCAGTGTATAAAGTACTTTAAATTAGTCCAGCTGCAACATTAGTGATGCTTACACACAAGGACATCACTTTATGTTGAAAAGAGATGACATTTAAGGACTCAGATTAGAGAGACAAAACACTCATGATACGGGACAATGCAGAATACTGGGGTCACAAGAACAAGACAAGTAGATATTTTAATACTATTTCAAATATTCATTGATAAAATGTTTGATTGAGGGATTTGGGAGACTTTGAGTATTAAACACTTAATTTTCTGCATTCTGGAGACATTTCCTGCACCAACTTATGGTGGATATATAAAGGGAAAAAATTCAGGTGGCAGGTGACAATTCAGAATATAAAAGTATAATGCAGTAATAATGTTGTTTTTTTTTAGCTTAAGAATTTTTGGGGGGACAATGCAGATCTGTTTTTTCTATATTCACATTGCATTGCATGTCTCATAGCACTTACATTTGTTATTTAATATTTCTTGTTGCAAGCTATTTTTCAGAACATTTTTAACAAATGCTTTTAAAAAGTGATGGGGACAAAAGTGGTGGGGACATGTCCCCAGCGTCCCCTGCGTCCCCAGTGCAAATGACACCTACGCTTACACTTGATTGCATCACTAATTATTATTCAGTGATAAAAATATAAAGTATTCTGAAATGGGACATTCTGCATAATGAGTACTTCTACTTTAGATACTTTAGGTATATTTTGTGTCTTAATGCCTGAGTTTTACTTGTATCAGGGTACATTTACACTGTGGTATTGTTACTTTTATTTAAGTAAAGATCTGAGTACTTCTTCCACCACTATTGAGCAGTACATGTTGGCCATTGATTTGTGTTTGTTATATTTAGATGTTCAAATTGAGGGTTAAACTTCATCATCACTTACAAACTTAGTAGCGCCTCCAAAGTTGCTATATTATTTGATAAAAAGAATACATGTGTAGCTAAATTTGTATTTTCTTTTTTTTGTACAGATGCACGACATCAAGTGGCGATGCAACTTCTGCATTCTGAGTGGGAGTATGTGTCAACCTTAAACCAGCTGTATGATAAATACAAGACGCCACCAGCTCACCAGATGACTGTGGAGCCATAGTGAGTGCTAAATACTTTATGTAACTTAGCAAACTGTAGCTACAGAGGAAATAAACAGCTCGGGTCTTTTCCTGCCTTAAAAACCTTGTAATGTCACGACACAATTATATTCTACAACAACACAGATACAAAAACTGAAATTAAATCATCTCTTCTTTTTGCAATGTTAGCCTGAACAAACACAAAATGTGCCCAAGTTAGATGAAAAAAACCTGAACATTTTCTGCTTTGCTTTGTATTTCTGTTAAAAAACACGATATGTGATCCTTGATTTCTGTGTTGTGATCCAGTCAGACATACCTGAAGTTTGTGGAGCAGCTGTTACAGCGACATCTGCTCTTCAGAAACACCCTGCAGGAGCGATTATCTGCTGAACACTGGAAATCTCTAGTTGGAGACATCCTTGTGCAGCTTATTGGCCAAAACGACGTGAGTTAATGCTTTTTTGGGGGGTGGGGTTATGATTTCAGCGGATTACACTGAGCACCAAAGGAACACACGATTGCTCTGATTTGGGTTGTCCAGACAGCCTTTTCGGATATGTACCTTGGATACACGACAACCCTGGCGTCATTCCTCTCACTGGAGTTCAACAGACTAAACCATCCTGAGAAAAGTCACAAAACACAGGTAGCTTCTTTTAAGTGATGTAGCAACATTATTCAGTCATAATATGCTTGAGAAACTACACATACTGATACATATTCTCTGTCTGCATTCAACAGAGCGGCCAGATGGAGAGAGAGGAAATGAAACTGCTCTCCTTGCTGTTGGCACCTGTCTCTCGCATACACAGCTACCTGAACCATATTCAGGTGAGTCAGCAGCCACAGTGAGGCCAGTTTGTAGCGCTGCTGTTACACAAGATGTGATGCTGCAGGCAGGGCTGGACTGGGACTAAAAATCGGCCCTGGCATTTTTGGCCCAGGCGGCCCACAAAATCGGTCAGACACCCCTCACCAATACATAATTCTTCCGTTTAAGGGCTTGGATAAGGGGTGTGATGAAACACTTAGCCCAAGAGACGTAACATCTCACAAGATTGGGGCCATGAGAAGACAAGAAAATATTTTAATAGGCCTACTATTTAGGGGGCTCCTCCCCCAGAAGTGTCAGCATAGAAAATGAACCAATGGCTTTTTTAAAAACAGTTATAGAAATACATAATTTACGTTACACCAGCCCCGAAGGTGCTTCGGCCCACCGGGCATTTGCCCGGTATGCCAGATTACCAGTCGAGCCCTGGCTGCAGGTTAACTCTAAACCTGTAGCTCAACATCTGAAAAGAAACAGACAAAAATGTAAATTTTGAAATATTAAAGGCCTAATGAACATTTCAGTTTAGGTTTAGAAACACTAGAGGTACTACAGGTCAAATACATACACTTAGCAGGTTGATAGTTGATTACAGCTTTAAAAAATTACCGTAACCCTACCTGAATTACTTACTTTTTTCTCAAATTTTCCTTCTCTAGAACTTGTTGCAGTGGACGGGTAAAGAGCATCCTGACTGTAGCCTCCTGCTGGGAACTGAGCGAGCGCTGAGGAGCCTTTTGTTCCGCTGTCATGTGATCCTGGAGGAGGAAGTGCGGTGGGAGGAAGGAGAAGAAGCTGGACAAAGGTCAGGGCATCATTAGAAGGACTAGCTGACTCAGAGGATCCTTAAGTATAGACACTTAGGTTGATGCCTCTTATATCAGATTAGAACTGTATGTAGATATTTTTGTATTTCTGACCCCTTACTGAAGCAGTGTCACATACTAAGTTGAATTCCTGTGTTTGTGTCTTTGGCTCATTGACAAACTCATAGAAAATGTATATCTACTCTTTACATGAACAGCAGTTGCTCTGATGCAGCGGCTGGCGGATCCTCTGCAAACTGTTGCAGGAGGAGCCAACAGACCAGAGAGTCCAACGCTGCAGCTCAGAGGTGAGTGTCGTCCTCTGCTGGCTTCAGACAGTGGTGGCCTAAAGGTGTGACCAAAGGGTTGTCGGGTCAAACTCGGAGCAACTTCCAGGTCACAGCGTTCCTGTAAAAGAGATCATTGCTTCCCCCTGAATAAATAATTATTTAAAAAAAACATGCAAGGGAACACCTACAGTGCAAACATTTTGTTGAAAGTGACTTTTTCAGTGATGTGCAAAAATGTTGGAAATTAAAATACTTACTTCTAGGCAGCCGATATCCATTCATTTCAGTACAGCATCCAAATCAACTTGCAAATAGATACTTGGGTATTGTGCATCTCGATGTTATCAGGCAATTATTATTCCTTTATTATCCCCCAACCGGCCGAGGCAGATGGCCGCCCACCCTGAGCCATGGTTCTGCTCGAGGTTTCTGCCTCTTAAAAGAAGTTTTTCCTTGCCTCTGTCTCCTAGCACTTGCTCTTGGTGGGAATTGTTGGGTTTCTGTAAGTAATATCACAGAGTATGATCTAAACCTGCTTTTGGAAAGCGCTATGAGATAACCGTTGTTGTGATGTGGTGCTATATAAATAAAACAGGAAAAGGAACTCAGGTATCCAAAGTAAAAGTATTTAAATGAAAGAAGAGAAAGCCTCACATGTCCAGTAGTGGGAATTTTCATGTTTTCAGATAATTTAAAGAAGGTAAGGAATGAAAGTAGGAACGAAAGAAAGTACGAAAGAACAAATGCCAGAAAGAAGAAAAGGAGGTTAGGAAATAATAAATTATATTAATATATGTGTATCTAATGCTGTGATGTAAAATCTGAATCTGCAAAGTAAGACGTACAACTGCCTGCAAAATGTAGTGGAGTTAAAGTAAGAGTACCTCAAAATTGTACTTAATTAAAGTACTTATATATGTAGTCTGTAGTAAATGTACTACAGACTTTCCCGTCACTCTCCCAGCTGATGCAGGAGGAGGTATAATAACTTCCACTCTCCTTCCCACAGAGACCAACAGCAATCTGTCGGCCTCACTAATGGAGTCGACGGCTGTCACTCGATGCGTCTGGAGTGCTGGTCCTGCAGCCCAGTGAGGAGGAAGGGCTGTGGACGAGACCGGACTGTCCCGAACCAGCCGGCTCGTGACTGTGGACACGCCTACTGCTCCCTCCTTACTCCCGACGCTGCAGGATGGGGAGACAACAGCGACTCGGGCCAGGGCACCTTCAGCCAGCCCACCGGGAAAGGTACCAACGAGCTAGAGGTTCCTCACACTAACCACAGCCTTGAGGACTGTGAGACAGACCCAGATGACACCTCGGCCTTCGACTACTCCTCCGTCACCTCCTGTAGCCCTGACGGCACCCTGCGGAGGGAGACGATGGACAGCAACAGTGGGGAGGACGAAGAGGAGGACAGCCAGGTGCCGGTGCTCTTAAAGCCCTCGTACAGCCAGCAGCAGCAGTCGAGGGATGCACCCAGAGAGCGGACTGTGTGCCTAAGGTGGCAGATTCCCAGATTAACTCCTCACCCTCCTCTGAGAAACACAGCAGGGGCGTGTGTGGACGGGCAGACGCCGTGCCTCGTCAGCTCCTACGGAAAGAGGGTGGTCAGTGTCAGGAAGGGGTCGCCTCCTCTACATCCAAAAAGTGCCTTCAGGCCCATCTGGGATGATCCATCCAAACAGGTATTCAGTTTTTACACATAAGCTGTGTCCATGCTGGGCATACTTTTAGTATATTACAGTATCCACATCCTTTCAAAGTGGGTTAGGAAGAAATGATCCCAATGTGGTGTAGTAACATGTTGCCTGAAGTAACTGAACTGTGCTCAAAACATGTACACTAAAAAAATACTCAAGGAGCACATACTTCTGCTAAGGATGCACAATTTGTAATATTAAACCCACAGCAGAATTACAATATTTAACTTTGGCTCCTCCTCATGGCAGACTGGTACAACAACACGTAGACTGTAATTTCCATTGGGACTGTGTTGGACACAAACACCCGCACAAAAAAGTACATATGCCATCAGAACATTTGAAAGAATAGAAACCGTGATAGACAATCGTGGGATACATATGCTATATATTTGAGCGACTTTGACGAGGACCAAATTAAGATGGCTAGACGACTGAGTCAGATAATCTCTAAAACGGTCTGCAGTGGTCAGTACCTATCAAAAGTGGTCCATGGAAGGAAAAGCGGTGAACCAGTGACAGGATCATGGGAGGACTAGGCTCATTGCTGTGCATGGGGAGCAAAGGCTGGTCCATGCGGTCCAATCCAGCAGGTGAGCTACTGTAGGTCAATTGCTAAAAAAAAGGTAATGGTGGTTCTGATAGAAAGGTGTCAGAACACACAGTGAGTTGCAATTTGTTGCGTATGGGGCTGTGAAACCGCAGACCAGTCAAGCAGCCCATGCTGACCCCTGTCCACTGCCAAAGGGGCCTGTAATGAGCAAGTCAGCATCAGAACTGGACCAGGAGCAATGGAAGAAGGTGGCCTGGTCTGATAAATCACGTTTTCTTTTACATCACGTGGATGGCTGGGTGCGTGTGCGTCGCTTATCTGGGGAACACATAAGGCACCAGGATGCACCCTGGGAAGAAGGCAAGCCGGAGGAGGCAGTGCGATGCTTTGGGCAATGTTCTGCTGGGAAACCTCAGGTTCTGCCATTCATGTGGATGTTACTTTAACACGTTCCACCTACCTAAGCATTATGGCAGACCATGTACCACATGTCAGATCAGGCAGTGGCTTCTTTCAGCAGGATAATGGGCCCTGCCGCAAAACAAAAATGGTTCAGGAATGGTTTAAGGAACACAACAACAAGCTGAAGTTTTTGAATTGGCCTCCAGATTCCCCATATCTCAGTTCAATCAAGCATCTGTGGATGCGCTGGACAAGTCCAATCTATGAAGGCCCCACCTCACAATTTACAGGACTAAAAGGATCTGCTGCTAACGCCTTGCCAGATACGACAGCACAACTTCAGAGGTCTAGTGGAGTCCATGCCTTGACGGGTCAGAGCTGTTTTGGAGGCAAAAGGGAGACCTACACAGTATTAGGCAGGTGGTCATAAAGTTATGGCTGATCACTCGAAGTATTACACTTCCATAAAGTTGGGGGGAGTCAAAAGAAATACTTAAAAAGGAGGGACAAATACTCAAAGCAGCTTGGTAGCCTATTTTCTTTAAACCCTCCAAACAAACCTCCAGCTTGTACGCAAATGATGACAGATATTATACAACAGTTTTTACAGGCTTAGTAGTACAGAACTAGCAATGACTAGTGAAATGAACTTCATGAGGGAGAAAAATGACAGGCTTGGATGAATATTGTTAATGTGATCCTGTATCTCCTAATACCATTTTCCCCTGTCATTTATACACTCAAACCTGCTCTCTATATATCCACATCACTTCATGTACCAGGCTGATTCAGCTCCAGAGAAAGACAACAGACAAGGCTTCATACCGATTCAAGCCCCAGCGAGGCAAAGCTTTCACAATTTCAACCCGAGCAGAGAAAATCTGAGGTAAGAGCCTTCAGGTGGAATTACAACAGTGATGAACTTGACTCTATAAACACAGGTGTGGTGGTGATATAGAAGAATTATTTTACTAAAAAAAACAACCAAATTCACAATTGCTCTGTGGTGTTTCAGTGCTGATACGAAACTGGACGTATGAGATTGATCAACTTTTACCTGTTTTCAGACCAGGTCTGCCTCAGCAGCGGGGGAACCACGCAGCAGCCATGAGCGGTGGATTGTGGGAGGACAGTGAGGACAGCGAGGGACCCTGCAGCACTGTTTGACCTCCCTTGCTGTCCTCCCCAGAGACACGAGGACCCTCACCAAAAACTGTTGCACACATAACTTTGAAGTTACAACCAAACGTGAGCCTAAGCTGTGATTTATTTGATGGATACATTGTTAAAAAAGGCCATAACAGCAGTGTACAATGCATGAATGACAAAATCAGTGAGCCTAAAAACGGAGAAGGGATTTTTCTTGATTTTCTGTTAAAGCTGAACCTTTTATGAACACTGCCAACGTGTTTGTTTGACAAGAATGTTGTTCTTCGGGATTACATTTCAATGTGGGAAGAAAGTCAGAGAACTTTTGGGGGGCGGTTGTGCAACACACCTGAGAAAAGAAAATCTTCCATTCTCTAAGCAAAGCTTAGACTACTAATACTTTCTTTTAAAGAGGTGAGACGGTGCAATACAGTCCCCTCCAAAAGTATTGGAACGGTAAAGCAAATTCCTTTTGTTGTTGTTGTTCACTGAAGACATTTGGGTTTAAGATCAAAAGATGAGTATGAGACAAGAGTTCAGAATTTCAGCTCTCATTTCCTGGTATTCACATCTAGATGTGTTAAACAACTCAGGACATACCACCCTTTGTTTGAACCCACCCATTTTTCAAGTGAGCAAAACTATTGGAACATGTGACTGAACATGTGATGTTTCTTGTTGCCCAAGTGTTGCCTTTTAGGTTGATTGTCCAAACATTAAATAGCTCTGCATGACTAATCTAAGTTTTCATCCTTGGTTCAAACCTATAAAGACTGCATTTCCTGTTAAAGAGGATAAACCAACATGAAGACCAGAGAGCTGTTTATGGGAGAAAAGCAAGCCATTGTCAAGCTGAGAAAAGAAGGAAAATCGACCAGAGCCATTGGACAAACATTGGGCGTGGAAAGCACAACAATTTGGAATGTCCTGAAAAAGAAAGAAACTACTGGTGTACTGAGCAACAGACGTCGAAAAGGTCGGCCAAGGAAAACAGCAGTAGTTGATGACAGAAATATCGCCAGCAGGAAGAATCGGAAGGCCAGAGTGAAATTTGTAAGCACAGAGATAAGCCGCAAAAGTTCTGAAACACAATCTCGTGGACTGATGATGGGGTGATGGCGCAATAGATAAGACGCATGCCTGTGTGTGAGAGACCCGGGTTCAATCCCCCACTGTAACCCATCTGCCATTGTGTCCCTGAGCAAGACACGTAACCCCTAGTCCAGAGGCGTGCAACCTCTGACGTGTATAGCAATTGTAAGTTGCTTTGGATAAAAGCGTCAGCTAAATGAATAAATGTAAATGATGAGACCAAGATTAATCTCTACCAAAGTGATGGAAAGGCCGAAGTGTGGAGAAAGAAAGGAACTGCTTATGATCCAAAGCATACAAGCTCCTCTGTGAAGCATGGTGGAGCTCATGGCTTGGGCGTGCATGGCTGCTTCTGGAACAGGCTCATTAATATTTATTGAGCAGCAGAATGAATTCAGAAGTGTACAGAAACATTTTGTCTGCCAATTTACGGAGAAATGCATTGAAACTAATTCGGAGGAAGTTTATCATGCAGCAGGACAATGACCCAAAGCACACTGCCAACAAAACAAAGGACTTCATCAGGGGGAAAAGAGGAAGATTTTAGACTGGCCAAGTCAATCACCTGACCTTAACCCAATAGAGCTGCATTTTACCTCAAGAGGAGACTGAAGGGAGAAACACCCGAAACAAATAAGAACTGAAAGAAGCTGCAGTAAAAGCCTGGAATAGCATCACAAATGAAGAATGCAACAGTTTGGTGATGTCGATGGGTCGCAGGCTTGAGGCAGTTAATGAAAGCAAGTGTTATGCCACCAAATATTAAATGTTATTTACTTTTAAGATTATTTGGTCCTTTACTTTTGCTCACCTAAGAATGCTGTGGTCTAATACAAACTGTGATATATCCTAAGTTGTTTAACACATCTAGATGTGAATACCAGGAAATAAAAGCTGAAATTCTGAACTCTTAGTCATCTTTTGACCTTAAACCCAAATGTCTTCAGTGAACAACAACAAAAGGAATTTGCCTTACCGTTCCAATACTTTTGGAGGGGACTGTATGATATGTATATCATGTGCAGCTAAAGAAATGTCATATTACTCAGTAACACATTTTACTTTTAGGTTTAATAACTAGACTTAAAAATTTAAATGAAGCAGTAAACATTTGGATAATATGCGTATTCGCTTGCTGGTGTAGAGGTTTCCACTCTGATTGTATGTTAGCTAAAGCTAGCTAGCAGCCGTTTAGCTTAGCATAAAGGCTGGAAACCGCTAGCCCTCTATTAAGTTGTAACATCCTATCAGCACCTCTAAGGCTCACGAATTAACACGTGATGTCTAGTTTGTATAATTTGTCCAAAAATTGGCCATTTGTCGTGTTAGAGACCACTTTTTGAACAGGCACAATCATTTCATGGATTCCCCGCTGGTTGCCTGGTAATTAAAAATGCTGCGTTCCAGACTGCTCGAAAGTCGGACATTTCCAAATTGAAATTTCCAACTTACGACCTCCAAGCGATCCAGGTGCATGATGCTGAAAGTGAACAAAAAATATGGCTGACCGTGACAAACTACTGTTTGTGCACAAAACTGAACCCTCAGCAGTGACCTTGGTGTTAATTAAGGATGGCCGATTTAATGACTTGTTAACAGTCTACATCAATTTACATACAGAACAGGTTTTACTATATTATGGTATTTATTAATTTAATTAAATACAGGGAAATATACTTTGTTACCATTTAGTTTAAGGCTTCGTGCGAAATCCAAGTACATATTTTTTCAGGGGGTGCTCCATCGTACTTTTCTAACTGGAGGATGGTCCGGTACATAACGTTACTGCACTGCCTGTAAACGGCTATTCGTTTTCACACAGGTCTTTGTACAGATTAAACAAAGAATATATTAATTCTTTGTACAGAGTAAACAATGTATATATAACTTTAGGGGTGCTGGTGGATGGATTTTGTTACCCTAACTAGCTTTTTACTCATATGCTAAACTAAGCTAATGAAACTGGACAGCAGATGAACGTAGTTCCCTAAATGGCAAACTTTTCCTTTATGAATGTCTTTATCTTTCCAACACATATAGCTTCAATTTAAAGCTAATTGACATCAAAAGAAAAAACGAGGAGAAAAATTAGTAGTTCAGTACAAAATAAGACTGGGTGATTTATTAATCTCATCAAGACCATTAATACAAAGCAGTTAAAAGGCCACATACCATCAAATAAACCAACTGCTGGATCAAGCTTTTACAGTGCCACCAGAGGAAAACCAGTATCTTATTCTGTCAGGGCTAGGGTTAAAAAAAACAAAACAAAAAAATATTTGGCAAAATTAACCCCACAAATACTGACTTGGGAAATGGACAGAACATGAGCTAAGACAGTGATTTGACTTCAGCTGTCTGTTAAAAATCCTCCAACACTCCTCTCATCTCTAGTTTGATCAGAAGTTTAATCATCCATCATCTTACGCACACAAGGCAGTTAGAGGAGGAGGATGACTGTGTAATTTGAGGGCAACGTGAGGAGAAAAAAAAATAATAAAAAAGAGGGCACGAGTGAGTTTTTTTCTTAAGCTCCTGGTGGTCAGACATCCCCAGGTGTTTGTGTCTTCATGGGGGGGAAAAGTGAGGTGGTAGACTCGCGTTTTACTGCCCTGATCCACGTAGAAAGTGAGTTTAACAGTTGCATAGGACCATTGCATTTACAAACATGACCTATAACAACTGTGGCTCTTAAACAGTACAGCCTAAAGTGCACAAAGTGTGTTTCTCAGAAAAAAAAAACAAGTCTAATTCTTCACTATGCTCAAATACTTACAACTGAATATAGGACTGTCCATATTCAAATGCAACTATAATTCCAACCTCTGTTTAATGAGTGTTAGCATTAAAAAACCTTTGAAAAGGAGAAAAAGGCAATTAGTAGGATGTACAAAGTGAAGCACACGTCTAAGTAAGTGCTTGGCATATTGAACTGTGTATTTTTTCATTGCTTTAAAACAGCTAAGGGGCAGGGAAGAAAAAATGGAAATGGCTTTCCTCAGTTAATACTCCCAGTGTTTCAACTGGAGATTGTCTGTAAGTAAGTTAGTGACAGTGACCTGTTTTTTTCTTGTTTTGTTTTTTTTTGTATTTTTTTTTATCCGACTGTAGCAGCATTGGATTATTAGGCAATATTCAACTGAACAGATGCGGATGAGGGTACAATACAACAGGGAAAAAAACTTGTCACTTTATACAAATTATTTAGTTAGTGTATACATGTTATATATATACACAATATCCACAAACATGTACAATTTCATAGTGTATAGCTTTGTTCTAAACATTACATAGGCAACTTTATTTTTTAGCATTTTAGACACCATTTGCTTATTTCTGTAAAGTAGAAAACCAAATAAAAGGCACATCTGAGCATGATGTATGGATTATTTCAGTCTTTCCAAAGTGAAACAAAGTGTTTTCAAGCAGGAAAAAAAGAAAAAGAGAGAGAGATACATAAGAAGTTGGGTTAAAAAGTTCCTCTTTTTCATGGGTTTATAGGTATTTCGAGCAGCCACCATGGGGAGCTGACCCAGCTCTGGTGGGAGGTTGCGCTTCTAGTGCTGAGTTTTAATACCAATGAAGAAGAGTTGGTCATGAGGGCTTTTGGAGAAGAGCACAGTGTCAAGACAGCAGCGCACGCCTATAAGGGGATCGTTTAAGACATCAGCTGTATAAGAGTTGGAGAGAGAAAAACGTGTCTCTCTTCTCTCTCCTCGTCTTCGTCCTGGATCGGTGGTGTTTGATATCACGGCAGCCCTCCCTCTGTCGCACACAGCAGAGGGATATTTTCTACAGTCAAAAACCTGCTGACTTTGCCCAAACTCAATGTGCAAATGGAGTGTTCTCAGCTCTCGTTGTTCCAGTCCGGGCCATGAGGACTAGAGCCTGGGGTCAGAGGTCACCGCTGTTGGATTTTTAAAGGCAACGTTTTTTGGCTGCGGAGTGGCCTGTCTTTAGACAACAAACAGTCAGACAGTTTGACTCACGTCTTTACAGTCACAGTGTACAGTTGAGATACAAGGTGGGGGATTCAGTGTCGCCTCCTTTATGAGTTTCTTTTAATTTCATATTTGTTTAAAAAAAAAAAAAAAGAAGTAAATCCCTTATCCCCCTGCATAAAATAAGACTTTGGCAACTGTTTATCAGTTTGTAGGAAAAACGAGTCATTGGAAATGTCTGCTGCTCACACCCACTGTGAAAGAGCTTCCTGTCTACTAAGAGAGTTATTGAAGAGGAGAGAGGTTGTAAAAATCTGTGAGCTGCAGCAGGACTCCAGATGATGTCAATGCCCAAAGAAACAAAGCATGACAGTTGAGGCTACAAAGGCCCCCCCACATTCACCCCACCCTGACAGAGGAGTGGGGCGTGGGGTAAGTGTTAAGTTGAGAGTGTGAGAACTTTAATCAGGAGCAGACGATCCCGCTCCGTACAGAACAGACAGACACAAACACTCAACTCCTTTTGTTTATTAGCTGGCACACCGGTGTGGGGTTTCTTGTTGGCACAGAGGGTTTATGATGAAGGCGGAGCTACTGATCCCCTGAGAGGCACAGCGGGGGTGTGATCGGTCAATGCAGAGGGCGGGTGGGTGGAGTGTATAGAGCAGTGTAGTTCTTTCTGATCAGTAGCTTTGAGTCCACTGTGTCTTAGTTTGCAGGAGACAGTATGAAGTTTGCATTTCAAGATCACATAAAGGTTTTTTTTTTTTTAAATAACGCAGACTCACTGGCTGCTCTCGGTGTTCTCCACCAATGAGAGGCCTTGTAGGGGCGGCTGCAGTAGCTCCCTTTTGTATGTCTTTGGTGGGAGTTTGGGGAGTTGTGGGCTGGAGTTGTGGCGTGGGGGAACAGGTGGAGCAGTGATGGAAACAGGAAGAGGGCAGAGGCTATTCTGGCTGGCGCTGAGCGGGCAGCTCCGCCTGGGGACGCGAGGTGACGGCGTGCTGGGCGGGGTGTTGGGGGAGCTGGGGGAGCTGCTGAAGTCCCAGTGGTATCGGCCCCCGGGGGAAGGCTGCAGGTTCAGGGGGTAGTTGATGAAGATCTCTGGGGGCCGCTGGGGCACTGGTGGAGGCGTGTCAGGCAGAGGGTCGCGTGGTGGCGGAGGAGGAGGGCTGGGTAGGGGGCCGTCGCCAGGAGGACCGTTGTTGATCAGCGGTCGAGGCTGGTTCCTGGGCAGAGGAGGGGGCAGCCGGGGAGGGATGGCGGGGGGGTTGTCGGACCTGCAGCTCAGCTGAGACACAGAGAGACATGTTGGGATCAGAAATCTGCCAAAACAAGATACTAAACATGTATCTCCCCACAAGGGGTCGTAATATAAATGTGAGGCATCACGAGAGGATTAACAGAAGAGGTCAACATATTTATGCCACACAGTTAGGCTTAATGTTTATTAGTTCTCCCTCTGTTTGCTTATTTTGGAATTTACTGAATACCTCTAATTCTTTCAGACTCTAAAGTCTATTCTGCTTAAAGAGTAATTTCTGTATTTTTATACGAGGACCCTATTTCCACATATTTTAGAGTTGAAATGACTAGTAGGTACAAAACGGTTTGGAATCTTTGCAGTCGATGGCTTCAATGTCATAGCTGAGGTAAAAATGTTTCCCTTCGTAGTAAACCAATTGCACAATTTGTGAGTTTATTTACAGCGTAGCAGTTGAAACTCAAACATTTTGAGCATTAATCATTGTGTCCCCTTTGTGCCAATAAGTGATCTATTTTAAGTCCCAAAATACACCCCTAAAATAAATTGCCACCTCAAATCATGTTTGACGGGCCACTTTAAACCACCCACATAATGCATAGTATTTTTATTTGCACTTCCCACAAATATGTTCAACCCTATCGAGCTGAGTGAGTTAAGGTGTTAATTACGGGTATAACTGGTAGGAAATAATGCCCTGCTCTTACTTTAACTTCAGACATTGCATCTTTCCTTCGCGGTGGGAGAGGAGGTGGCTTCACCTGCTCCTCCCCAAGCTGGTGGAGGCTGTTGCAAGACACAGACTGGAACTCTGAGAAGAAGAAAAGACACTCACAGAGTTAAAAAGATTATGGATAAAAGATCAGGAATATGCTCACTATCACTGCATATAGATCACAAAGTACTGGAAGAATGATTCCTCTGACTGAAATCAGTAGTTAAACTACTAAATTGAAAAGTTAAGACCACACTTACTTGAAGGCGGCAGAAGAACATGAGCGAAGATGGCATTGCAACCTGTAAAATTCAAAGAGAGAAGATAAAGATCTCATTTTACACAAAAGTGCCGTTACCTTTTGCAGTAGTGTTCTGAAGCAGTCAGTGTTAAAATTTCAATGTTTGTTTTGTTTTTAGTTACATTTTCCAACTTCTCTACAGACCTAATCTCTTGCCAGTGCTCATTATAAAATTTAAAATAACTTCATGCCCATGTGATCCAGATCGTGGCTCAGGAATAGGACTCTCCACTTAGTCATGGTCAAAGTTTATACTTTGCAATAATAAAAATAGCATTAGGGAAAATGTCAGTGGGACAAAAATCAAACCTAAAGGTCATGTAATGCAATCAATCTGTAAACCTTTCTTGAATGACAAAAAGAGTAACAGTATAGTGGGACCGTCAGCTTAACTCACCGCCGTAGGAGCTGTTAAGGTCTTGCTCCATGAAGACTGAGCTGAGGTCGGAGGAGGAGGCTGACTGTGGAGGGGTCGGTGTGTTCGGCGAGGTGGGCACAGAGATGGATGCCGGTGATTCCGGCTCGGTCTCAGCGATGCTCCGGAAGGTGATCTTATGTGGGGGATCTCTCTCCAGGGGGACGGGATGGCCTTTCAGGGTGCCAGAGGTAGACGTTCGCAGAGGCCGGATCCCCGGGGATTTCAGATTGTAAACGGTCTTCCGGGGCTACAGAAGAAGAAACCCGAAATTCACCAGTGAGAACTCACCGATACAACCGATGCTCTGTGTCTCTGAGAAAGAACCTAGTGCTCAATGTAAGTTTTCCCACCAGTATACTGCAGGCCAAATAATAATCTGTTTTTTGGTGTTTATCCAAATCTCTGTCCACAAGAAGCGAGTTGAGACTTGGTATAAAATATTATGTTCCTCAAATTGTCCCTTGGAATTACTTAACACCAACGAAGAAGGCCCTATGAATAGTGCTCTCAGTCAGATCTGTGGGTTGCTTTTGAATTTTTAGCTCCGCTAACGTTTTTAGACCACCTCAAAACAAAATTCCACCTTCATGGAGCACAAAAAAAATCAGGGAAGATTTAGAAGGAAAAAAAAGTATGACAAGATAAAACTATCTAACAACATTGCTGCAAAAACAACTACTACTGAAACACTGCAGTCTAAACACTTACAAATCGTGGAGCCTGCCTGCAGTTCCGTGGCTCAATATCCAGAGACATTTTGAACAGGTAGTCAGAAAACTCCTTCTCAGTCCTGTTGCCCATCGGGTTCAGGTTCTCGAAGAATCTCTGTGCAACAACAAAAATGACATGTTTTGAGTTCAGGATCTATGAAACATATTGAAAGACCAAAGAGAAAATGATAAGAATGAGCGCTCACCCTGATATCGTGCTCAACCCTCAGACAGTAGGGCTGGTTCTGATACTGCTGGATCTCGCCTGTGATTTCGGCCACTTTCCTCCTTTTGCTGAAGTTGATAAGCTCCTTGCCGTGACGTTTGAGGAAGTCTGGGTTACCTTCCTCTGTCTTCAGGATGTTAGTTAAATAGATACCTGAGGGTGAAGTTCAGTTTGATATTAGTCAAGAGAAGATTGTTTGAAACGTACTCATACGGAAACTGAAAACTCTTGCTGGTTTTATAAATAAATAATGGACAAGATCCCGAGAAGACAGTTGTTTCAGGTCATTTCAGTGCAGAAGACTTACCAAAGAAAGGCACACAGGGTGGGTTTATTGACTTGAGTTTAGCCAAGTATTTCTTAAAATGGTCTTGGCTCAGTTCCACAGCTTCTTCCAGGATTTTCCTTTTCCTCTCTGGTATTGCCTGTGGGTGCAGGAGGAAGTAAAAGTCCCATAAATTCTGTTTTGATCACCAGTTCAGCATTAGATTAAAATGCACTTAATAAACATCAGAGGTTTCTCACTTTCTAATTGTTGTGCCAGGGTGTAAATGTAATAAATATATATATAAATAACATTTATATTAATTCACTGTAATGCTACATGTTAACCTGCCTAGTCTAAGCCTGTTATCATGTTAATGTTAAAAGAGTGCTTCACTGACTTAACGATGCACTTATAACATTGTGGGACTCACAATCGACAGTTTCAAAAATTTATCCAGCAGAATGAGACATCATATTTTTTATTCCACATATTCTTCAACCTTGTCAAAACCTGGAGTTGGACTGCCAACAGTTTGGTCAGCGATTCAGGTGTTTTACGAACGTAGTGGCTAGTGTTGCCGTGAGGAGCGGACACATCTTTCTAACTCCACATCTCCAGAATTTTTTCCATTTTCAAACTTGTAGTCTTCAGCCCTAATAGGATATTTATCAGATTTCACTAAGCTCCCACTGGAACTACAAAAGGCTTTATAAATTTGTTTTTCCACATATGCAGTAGTACTCCTCAAAACCTGTAAACAGACTTTAATGTATTAAATCAGTGGAGTTTCCGCTTTGACATGAGCATAGGTACAGATTCTAACAATGTAAAGTGGTCTGTGTTGTCCAAAAAGAGCCACCATACATAGAAGATAAACCCTTTTGATTTAAGCTAAAACATGGACTATTTACTTTTAGTCTCTTTGTAAAGTGTGAAAATACATAAATTGCTGCAACTCTTTTTTCTGGTGAAGATATGCAACGAGTCACATCTTTTCTTCTTGTTTGTTGCTTTAATAGTTTTGCTCACCTCAAAGGTGTGGTCGAGCCTGTAGACGGGGACAGAGTTGATGGCACTGACCACCTCCAGCACACCGTTAAAGTTGTTGAGCTCCTGGAAAACCTGCAGAATCTCTATGACCCGTGATAACACAGCCACCCTCTCTTCCATGTTCATTGTCTCGACAATACACCTGAGAACGACCAACAAACAGTTATAGATATTTGTTTTTTCCCCCCACAGGACAATTCCAGATTTTCTTGTGAATTAAATATTTAAATCCTTGGACTCACTTCTCGAACCACAGTGTGAGGTTGGTGGTGTGGCGGATCATGCGGAGCAAATTAGGAGAGTTCTTCTCTTTGTCCTCTTTGGTCCAGACGCTGCCGACCAGCTCGGACGGCCTGACAGCTCTGTGGAGGAAGCGGGCTTTTATTTTTCAGACAAGCAATAGTAGACACAATTACAGGGAAACAACAATTTGATCTAAGTCTGAGTACAGTGACACTTACATTGTAGCAAATGTTATGTAAAGGTCTTAATCATCTCCATAAGCAAACTGATAGCTACACATACATTTAGATGTCTTCATCCAGTCCTCTGACTCACCTGTAGAGCTCTGATTCAAGCAGAGTCAGCTGGCGGGCGATCTCTATAGGATGAAGCGTCATGAGGTCAAATGAGTCCACCATGCCTGGTCTGCTGATGTGCCACTCGATGTGAGGAGGCGGACTTTCGAAGGTGATGTTGTGACTAACGCCATTTGACTGCGTCTGCAGCTTCCTCTTGATGATCTTATTGATGGACTCAACCCACTTTCTCATAGACTTGCCTGAAAAAGGAAAGGGAAGAGTCTAAAAGATGTGTTGTCTCTCAAAGCTTAACTTTCTAAATGTCATTCCACAAACACAGATTTCATGATGCAAGCCAAGCGGTGTTTTAAGTTATTTTGAAATATTCATCTGTACCACATGCTGATATGAACACTGTGAATACCAACGAAACCTCTAACTCTACGTAGGGCTGGGCAATAAAACAATAATGATATTTATCGCGATACAATTTTCCTCAATGACATATATGTCAATAAATGTTTGATTTACTTCATTTGAATTAACTAATGAATTAGCACTTAATTAATTATTAAAATATTTATTTTGTTGAGGAAAACAGCCTGAAATTTTCTTAACTTCATTTTACTCATGCATATTTGTTGAATTTTTTTTTTATCGTAATGGTTTTAAGTGTTTTACCTAAGATTTGTTAAGTGATCCACAAGTGTTTGTTCTGACCATAAAGAATAGTTTAAAACAACAATGAACCATCTAGTTTCTACAACTTTCACTCAGAAGCAAAAATCTGCCTTTAAACTCGAAAGAAATAATGATTTGACATTTATTGTGATAATTATCGATATCAGATTTTTTTACTGTGATAACATTTTTGCCCAGCCCCAACCCTCTACGGCCACATTTTCACTTAATTAAAGTTTCTCCACTTATTAGAGATTTGTATGTCATTTTGTCAGGACTTAATGGTCTTAATTCTGATTTGGGCCACATTTATACACACAGGCTCAAATCAGAAAACTATGGATGACAGCAAAGTAAAATTAAGCTATGGCGCTTGTGATTGGTTAGCAAGTCTGTCACACAAGGATGACAACTGAATGAATTTGTAACTGCATGAGTGTTTAAAACAGTTCAGATGTGCTGTATAATTAACCTACATTTTAATCGCCGTCTTCACAATTAGCTAATCGCGTTCTTTCAAAACGCAATTTCGATTTGAAAACGATTAATCGTTCAGCCCTAATAAATATCTCACAAAAGTTTTTAAATTGGAATTAAGCACTGAACTAATCAGCGTTATTCATGTGGCCATCCTACGTCAACGTCCTATGTCAACATTTCTTTAAAACAAAGTTCTTCAAAATAAACTTTCAAAATGTATGAGATGTGACTTCTTAAGAGGAACAAAACTTCGGTGCTGATGTTCCAAGGCTGAATGTGTATCTTTAGAGGTTTATACTGTATCTGGTTCTGACCTCGCAGTTGAATTTTGCTGGTGATGTACTCCTCTAAACGACTTCTCAGCTCAGGATCATTCTCAAAGTCGTAGAAATGATGTTCGACCCACTGACGGAAAACATTGAGAACCCTGAGAAGCAAACACACATTACAGTATTAACTAATTGTATGGATTGTCCTCCACACATATTTCACACACTTCACAATTATAAGTATTTTTAAAGAAATTCAGACAACTGTGAAAACATGTTTTCCATTTATGTACAACTATTCAGCAACAAACAGGAAACAAACACTTCCACCCTCTCGAGAGGCGTGAAATTTATATAGTTATACCACCAGGAACTAAGGGGAGAGAAAAGGCTGCATCACAGGCAACAATTAGACTATCAGGCAGTTCCACCAACCACATTTTAATTTGTTATCAACCAAGAACTCAATAACCCAATAACAGTAAATTACCTGACAAAGATGTTGGTAGAAAAAAGACATTTGGCAAACAAAATCCTTAACTGAAGAGTTTTTGGCTGGTGACCAGTGTGTACTCCTTACCCTGGTCAGTTAACTTTGTTAAAGAGTGGGTACTTAAAAATAGAAACAGCAGGAACGTTTTGTGCTTTAAAAGGGCAAAAGTCATGCCTGAAGAGGTATTTTCACCTACTTTGAGTGTCCTGGTTTAAAAATAAACGATTGGACCGCATTACAGTGTTAATGACGGCCCAACTACCTGACAACTTCCTTTAATGTTTGTACCTATGCTCAAAAACATTAGGAGTCTTATTATTATTATATGTTTGTTGCCTAACGCAGACACTCAATAGACGTTCAAAGATCAATTCATGCCTAACTTACTGCCATTGTTTGGCACTTCACAAACTATTGTTACTGCAGAGGGTATACAGTATGTGTGACCACAAGACTTGTACCTAACTATCCTAACTAACCACATGTGTTTTAAATGTTTAAGGGATTTTATTTATAACTACAGCAGCAGTGTAGTCTGATTCTGAGAAGCTCTCCGTTTTTAATGGGACTTACGAGACTATTCCTGACTCTGTCACTCCTTATAAGGACACACAGTCGAATACAATAGTTATTCTGTGGCTCACTGAGAATATTCAGGCCTTAACAGGAGAACGTAAAAGAGTCAAACAACAGCAGAAGACAAAGAGACATGAACACCCGCATAGCTGAAGGTCTCTCTTCCTCGTCTGCCAATCACACACTCACACACAACTGCTGAAGCGCATCGATGCCCCCTACCTTAAAGGGTTAAAATTTAGGATTTATTTACGGTGTTTAATAAAAAGATTTATTAAAAGTGTCTTTCTTTTCACATTTTTATTTACAGCATTATTTGTTGAAATTTATACCATAATAACTTATTAGAAGAAAACTAGTATTTATATGTAATAGTGAGACGCTGAGCTCCCCCATATTGCCAAAATGGTATGATTCTACTTTTCATAACGCCACTGCAAAGATTCGACTGTGAGATTGACAGTCGAATCAGGCTCCGCCCATCAAAGCATCGAATCTTTGACTATTTGGGGTCAGCCCTAGAAAACAGTCAAAGATGCTAGAGTACGGAAGCAGCCATCAATTCAAATATTTTTTCTACTACGTTTTCTCGTGATCTCGAGATAACAAAACAGTAGTTACACACGGGGGTTGGCAGGAAAATTTCTTTATGGTAATCTCAGTGTGCTTTATTGGTGTCAATGGTTAGTTAATAGTAGAGCACAGGACTCATATCCATAGGGTGTTCAATCTTCATTGTTGACCAATTTTTTTTTTTTCTTATGAAGAGACTGTTTCACATGCTCACAATAAGAGCACGGGCTGGACTGTGTGCATCCCGGTGATTGGTCCACATCCATCAACCTATAGACTTTTCATTCACTCATCATTCCCAGGCAGAGGAAATTCCTGCACTTCTCAATCAGGGGAATCCATTTAACCTTCCACATTTCCTGACGGCTATTTTGGAACCTCTGAAATAGCTGTCGTGAAATGTGCGATTGGATCCCATGAATCTCTTCATATCAACTTTGCTAAAGAGGATAATAAAAAAACATACACAAGAAGAAAAAAAGGTTGTTGGATTCCTGTGCTCTACCAACTCAGCTAACCAGTAACACAGTTAAAAATGCACTTGCCGACCCCTGTACTCAGCTATGGTTTGTTATCTCGAGATTAAGACATAATTATCCTGTTATCACGGGAAAACGGGAGTAAAAAAAATATTTGAATGGATGGCCGCTTAGGGCTTCCATACTAGAGCAAGTTTTTACATTTCATCAAGTTTAGAGACTCAGGGGAATCAATTTTTTCAAAAAACATCTCTGAGCGATTCATACCTAAAATGTAAGTAACCAATGATCTAATTCCAACAGTGCAAAAGTCCGAATTTAACCTTCATAGAACATTTGACACTGTGGTTTAAATTTTCCACCTCAGATTTAAGAGCAATATATTTTTTTTACTTTCTGTCTTGTGGTGCCTTTTTATTTGTTCTGGACTGTGATGTTTAATTGACTTTTACACTGACATGGAAACTATTTTTAGTTAGCCTTGGAATAATAAAAGTTCCCGTAAATCCAACTTAGTGCTCGTCACTTCTGGACCAACATCAACAAACTCAGATATTTTTCTTTCTTTAGTGTGTACAGTGTGCCTTATATTTTTTGGACAATGCATTTCCCTGTCTTGTGGATTTTGTGTCTTTTTTTTACCATTACTTTTCTCTTTGTTTTGGGGAGCCTTACAGGAACAATTCACTGTGACAGATTATGCTATGACTGGATGGCCCTCGTACCTGAGTTGGACCGGCTGCACGTATTCCTTTCGGAATCTCTGGAGCTCGGCTGCCATTGGCTGGTCGCCGTTCCAGAGAGCCTGACGGTCCTCCTCAGTCGGTTCTGGCTCAGGAATCTCAATTCTGAGAAAAATATTGATCAGACATATGTTATTTCAAGATTTGAGGGCACCCATAACACAACATCACTGATAATAAAACTACTGGTGAAAGGACGGTTGTTCTGGTTGAACTGTACCTGTCTATAAGCAGGGTGAGAAGCTCCTGTGGTTTGCAGAATGATCGGTATGTGGTAAGAAATGTGCGCACAAAGTTAGGATCTACAAACAGATGAAACAGATTAGATAACAAACAGACACTCAACAGCACAGTGCGTCTTTGCAAAATAAACATTTTAGTTAACCAGATAAACTGAAATATGTCAAATGTCTATCCACAGGAAGATGTATCGCAGCAGCTTACCAGCATACATATGGTAGGTGAGCCTCTCTATGAGCTTGACCACTGTGCCGGCCTTAATGAGAGGGATGCCTGTTTTGCTCTGCACTTTGTCCTCAAACACAATATTCTCCTCAGAGTCCTGCACAGCAAAGCGGTAAACCTCCGGGGAGGGCAGTCTTAGAGGATGTGCCTGTTCCTCGTGCTGCAGCACTGTGTCCAACATGCGATCCAAAGTGGAGCGGTACTGCAGAGTCACCAGCGCTGCCATCCACGACGCCTTCTCCTCTGCTGTCCGAGCACAGAAAACGGCACAGTTTTCATCTTTACCTATCAGTTCAAAGGCGTGCCGCAGTTCTGCAGAGTCCTCGCGGTCCACGATGCGGATCTTCCTCAGCACAAACTTCTCCTTCAGACGGTACTCTGCTCCGCTGCCCGAACCCGGGAGCCGTGAACTCTGATTGGCTTTGCAACTTATCATCAGGCCGTCAAAAAGGAAGTTGTGTCTCTCGTGCTTGGCACCAGCTCGTAAAAGTGGGCCCTCCAGGATGAACTCGCTGCAGCACTGACCGATGTCTTTTCCCTCCCAGCCGTCTATGCTCTTCTGAATCTCGTTCATGCGTTTGATGGCTAATTGTTTGCTACGAACCTGCCTGCTGTACAGACGGTACATGGGCTCACTGTGTGGGAGGAGTGAAGCTTTGGGTCAGAAAACTGAAGCACTCAGTGCATAAATTAAACATGAAACCACAGAAATATCACAACTAAATACATATGTGCACAAGGTCTGGGCCACTGCAGCTTCTAGATGCTCCAACTATATTATTCTTGTGTGCTAACAGTTATGTGATACAACAGCTTAACAGAGAACAGCCTTTTTGTAAAGGAAATGCAGAACATGTAAACTAATTTCTGTGATTTGGTCAATAACATGTAGACAGAAAGACAAGAATACAAGTGGTCTGGGCATACCCGGGTTTACGGCGAGGCTGGTGCTTGGCATAGATGCGCTCCACGCTACACTGAAGGTTAAGCAGCGCTGTGATCGCCTGTTTTAGACATTCTCTGTCATCTTGGTCTTTACTGCGCTCCTGAAGTTGCTGAAAAAATGTCAGAGAAGACAAGCATCAGACATGTTGCTAAACTTCATAATACAGAGAGGTCTGACGTGTCATAGCAGTGAAAGGACAATATTATCATTAACAACTGTATTACATTTAGATAAACCATTTCCAGAGCTCTGGTATTATGTCATACTGTGACGTTTAATAGAATTTAGCCATTGTTAATTTTATTACAAAGCTTACAAAAACTCCATTACAATAAACAAAAAAATACCTGCATTTTAAAAGCAGGTACAGAAAACAATTTCAATAAGATATAGAAAGACACAGAAAGAAAGAAAATTTAGTGTGTTCATCATTAACCACTAACCAGTGAAGTAATCAGCAAAATAAAAAACAAAGAACAAAATGTAAAAACTATCAAACTAACAAATCCTATCTTTGATTATTACTGTGGTGTTCCAGGACATACCTGTAGTAGCTCAAAATAGTGCATACAGTGGTATACTGGGACCATCATCAGCTGTGGAAGGACATACTGGACTGCTTCTTTGAAGCCTTCTGCAACCGCCTGGAAGACACAAAGACACACAAGAACTGTTAGTGATGGATTAACAGATACGATCCAACGAGCATTTGGCTGAGAGACTTGTACTCATTTAGAATTAGCTTATATTCATAAATGTCATGTCAAGCCGGAAATTGTGATTTATAAAAAAAATTATCTTGATGTCAGTGATTTTCTATTCCCAACATCTTTAAACACATTTCTATTCTCATACAAGACACAAAGAGCATAAAAAAACACACCAACATTAGATGAAACTTCAGCAAAACTTTTAATGTTTAACTTTCATTTTCACTTCCAAATAAGTATCAGTTGGAAAACTGGATGTGTTTAAACGTGCCTGAGGCTTGAGGTTTCTAGTTTTATTCACATGTTCACAACGTCTATTCTGATGCCAGTGAATAAGATGAGATCACAGCTGACAGGCACAATGATAAAAAACTAGAGAGAAATATATCCCAGCTTGTCAAGTAACCACAAAAAACAACATTTCTTAATGATCTTAAAAAAAAAAATACTGCTACAATTCTAAAATGATAAAAAAAAAAACGAGGACTGTGAAGACCAGGACAATCAAAATATGTATGTTTCATTATTTAAATGAGGCTGAATAAGATCAGAAAAGAGGGTATAGGGTAGTGAGTTATGGAGGATGGAGGCAGGGAGGAGCGATTGACCGAATAAGGCTTCTGGGTAACCGGAGAGGAGGCTGTCATAGTATCCATTTAAATCTCCTGTTCCCCTGATAGACGACTCAGAATCAATATGCTACTACTCAGAATCCACAGCAGCGGCCATGCTGTCTCTGCAGGGAGGGGAGGAGATGAAGATGAAGAGGGTCAGTGTGCATGTAAAAGAAAGACATCAGCTGCCTGATGCACACTGACGGACAGCCGAGAAAACAATGACCTAAGTTTAGATCATGTTATTGATACATCAGCACCATGCAGGTGTAAAAATTGTCTGCGTGCATTAGAGCTACACATTTAGATGTACTGTACCATTATCAGCACTATGAATTTAGGTTGGTTGGGTGCAATACTGGTGCTATGCATTTGTGCTTTGGAGCAACAAATCAAGCGCTCCCTATACACAACAGTTAATTTCAAACATGCTGGGATTAACACGACAGTGTTTCCAAAATGTAAAAGTATTCCTTTAAATAACGCAGTAATTTAGGATTTGAGTTTTGCTAGTATAATTATGAAGTAAAATTTTTGAAACATTCAATAGCAGTAAAAACAAATTTGCTCCTAGAAATAGATGGTTGTATTAAAAATTGTTTAGGTGCCAGTACTGAGCAAAATAACAGTGATAATCCTTGCAGTTGTAATCGTGCAACCCTGACATGCAGGTCATTTTGTTTGTTTAATTTGTTTTCTGTGACTTACATTTTTTATTTTGTTTGCAATACAAAAAACAATTTCCAACCGAAAAAAATCCCAACAACAACAACAAAACAAAACGGGAGACCCAAGGCAAGGATGGTGTACCTGAAATAAGAATTCAGCTTAGAAGTTTGTCCATTGTCCACAGACTGTACCATTGTTACATGGGGAGTCACGATAATAGTAGAATAGTGGAATCAAATAATAGATTAGTGTCCATATAATACTGTCCGTGCGATTACTTCTGCAGCGCCCTCCCCACCTTCATTCTACCTTTATAGTGAAATCACAACTGTGACAAGTTTAAAAGAAAAATAGAATATAAAATAATATGCATACATACAGAAACACTCACATACTTGTGTGTGCAATCACATATACACACACACATACCTTGCAAGTACAGATAACTTGTTGAGACAGAGGTTGACGCAGATAGATGGAATACGACTTAACAACAGCAAGGTAGGAGAAACAAGACCACAGAGTCTGGAAATTGGTCCATTAAGTCGAAAGTAGTGAGTGAAATTGTAAAAACTTCCCCCATTTTTCCTTGTACTTCTTTACTTCGTTCATCAGATTGTATGATATTTTCTCAAATGCCGCCACCTTACCCAGTTCTGAGACCCATTCCTGAAATAATGGGCCCACAGCATCTTTCCACTTTCTCATTATTATCGGTTTGCCAATCATGATGCTTGTCTGGACCCAGTTAGCTAAGAGTTTTGCCATGTGGTTAATAACTTTGGGGTTCCCTAGTATGTAGAGTTCAGGACAGAATTCGTAATGTCCCCACTATTTCTGAAATAAACTTGTGGATCCTGGTCCAAAAAGCCTGTACCTTGGGACACAACCACAGTGCATGACCTAGGTCCCCTAACAGTCTGTTACATCTCCAGCAATCTGAGGAGTCTTTCAGCCCTAGTCTAAACAACCTGCTAGGGTAAATTTGAGTTATCCTTGTAGTGCGTTCATGTAAACAAAATGCAAAACCAGCTAATGTGTCTTTTTTACTCTTAAATATGGGTCACTTGAGCTCTATCAAAACTACAAAGAAATGTCAAAGTGATCTCAGCTTAATGTGAAGGACTACCTATAGATCTGATCAGGTAAACCAGAAGTAAAGTTGACATTGTGTTGGATAACGTGTAAAAACTAGTCTCTACAGGAGCATGCATCACTGTGGTAGCAGCCTCAATATAAACACACAATGCAGTAAGAATACGGTACAGAGCAACATGTTCCCATTTCACAAGGGCTGCTTAAACCCATGTTGCCCATTGTCTTCTGCAGTCTTAATTCACAGCTTATTTTAAACATGAAATGCACCTAAGGCCACTAGTCCCCCTCCTCCTCCTCCCCAGGAGAAAAATGGCCTGCAGTGTGGCTGCCTGGTCTATTTTTAAAAGGCGATGTAATTTACCCACAAATACCAGACGCTGCAGAGTGCAGGGGCTCAGTGCTCGACAGACACATCTATCTGACAGGGAGCGAGCGGGAGGGAGGAAGTCAAGGAGGATGGAGAGCGAAAGATGAAGTACATGCAATGAGACAAAAGCTGAAGAGGCAGAGGAGAAACACTAATGACGCTACTGCCGGGGCTTCGATCCCCATTACAGCAAACGCCGTAATATGTGTGCATTTATACCAGGTGCTGTGGATGAAAGGGTCCATATAATGGTTCATGCTGTACGAAGAAGGTGGAGAGATGAGAAGATGAACAGTCATCAGGTCAGAAATTAAACCTAAAATGTGAGATGGTGAAATCAGATAAGGCCACGAGCGGCAGAAACGGGGCAGGAGCAGTTTGATAGAAAGGGGTGGAAGGTGTGTTTGTGGGGGGGATTAGAGGGGAGGCTGGTGGTGAGACACCATTACACCATCTGCCCCTGGGACCCATGTTGACGCAAATACAACCCCCCCCACCACCCCTCCCTTAAGTAATGCAAAAGAGAAACGGTGGTTCCAGCTTCTGAAATGTAAATATTTGCTGGTTTTGTATGATAAATTGAATACCTTTGTCTTAAGACAGGAGGTATAGACAAGACGGACACTGATGAGGTTACTCATTCAATATTCACGCATTCAAGGAGGTGCAAAATCCCTTCATGGATACAGTTTTAACAATAAAATGTTTTAACACAAAAGGCACACATTTTTGTTTGATATTAGCAATTTGTTTGCATGATCTACCATTTTTAAGTGTTTCTTATTTAAGTCATTTATTTGGGCTGTCCAATGAAAGAGATTTCCCCCCCTCTTTAAAATGAAATAATGATGTGCAGATGAATTGATAAGATAATTGCAGCCCTCTTGGATTTCTCACTATAAATGCTATCATATGAATACAATAACATGTTTTAATATTAAATTTGAGTGAGAGACATTTTTTATTTCAATCAATAGTTGTGAGAACTTAGTAGAGTCGGTACTTCATACTTCATTTTGTTGTTTTTCTTGGTAGACCGGCATATTGAGCCAGGCTGAGCTAACATGCCTACTTCATGTTAAACATATTGCTTTTAAGAAAAATAGAAAGTGAAACAATGCAAGGTGTTTTTAAATGAATACTGTACTGCTATCAGTACAGTACAAAAATAAAGCTTTATTTTTAACTCCTGTGCCCTTTCCTCCACTCTCATACCATGAGTATATGAAAATAAACACTGGGTGTGGGTAGTCAGAGGACAGTGCCATCGGTGTTGATCCAACTGGGGTTAAACTGGTAACCACAGTGAGGCCTCAACCTGAGGTATAGTAGGGCTGCAGGAAGTTCAGCAGCAGCGTTCATGACTTTACTTCAACACAAACTGAGTTTTAATATGTCTATTAAGATAAAATATTCATGTCCATTCAACAAAATGGCAGACTGGTATTCAAAACCTTGAAAAGGACCGCAGAAAACCACCTCATACTGTAAATACTATGATGTTTCTTCATGTGAACGGTCAGACTCATTGGTCTTTGGCCTGAGAAAACACCAGCAAATATTCCATCTTCAAAGGCTGCCAAACTGCACCCCACCGAGCAGAATTCAATGCTATTCTTGTGAGGAATGTCCAAATAAAACAATGCGGCAGCAGTGAATAAACTGTACACAGGACGCTGAATATGTCATGACATGCCCTCAAACGATATTGGGAATTCCACCAGGTATTCTTCAAAGCAAAACAGGAACAAATATTCAAACAGTCTGCTTAATCTAAACACATATTTGACCTAGTTGTACCTCCATATTAAAAACAAACTCATTTTTCAGAAAGATGGGAGCGGGAGCTATAACGGCTATGAATTTTCGAGCCCATAGGATGGAAATGAAAACTTTTCTGCATGAAAATGTCTAATACAACTAAAGTGCAATAATATGTAATAATAATAATATATTCTCTCAAGTTATGTACTTACATTATCACAAATTTTTCCAACAATATTCAAAAATATGTCATTTTAATCAAGGTAACAGTGCGTTTCACTTGGTTGCCTGTCAATGGCAGCCTATCCCCTTTGCTTATGTGTCAACATTGTGATTGTTGCCAGAAACTGCCCCCCCCTTTCACATTTTCCAGTAGCGCTTTTGAAACTAACATGTCAAACGTCAGGCTCTGACTGCTTCTCCAATTTGAACAGCTCACCTGGAAGTAGAGGCCGGCGGTTGATCGTGCCATCAGGTTATTGAAGTGCTCATGAAAATCCTTACTGAGGATCTCCTGAGACAGAGTCTCGTAGGGGTCAAACGCCTGCTCCTGTAGACAAGGAGAGAATAACTCAAGAGTTAATGTCGGCTCCTGTGTCACTGGCAGTATTCTTACAAGACGATGAGGACGCTCAGATGCAATTTAATATCTCATCCTAAACATTAGCAGGTTTTATCTGAAGCAGTATCAGATAAAGAGCTAATCATTAACAGTATTTACCATTTTTCTTAATGGAAGATAAAAACAGGTTTACAGACAGTAAGACCTGTTGAGATGTCTTAAAATGTGCATAAGTACAAGTTTTCTCTACATGTATGGGGTTTGTAGAAAACTACGACTTGAATGCACAAGTCTGATATTAAACAAGGTATCTTAACAGGTGCAACAACACTTGTGTGAATGACAGTCTGTATATACATTTCCCACATTTTAGTTTGCAATTACTTATCTGTTAGCCCCCTCAAATAAATTTCTCCCCATAAAAAGCAATAATAAAATGTAATTTACTTCATTAACAAATGTGTTACTGTTTACTAACCATGTCAACATTTCTTAGCAGTTTTACTACTAGAACATATGTATGTCTATTTTATACATTTTTTAATTCAAGTTACTCATATTCTGATTAGTGAGGGCTTCATGCATCCTGAACTATTGAATTTTAAGGTTTTCAAGTCAGAAAAGCTTCATACCTCTGCTAGATCTTCAAAGCAGCTGCCCACCAGTGGATGAGGGCTGCCATCAGCTGTCATTTCAACAGCATCCTCGATCAGTCCGAGCAGCTTCACCGTCAACTCATGGATGTCCAGGATGTTACTGAAGATCACCTCCACATCCTACACAACAAGACAACATGATGAGTCAAGGTTAGAGGGTAGGTTTGTGACCAGGGGAAAGTCTGTTGTAGAGAGAGGGATTAATTACACTGTTTACCTTCCTTTACTTTTAGAACTCGACTGATTTTACACATCAAAGTCTGTTTGCAGGCCTTGATTTAAGTTGCATTATGGGTAATGAATGACAATGTTACAGGAGTGCAATGCTAAATCAGTAGAGTACTGGGGGTTGTGGGGAAGTTTATAGCACAAATTCAGAGATTGCAACATAATGATGCAATAACATGATTACTTAAAAACCTGTGTTTACACACACACTTGGTCAGTGTTTTTCACTCTCGGTTGGTGCATTTAGGCTGACAGTGTAGTGACAACTGACTTACTTAAACTTTTAGTTTTAGTCAAACTTTGGTTTTAATTATTTTTGATGTATGGATGAACCGCTATGACTAAGGATCTTTTCTGGCATCCTATACTGATGCCACATGCCACACTGTCTTAAAGCTAGGGTAGGCAATTTGAGGAAGTTCTTTAAATTCTGACAGCAATCAATAAATCAAATGCTCTGGTATCTGTGGCCGTCGCAGGTCTGTAATAAGCACATCCAATAATTTCCTTCGGCATGGTACCTACCTGCGCACACTCTGCCCATGCACTTTCTCTGCATGAAAATGTGTTTTGGTTAGTGGCTTTGGAGAGAGGCCTTAATGGAGGAGGTGGTATTTTTTTAGTTGGATGCTTCAAAATCTAGCTGTCTCTGAAGTTGCCAACCTTAGCTTTAAGTCTTATTCAAGCACAAAAATGCTTGTAAATACTGTTAGAAACACGCTTCAGCATCTACATTACCAAGAAGTCACGTTTTTCTTCTATACATTTAGTTTTGTTATCCATGCCTGTGTGTTTTGTACCAGAATGTAAACATACGAGCAACATGGCCAGACTTTTAATGATTTTCACCTCTTTTAATGATTTTTCCCCTCGGTCTAGAAGAAAAAGGTGAAATGTGCTAAGGTGACGGCCATGTTGGTGATGTAGATTGTGCGATGTATATACACGAGAGATGTAGTTCATTTAGCGGTTTCAGACAAAACTAAATGTTTATTTACTTTTTATGACAAACTGCGACTTTCAAAATTATATTTTAAATTAACAAACATCATAAGTGTAATTAAAGGCACATGTCAAATTCAACAAAAAAATAATTCTCTCTTGCCATTGACTAACGTACATTTTTTCCCCTAAAATAAGGTCCCATGTGGCGGAAGCGGAACGGAAGGACAACCGATTACAGCAATTTGTGCCATAATTTGCACTCATTTTTGGAGTCATAACTCTGTCAAATCCGACCACAAAGACATGATGCACAAATTAAAATTTTTAGATTCAGTGGGAATTACACTTGCGGAAATCACTGACTCCACTTCACATCACTGACGCTCCTTTTATAACTCAAGAAAGTAATCCAGTGATTGTTGTCTGTACATTCATAGGTACATTGCAAACAAGAAATGTTAATAGCTAGTTAAGCACACCTTTTTAATGGTGCCAACTGCCCAAATGTAAACAAAGTAAATGTAAACGCTGTCTCAATTTTGTTTGATGAGGGGCCCACAGTGTCAGACCTTGAAAACCTCCGCCTTGCACTAATAAAAGAAAGAACGCTTTTCTTTAAATGACATTTAAGAAATTATCTTACCACAGGAAACTAAAAACAACAAGGTTACTTCAGTGCATGTAAATACAATGAAGGTGTTTAACCATATAAGCTTGTAGCAGGCTGCTGCTGAAAGAGCTCCCATTCTTGCCCAACCTCCCTTGCATAAATAAGAGCAGAAAAAAAAATAACTGTGGCGAGAATGAGCTCTAAACAATAACAACAGGCTAAATTTGCCCGAGGAAATCATTAGTCAAGCAGATGAGATCCCTAAAATAGCACGGAGTGATAACTGACTGCTAAAGTCTGAGTAGAAATTCAGTCCTGTCATTATTTGACCGTAAGACTTTCTCGACATCTCCCAAGTAATTTCAGATTATGCTGCATTTCAACAGACATAATTGAGGTTATTTTTGCGAGGGCTGCAGATGTTGTTCCTGTCTCAACATAATTACATGTTCTGCATTCCACTGGGCCTCACAAAGGTTTATCCTCCTCACCCAAATGATACCACAAATTACCCAACCCAAAATATGCAAAGCCGCAGCGACCCATTAAACTCAACTTTCCACTCACTTTTCTCAACCCATAGACCCACTGTTCAACTCTTTACCCCTACCTATACTTTTTATATCTTTGTTTTTAGGTAGTTTTGAGCACTTAATTGCCACATTAAACAAAATGTAATTTGCAATTTGTGTCTTTGGTTAACCCCCTGAGATAGATGTGAATGCCTATTTACTGGGCTGTTTACTGGAGTTGTCAGAGAGAATGGATGGTACCTCAGGAGACAAAATAATCGGAGCCTATTTTTACTTGTTTTTTTTTTTGTTTGTTTTTTTAAAATCAGGCCTTGACACACTGGCTGTTCCAAGACTCGAGTGTGTGAACTTCCACACACAAGATTATTGCTCCAACTGTCCATTAGAAATGTCTTTAATGTCATATATCATTTGAGAATAACTTGGCATTAGCTTTGTCTGCAGTGTGGAGACAGTGTGGAGTTTCACAAAGCAATATTCAAATTACTTAAAGGGAAAGGGGGGGGGGGAAACAACAGTCAAGATGTCTTCACACTGTAAAAAAAAAAACAACAACAAATATGTTTGGGTGTTTCAAAGTGCTTTCCGATGCTGATTACCAGCTAGCTGATTACAGTTGTAATCTTGAAATGGCCTTATCCTGGCTTTGGCTGAAATGGCTTTGTAATTGGGTTTACAGAGTTCAGCTGGAAACTTGACTGTTTATAAGCTGGCTTTAGAGTAAGCTGGCCACAGCTACTGTGATCAGCACAAGAGTTAGAGTCTTTATACCTTTCATTAGTATAAAGCACCTTCAGGTGAACAAATCGGTTGGGGAGTGATGGTGGGTTGGTTTTCTTTTTAATTAACAACAACATGGTGGAGCAGCCATTATTTTATACTTATTTAATACACAACAGCCACAGGTTCTTATGTAGTATATTACTAGTCTTGTGATACAAATATCTTAAGGACAGCGCTGAGCAGCTGTAAAAAGTCGTCAGTCGTCATCGTTCTGACCTGCTCACCTGGCATTTGTGTCTTACAAACCAACTTCTGTAAATCCATCCACATATAGTCGACTACTGTCCACAGTGCCAAATAGTGGTTTTAGTAGTTGGTGCAACCCATTTTCAGCACTTACAGCTTACTCAGTATTCTAGCACATTTACACAAGTGACAGATCTGAAACAATTCCTCCTTTGATCAAACTCCAATTGAGAAATAAACAATATCACAATTTTGACAGCTTTTTAATTAACTGTCTTCCTTACTTGAGGTGTGAAGATTTTGGGGTTGGACAGGAAGTGATTGCGGAACACTTTGATGATGAGGTCGAGCTCTCGCAGGTACTGTCGCTCCTCTGCGATTTCAAGCCTCACCAGGTCGTCGTACGTGAGCTCCCCGGAAGAAGACGGCTCCTCTGTGCACTGAGACATCAATCCAATGTCCTCCTCCTGGTCAAACATGTCCATCAAAACCTGGAAACAAACGATCAGTGAATCCATGTCAAAGCAATTCCTTGTTTCACAAATGCCCAAAACCTGCATCTATCAAATTGGGGTAGATGTACTCAGTCATTGAGTGTCAGCTTTCAATTTCCTCACTAATACTCACCTTGTCTGCGCACATGGACACCTTGATGTCCTGCTGGCTGATTTCATAGTGCCGAATGTTTCCAACATAGTTGCCTGCCAGTTTCAGTATGTCTGCGGATATGTATTCAAGCACAGCCACAATGTACAAGGAAACATGGTAGTCCACTTTGTAGCCCAAAACCTCCTGTTGGGGAAAAAAAATCAAAAAACAGAATAAAAACATATTAAGTATTAGACAAGGGTCAGTTCAAAATAATTCTTAGTGTCTGTCCGAACCTGCATAAAAAGACCAGATCAGTTCAGGGCAATTCAATTAGTCTGAACCAAGCTGTCAAAACTGTAAGCTAAATTGGATTATAAATATTTCCCAGCAACTGCAGTAACTTTCTGGCACTTGGATCAGAGTGACTGTATCACCAAGAATGTGAACGCTGCTTCAGTCCAGTATAATGTGAAGTGAATGGTGCTGTTAAAGCACTTTGGTAAGACTAAATGACAATCTTAAAAACAATTTTGTCCCAAGTTCTTATTTAAAACAAATAATAAAAAAAAAAACATAATTATGGAGTGAAAAACTTTATGTATTTGATGGAGAGGCTGTTGAGTCTTTACCTTTAGCAGTGGGTGAATCTTGTCCACAGGGAGCAGTAAGGGATTCCTCCTCTTGCGTTTCTCAATAGCTGACTGGGCGTCAGCAATCGCCCATTTATCTATAGGGTGGGGAAAGGTTTTCTGGACCCGTTCCTGGAAAGACGGAAATTATTCTCTTAACACTTGATAAATTTGGACGCATAAAGATGATTGAAAGCTGCATCGCGTAAGTATTCAATTATGTGGAATGCTGTTAAGTTGAATCTCAGCTTCTACACCTATGCATTTTGTCAATTTCCCAAAATATTATGAATTAACATTTAGGTGCTCCTGGATGCCTAACCTCTACATCCTGCACGGAGCGAGGCTGGGCCACACACAGCATGTTGAGCAGCTGCAGGATCAGCTCCTCGATGTGCTGTAGGGCGTCCTCCTTCGCCAAGAGGTTTGGGTGGACCTGCTTCTGCACCTTAATGTTAGAGACAAATATATATTAAAAAAAAAAAAGAGATGAGAGCCAGATACAGCTAGATGGGTGAAAGAGTCTCCTGTAATTTAAAAAGTGCCTGATGTTTTTGGGGTTTGATTTTGGTTATCAGAAAGAAAAACACAATGTAAACTGAAAGTGTGTAGAATGTGAAATTGATGGTAACACCTGGTATGATGCACCTCAGTTAGGCTCAGGTCACATTTTATGACGTCAAGACAGCAAGTACAGACAATGACTGAAGCCAAAACACCTTCTCTTGGTCTCAAAGGGTCACATTGGTTGTTTATGCATGTTTCAGCCCACTGACTACAAATTATACATAACTTTACAGCTGGTTTCCAAGTAAACCATAAAAAAAACCTGGTAAAAGTCAACTTGCAGAGGCATGAAACTTGCTTCATTTAAGCAATTCATCCCAGCGAACATTTGCTCAGTTTTTGTCACTTGGTAATACACCTACTACAGCAGGGAGCAGTTAAATAACACTTCCTTGTTGTTGCTTTTGAGGAAGCTCAGACATCCGAGAGGTGCCTATCAAACAGAAATCTTTAATGGCAAAAGGCAAAAGAAATATAGGTGTATAAGTTCTAATCTAATGTGTCCCTGTGTGAGGGAGGTGTGGGTGGAGACCAACAGTCCTCTAAAGCTCTGCGCTTTATTTGCTAAACTTCACACAGTTTTGAGCGATTCAATCAATTCTGGATCTCACTCGTATCTGTACTCTGCTCAAATTTCACAATTCACTAGGATGTGTGTCACATCACGGAAGATAAACATACTAAAAGTAACTTTCACTGTGACTTAAAAGTCAGAAAACAACAAAATTCTTGGGCTGAACAATGAATCAAAATCGCAATATGACCTCCTGTAATTTTTAGATCACAGGATATGCAGTTTTTGTTAAAAGGCAAAATGTATGTCAAAATACCATTTTAAGTTAAATATCGTCGTGCAGCACAGATGTCCTGCCCTACACATCATATTCTACAAATTTGAAAAAAACATCTTCATTTAAATGTTTTTCAATGAAAAGGAGAATAATTATGTTAAAATGTATCTCTCTGAGGTAAAAACGTCTCCCTTAAATAAAATAAAATGTAATAAAACTTAATTAAATTAAGCCACCTAAATGTTTACTAAGATGGATTATGTCTCTATGGCAAGTTTTAAGTGGGGATGTTGAATATGGATGGACTACAGCACTCAAATCGACCAGCATCTTTGTGTAAAATCTGGCAGCACACAGCATATAGATCCACTCTCCATCACGCAAGACACTGCTAAACAATAAATCTGTCAACAAACATCATCCCCATAAAAAGGGGGAAAAGACAAGCATTTAATAAAGTCTCTTCTGCTATCCAGCCCTGAGAGAGCCTAAGTAGAGGGACTCCTGAAGGTGGAACCAGCCTGACAGAAGGTGTGGTTTTAGGTGCAGACAGCAGAGAAGGTGTGGCATCATCAGGTCTACAATTGGAAAGAGAAGAACACCCCCCAACCGCCCTCCAACCTCCCAAAAGTTGTCGTCATTCAGGCCGTGCCCTCTTGCAGGAATGCTGTCAGTTGAGATCTTATTATAGGACCCAAAGCAGACTTAGAGGGGGAGAAAAGAAAAGGCTGTGGGAGAGAAGAAGAGGAGAGAGGTGGATAGGAAGACAGCCTAACATTTACTCTCCACGTACAAAAGCCGGGCCTGTTCACATGCTAGTGATGGAATTACCCTGGCATACAGTAAAGTGGGGCATTATGATGACAAAACATTGCCCCCGGATTAAGGAATGTGAGACGAGAGTTAAAAGGTCAACGCAGACGGAGCTTCATGCATTCTTGCGCTCTGACTTAACAGAGATGCAGCGACCGTCTCAGCGTCTCAAGTTTGACTTCATTTGTTTGAGATAAAAATCATAAGCCAGAGAAAAGCGAGTGGAAGGTGAACTGCTCCCTTAAGGGTATGATAAAAGACACCCTGTTTTCCTAGATGTGTCTTGGATTCCTTAACTGCATTCAGATGCAGTTAAAAAACAAGAGGAAAACAAGACAAAACAAGAGGAGCTGGAAACTCTGAAGCCACAGCTTGGCCTCTCTTACGTTTCTGTACGTCATTTGTATTTTGATGCACACTCACAAGACCCAACAGTTATAAATAAGCCACAAAAAAACTCTGCTAATTTCTACATGGGAAAAAAATATATATCAAAGCAGAAGTAGGTTATGAGATATATCTTCTCAACCGCAAATAGGCACTTGACCAAATTCCACAGGACACCAGGAGCTGTGAGTCACCACACTGAAACTACGGGGGTTTCCCCTGACTCCATTCACAGTATACTTGGCCTGTTTCTGAGAGGCCCACATCCAACAAGTGTCATCCATCTCCGACAATGTCAGCATGGGAGACAGCTACAAAACTACACATATCTAAAAGTAATTTGAATAAAGACATAATAGAAAGTGAATTCAAATATAAACACATGCAACTGTAACACTGCCAGAGGTACAAAAATGAGCTTCTGCAGTAGCTGCTGGACCTTATTGTAGTACTACAACACAAGATAGTGTTTTTCCTGCTTGTAGAGTTGAAACAATTAGTCAACTAACAGAAAATCAAACTCGAACAATTTTGATAATCAATAATTATTCTCAAATAAATTTTTCAATTCCAAATGCAGCTTTTTAAACACGAATATTTTCTGTTTTGTTGTTTTGTAAAAAGGGACAAAAGTTCAGTAGTTCCAAAAGAAAATATTTTCTGGTTTTCTTAGTCTTATACAATAATAAACCTAATATCTTTGGGCTTTGGACAGTTGTTTGGACATAACATATATAAACATGGCACTCTGGGCACTTGTCAATCCATTTTATAAACCATTTATGTAACATCAGTTGCAGATCTACCTGCTTCGTTTAGGGTTGGGTATCAAGAACCGGTTCCAAGTTGGAATCTGTACCAAATTTCCATGAACCATGGATCTGTTAAGACACGAGCATTTCGATTCTGCTCATCGTTTTCTTTGCATATTTCAGTCCCACTAAACTGCAGTGAGCCTTACAGTCCATAAAAGTTGCACTTATCTGCCAAGACTTGCGACGCAAACTTAACGTCACTTCATTTGTTATGCAGTACGACAACAAAGCATGGGAGAAATTAGGCGACCGCAGCGAACGCCTTAAAAATTATCTTCAATAAAAAAAAAGATAACACAGCAAAATGCAACATCTGCAGTAAGGAGAATTCATGCAAAGGAGAAAGCACCTCCAGTATGATGCATTTACTTCAACATGGCGTGAATCTGAAGGAATGCACCGTGTTCAATATGTTTCGGCCTCTCAGCTACAGCTAACGCTAACAGTAGCAACGTCTCAGGTACAGAGCATAGATGAGCTGGCTTTCACCTTTTATACTGAAGGTAAATGAATGATGTCTACAAATTATAATAATTACAATCACACATTCATATATATATTTTTTAGTTAGATACGAGTCCCCAGAGACGCCCCTCTAGTACAAAATCTCTTTTCATTTTAGCCATGAAGGGGAGATGAGCCAGGAGAAAGTGGATGAATGTTACTGAGCGGTGACAAGTTTTGTGGTGAAGGGCTTAGAATCAGAACTTAGATTCGATAAAAAAAAATGGATTTGGTAAGTCGAATCAGAATCACTTAATTTGGCTGATTGAATCTGTGTTTTGACACTTAAAGACGTCCTATGAGCAAGCTGTTCCCCGTCTAACTTGAGGACTGAAAGCAGAGTGGGGCCATGTGCAGGTATGACTGCGGCCCAGTGTATTTACAGTACCACTGCAACTTGATCCTAATGGGTGATGGATGTTACATGGTCTAATATAGTTGGCGGCGGATACTGAAGTAAGCGCGAGCAAAGTGAAAGCAACTGAGTGGGAAAAATAGCAGGGGAACTCCTGAATTTGAAAAGCACTGAAAACATCAGAGACAAGAGTCGCTGGGTTTCTTGTAGTGGCGAAAACAACATTTCCCTTGTAGAAGCACTGTAGCAGGTGAATTCAAAACTTCCTCTCTCATTACTTTGATGTGCATCAACTGAAAAATACAGATAGAGAAACTAAATAAATAATCACCCACTATGCATGGCAAACTGAGCTTCTGGTGGAAAGCAGCAATGTTCAGTGCTGAAACGACTGATCAATCGATAATTCAATAAGTCAATCGACAAAAAATCCAAACCAACTTTGATAATCCATTAATTGTTTATCAAGCAAAAACACCTAACATTCTTTTTATTATAAATAGGGTCGGGAAACACGGATAAAATCTTTTATGACAATCAGGGCTGCAACTAACAATTATTTTCATCATCAATTAATCTGTCAGTTCACTGGTGTACAAAATAGCCATCATAATGTTCAGCGCTCAAGGTGACGTCTTCAAACTATTTGTTTTGTTCAATCAACAACCAAATATATTTAGTGTCCTTTCACAAAAGACTAAGAACACGAGCAAATATTGACAACTGAGGAGCTGAAAACTGTAAATTTGTCCTTTAAAAAATAACACAACTTATTAATGGATAATCAAAATTGTTGCTTATAAAATTTCTGTTGACCAACTAACTGAATAATTAACAAATACATACAGCTCTGATTACAATGTAGGTCATTTTTATCAAAATATCAGTATCTCTCATTATTATAATAAAGATTTCATGGAAAAATAATAGAAATAGTGTTAATGAATTAATAAGTCTATAAAATGTTTTTGCATTATTCCATTAAATTAATTACTTGACACATCAAACCATGTAACCACAATGTGTTAGCCATTTATCAAACAACTGTTTGCAAGCAAAGCAGAATAAACTTGAATACGACGTCTTGTCTTCCAGCAGTCACCTCGCCACTCATCCACAGCAGCTGTATTTTCCACATGCAGCTGGCACTGGATTTATAATAATAATAATAATAATAATCTTTATTTGTAGAGCACTTTTCAAAAACAAGTTACAAATATTTTGTTATAAACCAGCTGCTGCGTTGGTTTAACTGTGCCTGAACGCTTTGCTACGAAGCTAGCACTACTGGGAGAAATGACTTACTGTTATCTCTCACTATATCAAAGCTGTTTGTGCTTCAAGTGTGCAGGGCAGTGGGTACCGTCACTCACTTGGACATAACATACTTGCACTTTGGGTACTTGTCAATACATTTTATAAAACGTAGTAGCTGCTCGTCAAAGTCCCTTTTATGAACCGACCAATCACAGCCTGGAGGAGGCGGGGCATTAAAAAAAAAGGCTGAGGCGCAGTCTATGGGCGCTACAGCAAACTTGAAACTAGAAATGCTGAACTCATTGTTCTGTATGCACGATTTTTATTATTGACAAGTTAGCACTCTGCATAAACAAATGAGAGACTAACCACTATGTAGAGCATCCTTCTTGCACAATAATTTAATAACCCACAAAAATTAAAGTGCTGTTTTGTCCAAAACAGCTGTTTTAAAATAAATGTTAAATGTTTTTTATTTTTATCAAATGGTCAGAAATAACAATAAAATGCATAGATTTCGCTCATAAGGTAACTTATTTAGGGCGGGTCAATAAAACAATAACGATAATTATCGCAATATAATTTTCCTCAATAACAATATAATAAATATTCAATATATCGTTAATAAATATTTGGTTTAATTCACTTGAATCACGGACAAATTAGGACTTAATTTTGTTATTAAAATATTCATTTTGTTGAGGAAAAGGGACTGAAAAAACATTTATTAATCATATTTGTTGAAAAAGATATTATAGTTTTGAATGTTCTACCTCAGATTTGTTAAGTGATGCACTGTTTGGCATCAAGTGTGACATTCTGACCATAAAGAAAAGTTTAAACCACATATTTAACCTTCTGGTTTCTTAAATTTTATTTGCTGGTTCTAGCTTCTCAAATATGATGATTTGCCTTTTTCTGTCACATATGATAGTGAACTGAAGAGAGCACATTTCACTCTTTTCACATAAAAAAAATTACTAATTAATAAATAAGGTGCAATTAATCAATATTTAAAATAATTGTTATTTGCATGCCAAAGCTGGATGGCAAAATCGCTCATTGTATTTTCTCATTGTATATATTAGTGATGGCTGATTTTGAGATACCTGCACTCATGAGGCCGATATATCATTGTAAATGACAGCTAATCGAATCTAAAACCATTACTGGCTAGCGTTAAATATATATTGTTATGCTGTGGAAAATAATGCAGTTGAATGACCTCACTTCTGACATACCCACTCTCCCTTAAACACTAGTCACACTCTGAAATCCACAGCATAACCCAGTGTATTTCCATAAAAAATCCATCTAAAACTACATGTTACTGGCTAATTATACAGGACTTTTCTTTGCTTTGATATTGGCAATACATAGTGACTGCCCTGCTCTCTAAATATTGGCATCAGCCATTAAAAAATATTAAATATTGGTCGACCACTAGTAGTATATTGTCATTGTAAATTTAGTATCTTTAGTTTTTTTTGACTGTTTATCAGAAAAAACTAACAATTTTATAGATGAAAAAATTGCTGGATTAATCAAAGAAATAGTTTAGATGTGAATCGATACTGAAAATAATATTTGGTTACTAATTTCCCACTCTACTGCTGCATGTAGGCAAATACATTAAAACAGAATCTCACTCATATGTAAGCTTTCATGAACGTCCTCCTGCGCCATGTTAAGGTGTTCAGTTTCATGGGTCAGTTCCATTAAGAAGGAAAAGGCTAGCATACAGGAAGTCCCAGCGCTCGCTCACCCTCCCTTTCCACCCCCCCTCCTGATCCAACCCCCCCTCGATCAGCAGATCATAGCAGCAGACTGAGAGGTATTGATGTGCGTGTACGAGGAGGCGGCAGCGGCAGGCTCATACTACACACAGACTGGAGCAGAGCCAAAGCCAGGAGAGGGAAACCAGAGTTCACAGGAGCACAAAAACTACCAGGAAAAAAGTCTAAAAGGGATCAATGATTTATCCACCGCACCCTGCAGCAATACAAGTTTATCCATTTCTAGCTACAGTGCAAACAGCAGACCACAGACTCAGCAGACGTGCTCTGATATAAATTTCAAAAACTGATCCAATAATGTACTAAATCCTATTGTAAGTTAAATTACACAAGGCTGTTCTTAAAAAATGGTCCAATGGATCTGCACTAACACCAGCACTGCAGCATCATTAAACTAGTACTGAAACGATTAGCTAATTAATGAATTTGCTGGAGAAGGAAAATTGTTTGATACGGTTTAATTGTTAAAGTCATGCTTCGTTATAGCTTCTTAAATATCAGACTTCAAGGTAAAGCTTTTCTAATTTAATTGATTCATTGTTTAGTAAATAAAAAGCCAGAAAACAATATAAAAAAATCTCAATCATGATTACCAACTGAGAGGTGACATCTTCATAGGTCTTTGTTTTGTCCAACTAACAGCACAAAACCCCAAAATATTCAGCTTATCATGTTAAAACAGAGGAAAGCAGCAGTTATTTTTCGAATAGATAGAAGTTATTTTTCAAGCTAAAAACAAAAGTTAATGGATTATCAAAAAAGCAACCGATTAATCTACAGTCAATTTACTGATCAAATAATCAACTAATTGTTGCAGCAGCTTTTCCTTGAAGAAATCACCATGGACAAAAAAAAAAAAAAAAAAATCAGATTAATTGATAATGAAAATGAAACTGCAGTCCTATATAAGTGTCTCCATTTGAATCAAAAGTGCAAAAACTAGACCACACAGCATCCATGGTCCAATGTCATTTTCTAAAACTGATCCAAAAACTTACTAAAGTGATAACACTCTGGACTTTGCTTAAAGAACAGATCAACAGCATTGCACCACCTACAAAATCAGGTATTATATGTATATATTCATGCAATTTTAGCATGTTAATACATTTTTACTGGTGGCATCTTTACATCAAGGCATCAGTAGAGTCCCAGGTCATGAATAGATAAATATTACACAAACATAAGTGCATTATGTATACCGTAAAACTTAAATTAATAGCCCAGGCTTTTATTTGCTTCAATCACAGAAGTTACCCCGCCAATATTTGGAACAAGCGTCTAAATGGGACAGGCCTTTAAATCCTTTCACACAAAACTCTTACTCAGCAAAGACAGGAATAATTTATTTCAACCTGCATAAATTTTACTTTTAGAAAAATAATAATAATATATGATACATAATAATAAAATTATTAATTATATAACATCTTTAATGTTAATGCACATTTGATATGGATATATGGATATATATTTTCATATGTTTACATAAGGTATTGGATATTATTATTTTGATGTTTATGCAAACAAAAAGTTAATTTTATTTGTGGTTTTCAATATAAAATTGAAATGGTGAAATTAGTACATTTTGATCTTTTTCAGCACATTTCAGCAATATCATGATAATTCTGATAACCGTGATAATTTTGGTCACTATAATCGTGATATGAAATGTTCATACCGTTTCATCTCTAGAAGCCACACCAGGCAAGTAAAAAGGGACAGGTGTCTAATTGGGTCTAGGCTTTAATTGCACCACACTGAAATAGTGAGACCTGAGAGAAAACAGTGGAGCAGAGCATACAAGTGAAAGTGAAGGGGAAAAAATCTCATTGTTCAAGTGGAAAAGTACTCACAGTATTTCTCCAAATATTCAGACCACATACATTTCACCTCAAAAGAAGATTTTATTACCTTGAAAGTAAGACATCATCAAAAGTATTAGTCGTGGGAAACGGACACAAATTTGTTGCCAAGTTAATTTACCAAGGAGCTAAATAATAATAAAAAATGCAGTTCAGAATCTGTGTAGTAATTCAGTAATTATAGGTGACTTAACGAGAAGCAGATCACCTTTTTACTCAGCTTGCAACTGAGCTTTGTGTATTAAAAGAAAATCATGCAGGTCTCAAGTGTAACACACAGAAGGATCAGGTGTTGTTGTGTGTGCTGGTGGTAAAAGAACAGATGAGTTGAAGGTAATAATAGACGGTGTTAATACAGGGTTAACATTTCTAATTCAATTGATTATTCTCCTGGCTGTATATGGGGCTGCATCAGGGTCAGGTTGCAGGTAATGTGGCTTGTGTGTGTTTGTGTGTTTGTGTGTGTGGTAGAGAGGTGGGGGTGGTGCTTGTTATTATACCCGAGCATGTGTCACTGTTTGTGATTCATGCCATGACATCATCTGCCATTACAACCAGACTGTCTGGGGAAGCATAGGCCAGAGATCAACTCTGAGACACAGGCGCACACATTATCACACACACACAAAAGTGCATGGTGCAGACATACAACACCACACACAAAGACAAAGGGACATAAACAGAGATAATCCTTTGGACTCAAACAGAAACACAGACTAAGCATATAACACAGTAAACGTCCACATGACATACTGTAAATCACACAAATATGAACACAACAAGGAAATGCACTTTCACAACCACACACACACACATGCACTGCTCCCCTGACGTTTAGCTAAGCCTCCTCACATTCACATCATCAAGATAATAGCTGGTGGAGTGCCGTCAACAGCGCATGGCTTTGCCCCAGTCTGACCTGACCCAGTGACCCCTGCGTGTGTCCACCCATCCTCTGTCTGAAGCCCATCTGAGGACGAACTGATGTACACAGACTTGATTCAATAATCTGGGAAGGGTGGGGAACGTGCGTATTAATCAGCCCGATTCTCCGCCTATGTGGGCGCCGCGGGGCTGGTAAAGAGGAAGTGCAACCTGTTACCAGGAACATCCTGTCCGAAAAAACACACAAAGCTCATCCCAGAGACGTGACAACGCGGTGCATGAGACCCACGAGGGTGCAGATTATGTCACTACATGTATTATTTTTATTCAGCTTTAATTACAGAGGTGACAACTGCTATGGGCGAATCTCTAATGATCAGCTGCTGCTTTACTTTTTCCTCCTGTATATTTATTGTCTTTGCTTTTTTGTTAACATTATACTGTGATCATTTTCATTACTGTTTTATTGCCCAGCCCTACAGACTACAAAACGTTCTTGTTTGGTACAGATCCCAGGCAAAATCAAACAAAAATCACACTATAATAAATTTAATTTTGTTTTTCAATGAAAATGAGAATTATGATCATCCCCTCTAATATCGCAAATGATATTGCAATCAGTCAAAATAATCGCAATTCGATATTTTTTTTAAATCGAATTGCGAAAACATGCATTCATAAAATGCCCAAATCATCTTTAAAAAAGCAGGTAGGTGGATATTCCACTATTGAATATAACTATATATTTACTTTAGGTTTGTACTTGCAAGCTATACCTTGTAACCTCCTTTATCTTACAGTGAAGATTAATGAGCATATATGGCTGCAGTGACTATACTGTATCTGATTGTAGCAGCGGTCCTTGAACGTGCCAAATGTAATTTCTTTTATTGTGTAACTATGCCGGGTTAGATCTCAGCTGAGTCGCTTCAGGTCACCAGGTCAGTCAACTCCTTGAAGTGAAAGTTTCTTCATCCAGCTTGACAACAGATCAAAGACAAGAAAGATATGAGGTGATAAAAATAAACTCAGACACACAAACACGGTAAGACCGGACACTGGTCTCCGGCACTTTATAAATGTCATTTTTTTGTCATGAAACACTTTGTGAACTCTAGATTTTGAAGACCTTTGGGAAAAATCTGTTATCATATTTGATTTGGTGCTCATTCATTAGTGTCAATATATCTGATTCCGAAGTGACAACAGCACTGCCTAGCCTGGATAAAAGCCAACTCACTCAAATTAAAAAAACATAAGATCTCAGCTGCAAGTTTTGGCTTGTTGTGGAATCACCCTGTCAGCATTTTAACTCCGATTGAGAAGATAAAAGCGGCATAACAAAAAAACAAAGCATGCTTATAACCTAAAATATCAGCTTTTAAATTTCGCGCTAACTCAACATGCCGATGGAATGAAACTGTACCCAGCAAAGCCCTGGCCTTCCTCTCGATGCTAGTGAAACAGCAGACCTGGGGAATGCACAGTTACAACACCAGCATGTCACAGGCCAAATGACGCACTTGCATAGCAGTGGGCACGAGCCGGGCTGTGATCAAGAATAGCCAGGACACGCAGATGCAGCTAGGAGACAAACACTGGATTCTTCCATGGTCAAATGTCACAATGAACGTCAACGACACAGACAGAGACACAAACGGCTGCACATGTGTGAACTAGATGTGACTGGAAAGTTGAGCTTCATGTAGAGCTGGGCAATAAAACAATAATTATAATTATCGCAATATAATTTTTCTCAATAAAAACATAACAAATGTTCAAAATATCATCAATAAATGTTTGATTGAATTAATTACAATCACGAACGAATTAGCACTTACTTTTTGTATTTTTCTAAGATATTTATTTTGTTGAAAAACCAACATAATATTTTTGAATGTTCTACCTCAGATTTGTGAAGTGATCCACTGTTTGGCAACAAGTGTCACGTAGACAGGCTTATTCTATTTCACATGGACACTATAAACGTTTTTGAAATTATTCTTTTTTGTGTATTTTGTGCACCTTTATTATACTGGAGATATGAAAGGACTGTGGGTGGACAAATGTTCACGGCAGGATTCAAACTGTTCATGGTCACTGTCTTAACCCCAGAACAGTAAGCGCCAACTTCATGTCTGAGGTGCTTCACACTTTTACCTGGCACCTCATCATTCCAGATGTGCAGTTAAACTCGCATTTCTTACATGTAAAGAGATCACAGTACTTTAGTGCCATCATACAGGCCTTCAACTAATCATTATTAATTAATCTGTTGATTTCCCCCCCCCCCCCAATCGCTTAGGCAATAAATTCCAAGAGCCCAAGATGAAATTGTGTTTTCTGTCTGAGTAACAATCCAAAATTAAAAACCAAAACAATTTGTGTCTCAGATTTGAGAAGCTGCCACTTACAAATACTTAAATGACTTATCGATTATTGCCTATACATTTTCTGTCAATCAACTAATTGTTTCAGCTCACAAAGTTTCTTCCCTGCTCCAGCTCTTAGAAGTGCCTATCAACAGGTTGTCTTTAATCGTGCCTCTAGACATCAATCAGAATCAATCTCAGGGATAGAGTCGCCCACCACGGCTCCTTCTGACAAGGAACCCCCCCGGTGGACAGCTGTGAAAAAGGAGCGAGTCACAGTCTGTCAAAACCATAACAAACCTCTCTTGCGTCAATCTCTGACAGGCTGTCCCTCCGGGCAGTTGTGTAACAAGTTCAGACAGCGAAACTGCGGCACCACGGCCCACCACCTGCTCTCTCAGTTTCACCTGATTCATCACACCATCTTTACTGTGCTACAGCAAAAGTGTTGTGTTATTTATAAACATGATGTTGCTAGATGGCTAATTTTATGCCATGTCTTGCGACATATGATGGCAATAATATTTCAAACATTCCCCGCCTTACCACGTTTAGGGCTTCGATGTCTAAATGAACAAAGCAATGTTTTCAAACAAAGATTTGAATAATGAATAGTGACATAAATAGTTTAAAGCCTTTTTGGACTGATTTCGATTGGGATAATTAAAAATCCAAAACCACTACAAAAGGGAAGGAAGAGACATTGTGGGTGTCAATAACTGATCTGACAGCAAAACTTGATGATTAGGTGGCCTTTAAACAAAGAGGTTAGTTAACCAACTTCATCAAAGCGCAGTGCAAAATGTTAGTAACACTGAGAAATGTATTTTGGAATACAGACACGCATCTTTCATGCTTTGAAAATAAACTCAGCCTGCGGTACTTTCATCTATTTCTACTGTAGCGACTTTGTGTATTATAAAAAATATACAACACATAGTCTTAGCTCAAATCTAGTTTGAGTCTTGAGTTAAACAACTGACAGATAAATCCTTGTTAAATAAATATTGGTCAACTGTGGGACATTGGGGCATTTTCCAGTGTTTCTTTTTTGTCAGGAAATAACTTTTAAGTTGGAAGTATTTCATCATACATGGAGCGACACCAACAGTGAGCTGGTTGGATTACGAGGTGCAGGTCATATGTGCTTGCTGCTGTTCATGGTGAACTTAAACTTCCTACAGGTCACCAGGGTGAGGGACGCTTTTTACTTTCCCATCCTAATGTACCATTGGATCATGAGCTTGTTGCTCAAAGCTCAGCACAGGTATCCCAACAATAAGGAAACTTGGCAAAAGATGAACCGTCTCTACTTTGCACAACAACACAGCTTTTCCACAACAGTCTGTGTCATAAACTAGGTCCCCCTACCCATTAGTGAATATTTTGAGCTCTTACAACATCCGGACGAGTAAATGTATGAAAAGGATCTGGAAAGGACCTTGTAGGTTTACACACAGATCCATTTCAAAGCGGAAAGAAGCATGCAGAGCTTTGTGCATCTTCCAGAATCTAAACGATGTGGCGTTGCATGTATCTTAATGGAAGAGCAAGTTGACAGTAAAACCTAAAGAGCAGCAATAACTTGGTGGTTTACAGTTGGCGCTCAGCAACAGACTGTCAGTACAAAGACTGAAGGAAAACAGAAAATAAACCTGGTGATGACGGGGAGATGCCAAGATGATGCAAGAAAAGGCAAGGATAGGGACAGTCAAAAAGGAACTGATACGGTTTAGTCCTGCTGACCAAGGACATTAAAATGAAAATGTTTCCTGCTTTGAAAGTTTCAATTAGTGTTTATGAGAAGGAAGTTGCATTTCTTTAGAAAAAGGGAGGGAAATTTGACATGTAAGCATTCAAAAACGGTTGCAAAAAGGTCTCTGCTCATCAAGGATGAGACATATTTACTGTTAGACCAAATGAGGAACAAATAAAAGGAGGTTGGCAGTAACACAGATAAGTCAAATGTTGTTTGACAGTGCCTTCCAGCTACAAGGCAGCAGTCCCAGGACTGCTTCACTGGTATTTAACTTAACATCAGCACTCTGGAAGTTATTAGCACAGCATGTTTACACTCAAAACTATGACACACATTACTGACAGATTAAGACACTGTACAAACTGGTCAAAACTGAACAACTTCTTCAAAAACATTCTGAAGAAAAGTCTTTATAGGGAACTTGGGTGAGAAACTTATTGACTAAACACACTGTAGACACGTCAACAGCCACAGAAGATGAGACAGCAGTTTCAACATTGACAAATGTCTGCTGTAATGATAAGAGGTCAACAAAACATTTAATACTTTCCACTAATTCGACTTAACAGGGACACTTGTATCAGTGTTGCTCATAATAATAATAATAATATTGCGTGGGTTTTGGCTGTTGATGAAACTTAAGTTGGCAACTAGTGATAAAAGTTTGTTGGTTAGGAGTACATGCAGATGAAACCAGTGCCTCCATATCCCGCACCAATGAATCACCCGTATTGGGAATACGTGTTTTGAAAGGCAGTTTAGTGACAGTAGGGACATTTATGAGTATTAGTTGGTGTTGTAATCGCAGTGTTACCTTTCGTAAAGCTTGCACGAAGAGGCCTCTCCATTTGTGACTGTTCTCGTCACTTGAAAAGTCGTATATCTGCTGGGGCTGCATTGCTGTAGCGGCTCCTGGCGTTGCCGTGATCCGGGCTGAACTGTCAGCATCGGCCCCGGATAGATAGTCCTTGTGGGTGGGTCAGTCCAGGACAGGCACGGTGGAAAAAGTCCAAATGTCTCGCTTGCAAATACGAAGAGTATCACCAAACCACACTGCAAATGCGGGGTCGAGTCGGGTTAAACAGCGAAATATTAGCTACAAAATAATATAAGCACATGTAGCTGTAAAGTTAAGTCGTTAGCGTGGTGGCTAGTGAGGCTAGCCTGCTGCTGCCGTAAACACGGGACAGCGGCTAACTAAAAAGCTAACGGCTAATAACAATGTTGCTAAGTGTTATACTTGCTACTTGGAGTTTGCTAAAAAGCGTATAACAGGCACATTAAGTTCAATATTAAGTCACGACATGGGAGTACAGCTTGTTGCCAGCTAACTACAGCTACAAGTTATGTTTGGTTATTTGCTGCCTGAACACCTGTAACGTTAGCAGGCTAGCGTTAGCCGACTAGCTAACCAGTGCTACAGGCTGCAGCTGGCCTTGGTGCGCTCCGAGTTTTATGTTGTGGCACACGACCCGTTCAGCTCCAAACAAGGCACACTTTCTCCTGCGCTGTTTACGTCGCATTCAGGCATCTTCTCCGGTGCGATCGTGGACGCTAAAAATCCAACGTTAATCCCCAAAACAGCGATCGGTCCGAGGCATATCTGTGAGCAGGACAGCTGAAGAGCAGTCGAGGTGTTTTTTGGTTTGAGAAGTCGAAGATGTTCGTACCAACTCCGCTGCCTGCCTGCCTGCCTGCCTGTGGCTGCTGTTGCTGCTGCTGCTGCTGCTGTCTGCGACGCGCGTCCGCTGTCAGGCACGCACGCTGCGTAATTTCACATTTTATTGGACAGACGAAAAAACAAGGCTGGACTTCTGTCGCATTTCATATCGGTGACCCTTATTGTAGACAGAAGATTAATAGTTTCAGAATATAGGATCGGTGATATAAACCCAGCCTTTAGTTATTTATTAATTATCTGTTGTATCGCAGTAGTGTTTACAAAAAAAAATCCCCGTGGAAGCTACTACTATTTTATTAGACAACAAGATGCAAAAAAAAGACAGAAAAAACACTTTATTTCCATGTCATTATACAAGCATTCCCAGTAAACATAAAGAACAACTGGTTTTAGCAATAGCATCAAATGTAGACATATTTTGTGCTTACACTGGGGCTCATACAGCATGTTTGTTGCTATGATTCTGCCTCCTTATGGACAAACTGAATCAGTGCTCGACTTAGGAATTGATGGAGCTGCTGCAAACTGCTAAAATCCAAGAAAGTACAACTTTAAACTCAATGAAGTATTTTTTTTCTCTAGCAGAATTATATGACCCCCCCCCCACACACACACACACACACTAACAACTTATAAAAGATCCAGTGTTCTCAGTTTATACCAATGTAAATGATATCAGACTAGAATATTAAAATTTTGGCCATGCAGGCAAAACTGACAAATGCCCCAAACCGTCAAATAATAATAATAATAATAATAATAATAATAATATAATAATAATAATTTTTTCGTAATCTGTGCGCTCTGTAGCTATAACTGTGCGTTACATTTCCTTCCAAAATGAGATAAAACATTGTTTTTTTTCCATAGACCTCATGGTGGGGCTATTACAATCAACTTTCTTGTTAGGTGCGTTCGATATGACGGCAACTGACTTTCTTCGACTTGATAGTCTAACGTGAGCTGCAGGTGACTTCAGGGACGGGGAATAAAAACGGCGCCGTCAAGTCAGACACATTCTACCTGCGTCAGTTTATGAGCTGAGATTGCCGGACTCGGCGCCTGCAGCTAATGGTTTTAATGTCATGTGACATGGTGACGTTTTGCAGCGCAGGCGAAAGTCTGACACAATTTCTAACCAGCATGCCTTATTTCATGCATCACGTTAAGTCAACGCTGCGCAGCGCCGCATTAAGTCAAACGCACCTATTATCTCGAAAACGCCTTTGTTTTGAGTCAAACTTCTTTTTATCATTTTAATCTCTGGATTTATCTTTGCTGCAATGGTCAACTGCTCTAAAAATGTCAAATTATGTGACTTTTTTTCACTTTTGTCAAAAACCTATTTTTGGGAACCTGTCCCAGACTGTTTCGCCAATCAACCTGAAACTTTGGCAGGATCATCTATGGACGTCGCTGATCAAAAGTTAATAAAACAATTTTGATACATCAATCCGTTTTTTTCCCCATACATTTTTACTTTTGTGTCTTTATGTACCAATTTTACATAAATACCCGTAAATCAAAATTGGCTTAAGTTATTGTAACCAAACGTGATGCCTCTGTTCAGATGCTTGGTCTGAACTCTCATTCCAAACTTCAAAAAAATCTAAGAAAATCACCCGTATGTCCTAGAGAGCTGAAATTTTTTCAGCACATCCACTGATATGTGACAAACATTTGTCTAGCTGCAACCTATGGTCAACTCAGAAGTCAGTCACTCTATGTTTTTCAGAATATGCTAAATCAATTGACATCTATATCTCCACAACTCTTTCATTAAACGCTACCAAAATCAACACAGACATTCTCTAGATGGCCGATATCAAGTGTTTCAAAGGGTTTTTAGATAGGTCAAACGGTGAGTCTGCAGTAATATTCAGTATCTTGCCACAGTATGCACGACATTTTCTTTTTTGCTCAGATTTGGATCAAATACCATCAAAATTATTGACAACATCCCCAAACCCTGCCGAATGATGTGTGATTTTTTTCAGAATTTTCTCACCTTGACTGTTGTAGGCGTTTTAAGTTTAAACTGACAAAACTGTCCAGTTCTGGCACAGGACATCACTCCCTCAATTTGTGAGAAGGTGCGAAGAAACTTCCTCTCACAAGTAGCTCAGTCAGTAAGTCACCTACTCTGGTGATCACTAACTCCAGGGTTCAAATCCTATGGTAACAGAGTGAGATTTGCTGACAACAGAGGTTGTTCAGATCATAGTGAGTCTAATTTATTGGGATTGAGTGACACATTCTTCTTAATTTTCTCAGCTTAAACTTTAAAACTCTGAAACACAAAGGTGGGTTGAACATTTCACCCAGTAGTCAGGTACATATAATGACACTCTCTGATCTCAAGGTGTTGCTGCAAAAATAAAGTTTGCATTTCCCCAATTATCCCAAAATATCCAAATTCTTTCATCACTTTAATCTCTCAGGTCGTCTGCATCTGTTCTTCTCCTCTGAAAATGTCAAATGTTGCATTTTTCGCGACTTGCTTGGATTGCGATCATTGCCGCTTGCGGCTATATTTAATAATGAAATATTTTATGTTTGCACTTTTTCATACAGAAATGTAGTTCAGAAAATGTATTTTTCACTAGAAATGTGGTGATGTAAACGTATTCCACAACCTGAAAAAGCACCACTTTAGTAAAAATGTTTTTAAAATGTCATTTAGTCAAAGATATGTCACTTTCCACCTAAATTAAGGCATGACCTGTGATAAAGTGTCTCCATTATGATAGTGATGCTGAGGTAGTGACAGCTTGATACACATTGTAGTTTCTACAAGCTGGATTATAGTTTCTTCTAAAATGGATTATATTGGTTGTCTCTTCTGCGATCACCATATTTCTCTACAGCTTGAAGCGACTCTCCACCTCGTCTGCTATCATTTCAGCAATGGCGAGGGAGGAGGTGGCCGCCGGCGAGGGAGCATTACGCACATGGAGCACCCTACTGCCCACGTCCCCGAGCCCGCCGTCAAACACAAAGTCGTCCACGAGGTTTCCGTCTCGGTCGAGAGCCTGAGCACGAACTCCTGCAGGACCCCTGGAAAATGAAACAACCAGGGTTACAGAAAACATATAATTTATCCTCTTACTTGAACCTGCCATAGACTCATTTTAGTTTAAGCGCTCCCAGTAACAAACACCTGATACATATACTGTAGTGCGCATGCATCTTTAGGTCTTGAATGATTTCTCTACCTGAGCACGTCACTCAGCGAGAGTTCAGGGATGTACTTCTGCAGGATTTTAACCTGTGCACCAATAAAAACCCCTCTATACATTTCTCCAATCCCGTATGTTACGTTCCTCATTATCAGCTTCTGAAGGCCTCTGCAGAACAAAAAGACAAAGATTAGAATTACACTGTAATTTTATTATTTTAGAATCTGTGTGTGAATTTAAGTGCAATTTACTGAGAAGTTACTGCAGTGTTGCTATTGAAACAAATTCTTCGAGTTCTTTATTAATAAACATAATACAAAATAACTTAATACAGGTTCACTACACCAAGAAGAAAATTAAAAAACAGATTACATTTCCTTTTGTACCTGAATGAGATTGCATCTGCAAAGTCTCTGGTGTTGAAGTCATACACTTTGTAACCCTCCCTTTTGAAGGCGAGGACTGCGTTGGGGCCGAGCCAAACACTTCCATCCATCCGTGGGGTGAAGTGAACGCCAAGGAAGGGAAAACGAGGGTCAGGGACCTATATATATATATATATATTTGTTTATAGTAAGAAAAAGAAATAAAAAATGAAGTATGTATGCATTATTTAAATCCACCAAATAACAGTATCAGGAGACCCACTGATTTGTAGAACAAAGAAGGTAAATACGCATTTGCAGTTTCAAGCTTTTGTGATAGGAAAACAATTTATAAATACTACAACTGATTGCTTAGTTTCTTCACTTAGGCTGTCTGTTAAAATTAACATTGATACATGTCAACACTCACTTCGGTTCTTAGCTACCTATACCTCCTTCTGATGATGATTTTAAAGTAATACCAAAAGTTTGAAACTGGAAATATATTGTAGTCCTTCTTTGGAGTAACTCTACTTCTTACAAGAAAAGCATAAATAAATAATAAATCCCCATAAGTGACATTCTCTCTGCTAAAGCCTGCTGCAGGGTCACAGGTTTGGATTTCTTCATTTAGCAAGATTTCTACTGGTGATTTTCAGCAAAAATCCCCAAGTAGGGCTGAAAGTATTGTTGATGCAACACATTTTTCCCAAATTATTTTCAGCTATCGGGGATCTGCTAGTAAATCAACTAACTGATTCAATTAAAAAAAACTACTAGCCATTTCTTTCTGTCACTTGTGGCCACCAAAGTTTGAAGTTACAGAGCACAGATTTAAGAGACTAGAAATAATATACAACACTAGTATGAGAAGCATCTGCAGATCAAATTATTTGTATGGATTACACAATTGAAAGAATTAGGACATATGGACATACGGTTCTTCAGCAGACTTACAGGGTAGATATTTCCCTTCACCAGATAGTGTTTCTCTGGTTTCAAGACCAAATAATCTCCTCTGAAGGGGACGATCCGTGGCTCCTGACTGCATCCAGATATTTGTGATAGGCGGTCTGAGTACAGGCCCCCACAGGTCAAAACATAACGACACCGCACCTCGTTACCCTGTCAAAACAATACAATGCAAACAATGGAAACAATAGAACACAATCTAAACATTGTGAGGCTTTTATATGCGTGTCTTACCTTTTTGTCTCTGACCACGATTGGATATTTCATTCCTGCAAAAAAATAAATAAATAAGAGAGATACGTACTGAGGTAGACTTCAAAAAAACTCTACAGCTCTTGTTTAAAAATGACTGTGTTGACATATCGATGTACAGAACCTGTTTCTTACCTTCAGTGCTTCCAGCTGGGCTCTCCTTGACTATAGAAATGTCATTGACCTCAGATCCAGTTACCACTGTGCCGCCTGCCTCCTCAAAGTCTTTGCCGTACCTGAGAGCCACCATCCTCCAGTCCACAATGCCGGTGTAGGGCGAATCCAAGGCCATTATACCCTGCAAGCACGACACACTATACTATAGGCCTTCACTGTCATCTTTTCTTCTGGATGAATAGCAGCGGCGTCTCTGAGACTCTTACCCTGCAGTATGGCTCTCGCTCTCGGATTCCCTTGGCGTCGACAATACTGAGGTCACGCACATTGTTCTTCATGCCGCGTTCGTATAGAGCTTTCAGTCTGGGTATCTCCTCCTGCTCCACCGCCACGATGAGCTGCCAACGCAGATATTCACCATTCAATACCCAGATAGACACAATACAATGATCCATATGGCAGCTCCTTACAGCACTCAAAACAACAGTGCCCTTTATTTGCTGTCAGAGCTTTTTTCCCCACAATGTCTGTACTGCAGGTTTATTGTAATGTAATGTTCTTATGTGGACAAGATACTATAGCAGACCTTTCCACATTTTTTGTAAGGGAGTCCTTTCTTCTCGCAGTACTCATAGGCTAAAGTGGCTCCTCGCACACACAGACGGGCCTTCAGCGACCCCGGCGTGTAGTAGATCCCGCTGTGAATGACTCCACTGTTGTGGCCACTCTGGTGTGAAGCTGGTGAGCAAGAAAGTGACAGACAAATTGAAGAACAAGATCAGGAAGAAGAAAGACAGGAAAGAATGCTTTATTAAGATTGCTAGAGTTAACAGAAATATATATACTATTCCACTATATATATATATATATATATATATATATATATATATATATATATATATATATATATATATATATATATATATATATATATATATATATATATATATATATATATATATATATATATAATTCATAATAATCAATTTATTCAAGAATAGGGCTGCAACTAACGATTATTTTCATTGTAGATAAATCTGCCGATTATTTTCACAATAATTGCTTAGTCTATAAGATGCAAATTATAAATTTCCCAGAGCTCAAAGTGACATCTTAAAATTTCTTCTTTTGTCCAACCAACTGTTCAAAACACAAAGACATTTAAAAGACATAAAAGAAAAGCATCAACTCCTTACATTTAGGAAGCTGAAACCAGCAAATGCCTGACATTTTGTTGAAAAATGAATGATTAATCAAATTTCACAATAGTTGGCAATTAATTTTCATTCAATTGACTGATCAACTAATCATTGCACCTCTAGTGCAAAATCATGAGTAACCTGATATCTATCACTTATGTTTAGATAGCAGAGATTTTATCTGCAGTCAAACTTTACTCTACAGCTACTGTATGCACATGACATAATATTATCTTTGTTTAGTCAATTATCTTTATATAAACAAACACATGGTTTGACACTTTGGGAAATACACTTTCGACAAATTCTTCCCAAGGGGTAGGTGAGACGAAACCACTCTCATGTCTGTGCGCAAAATCTGAAGCTATAGCCAGCTGCTACTTAGCTTAGCGTAGCATAAATAGTTGAAATGGGGAAACAGCTAGTCGAACTTTGTCCGATGGTAACAAACTTTTGTTCAATCACTGAAGCTCACTTTTTAACATCTTGTTTGTTTAGTCTGTACAAAACCAACATGTAAAGATAACTGTTGTGGTTTTATGGGGGGTTAGTGAAGTCCCAAATTGTCGCACTATTCTTCTAAGGCCAAAAATGAACTGAAGAAGTCCTTTGGATGAGGGATGAAACGTCTTCCAGTATCTTCAACCAAGTCCAGTTGCCCTTGATTTTAACCTTCGTTGGATAAATCCCTAAAAGCTATTAATGAAAATGTTAAAATTTTAAGGGTTATTATTTTGAAGGCCACTAACCAAAGTGGCATACAGGCCCAAATTAGATTGGCAGAGCATGTAAGTTGACTTAAATATTTTGTTTTCTTTTTAAGACACTTTTGTTTTCTTTCAGTAACAAGGTTACATAGCGGACTTTAAGGCTGTTTGCAGAAGTTCACTGGGCGAACAGTGTAGGACTCTACCCGGTTTTTAATACTGCAGCAGAATGGCAGCTGTTAACCCAATACCCGCAAATTAAAGCTAAAACTTGGCACTTCACCCTCATAGTCATTGTTCAGTTCCAGATCCAATGTCCTGGTATACAGTGCCAACACAACAAAAATGGCTGCATTTAATCACTGTGACAAGCAAGCATTCAGCTCTTTAGAACATGTTGTTGTTTTCCTTCACCACAACAACAGCTTTCAAAACTCAACGCACCGAGCTCTTTTTCTTTCTCCAGCAGGATGAAGCTGAGCGATGGGTGTCGTAGAATGAGCTCTCTGACTGTGGCAAGGCCCACGATACCACCTCCGACCACGGCCACGTCATATGTGCTGAAATACAGACAACAAGATATAAAAGACAGTTCAAATTTAAGATAGTTACAGATAACCCACCAGCTTTACAAGCAGCAAAAGGTAGAAAGCAGGGCAGACTATCTACGTCAGTGGTTCAATGTCCAATAGTACATGATTGTATGGAGCAGCCAATAGACCTCTGAAACAGGGATCAGTAGGGAAACCCATGACACAAGTGTTGTAGTACACAGGCTATTTGTATCTACAAAGAGAACAGCCAGCTGTGTCACAAGGCTACACCAAGTTAATACATTTTTAAATCAAATCAATACAGACTGATATCTAGTGGATGGGCTCAAAGTGTAAGCAGCAGTTCCAGGATCTCCATAACTTTCACATAAAGAAGCATTAGCAAGGAGCTGGAAAAACACAATGTTAAAGCTTGGAGAACTTTTTTAATCCCCTGCCCTCATGAAAGAAAGAACAGACAACATATCGAAAATTAGAACCAGGTAATGTTTTGTTTCTCAATAAGAGCAGTAAACAATAAATCCGATTGAAGATAAAGGTGGTTAGGAGCATCACAGCTTTCCTGTCTGGGTGGATCATCATTTAGGAACAACTAAACAAGAATGTGCTAAAAGTGCAGGTGTCCAGGGGGAGATGTGGCTTCAAGGGTTTTTCAACAAGCAGAACAGGATTTCCTGAGCTTGTAAAAATGTGTAAGGTTGTTAAACCTGAAGAACATTTAATCTACTATGTGATGAAATTGGATTCTGATATCTTGTTGGTCTCATTTAACAAAGTGGGGAAGTTTGTTATGAATCAATAGCTTTACAGTTACAACATCTGGCTGCCTGTAGAGTCCGTAGGTCATGCTGCAGGAATGCCTTTCTAAAGGAACAGTCCCACAAAGCTGCTGGACGCTTCCAAAGACAACGTTTGTCCTACTACAGGTAAAAGTCAGACTATATGTGCTGCGATAAATAAAAGTTTAATGGGCATGCAAATGTGGACGGAGCAGGCATGATTAGGGAGGCAAAATGCAGAGACACAAATGTTTTGTGTACATAAACAATGTCGTTGGGTGTGTAGATCAGGTTTTGCAATCTGCCTCTCGGTGCATGAATAATGTCCATGGTAACGACTGGGATCAATTAGATATTCAAGCAGGTACCGGCTTGTCTGTCTGCCACTTTTCTAAAGTGATCCAGAGAGACAAATTAATTTAACTCCTCACATGTAACTGAACTAGACTACAGCACCCCTTTGTCAACAGCAGCCTGCTTTTGTTTGCTGTAATGTCATTCTCACCTGTGCAGCTGCCTGGTCGTTAACGTTATGTCCTTCAGCAGTTTGGGCTGCGTTGATAAAACAGCCTTAAAAGTCGCACCGCTCAGTGTCCGGATCATTGTCAAAACGTTTAACAGCACCTCACAGTTTATTCTTCATTGTTCAGCTGTTCTGTTTCGTGTTCCCTCCTCCTGTTCCAGCGACTCTACACTCTTAATATTATTATACACCCATCCGGAAAAACCACAGACATTGCCACGCCCCCTCCCCGACGACGTGTCACCGTTTGGACATCCAGCCAATAGAACAGCATGTTTTCCTGTACGTCACCAGGTCAAAGTGTACAGCAATGGACGCGTCCCAAGTGTAAACAGTCCGGGCTGCAGGTTGCCAGGTGAGCGGCTCGCCTGTGTCGCAGTTTCAGTGGTTTGTTTAAATGACGCGAGTCATTGTTTAATTAATAAGATGTGAGACCAGAGTAGGCTGTTAATATATTTTATCTTTATTTTACAGCTGAGCGAAATGAGGCTGTTATCGAAGGCAGTGCAGTCTGCTGTGGGTCAGAGGGAGTGGGGCCGCAGGCACTTCTGGGGCTGGCTCAATGCAGTTTTCAACAAGTGAGACAACATTATTATACAAGATTAAGGATATGTATGTGTGTTAGCTAATAGCTACACTGCAATGCATGGAAGATTTATAAAATGTCAAACACGATAGCCTCAGTTGACAGAACAAACATAGGCTAACCTTTTATAAAGCTGGTCAGCATACATAATTTTTTGTTGTACTTATGGTTATAAACAGAGGTCAGTAGAGTAGCTCAAACTTATACTCAGGTAAAACTACTGTTACTTCGTGAGTCACTCAAGAAATGGATGTGACTAGAATTATTTCAAATGGTCTTTCTCAGGTAAAGGTAAAGAAGTGAACACACACTTTGTTTTTAATTTGTGAAATTACAAGTCATCATCTCCTGATTAGATAACCTGCCACATTTACACCAGGACAATATTTCAATTATTATTAATATTAGTATAATATAGTCTGTTAGTACTCCAATAAGTAAAGATTGTTTAAAAATATAAATAATTTTCTTGTTGTCCCGGATATTAAATTTTAATTTGGAAAACAAATCAAATCAAAGAGATAATGCTGTGATGTTTCATAATTTATTGCCTATTAAATACAGGTATGTTCACTTCTTCCTTTTTACCCGAGGAAGATCATCTGTGGTTGAAACATTATATCAGTCACATCCACATGAAATAAGAGTAGTTTGTCTTTTTTTTGTGTGCATAATTTGGTTTGTATTCATCAGGCTACACCAATGGGCATGACTAATTAAATGCACACTGCTTTACACTGTTAGCTTGAACATTTACATTAAGGCAGAAAGCAGCAGGAGTTTCTAAGCATGATATACTGTGTGTACCTATTTATTATTAAACATATTAGCATAAACACAACAGACAGTGCTCTCTGTCAGCTCTGTGTCAGCATGGTGTAGCCATGCTGCACCAACATGTCTCATCCCAGGGCATAAAATACGGAAACTTTAACTAAATTTTAATTTGTAGCCTAAATATTAGCTGCGAGCACTATTTGAAAACCATAATGCTATGCTGTAGCTACAGCCATTATTCTGCTCTAATAGAGTCATGTGGATGCTTGACTGTAGCAGAGTAAAAGTACTGATTTTTCTCTTTAAAACTCCTCAAGTAAGAGTAAAAGTATGGTGCATTAAAACTACTCTGACATGTACCATTTACTCAGAAAGTTACTTGAGTACATGTAACGGAGTAAATGTAGAGACAAGTAGAAATCTGGATTAAAGCATCAAAATATACTTAAAGTGCCAAAAGTAAAAGTACTCATTATGTAGAATGGCCCATTTCAGAATAATATATGTTATTGAGCAATTATTAAACATCACTTTAATGTTGCATCTGGCAAAGGTGGAGCAAATTTTAATTTCTTATATGGGCTACTGCTAGATGCATTTTTCCTCACATACCATAAAACTTCAGTTAAAAGCCTAGTCCCAATTAGATACCTGTCCCTTTTACTAGCCTGGTGTCAGTACATATTTGACAAGTAAGTGCAGGTCTCAAGCAGACGCCTGTTCTGGTATTTATAGAAGTTCTTTTGATGTATAAAACCTCTTGAAGCCCATCAGGTCATCTTCTTGAGCTATTTCTAAGCTGCTTAGATTGTGCATATCAATATAAATGTTTAAACTTTTGTCAGTATGGACATGACCACAATTCAGCAGTTAGTTAGTTTAGTACATTTTACAGAAACACTCAGCACCAGAATATTATTTATTCAGATTTACTGGCATGATAAAAGAATTTAAGGGGTGTCCCAAATAAAGGCAGTGTGAGTTCAGTGAATTAAGCAAATAAAAGCCCTGGATGTTAATAAAAGTTTCCTATAATAATATATCATAAAAATGTATTTATGTAATGTATTTATTTGATGGTTATATTTTGTATTAATAATGTAAATATGCAAAGTAACTAGTGACTATGATCATCAAATAAATGTAATTAAGTAAAAAGTAAAAGTATTACTATTAAATATAAAGTAGCAAAAAATGGCAATACTCAAGTAAAGTACTGTAAGTGTACCTCCAGGGTGGAAGAAGTATAAATAGCAATAACACACTGTAAAAAAAACAGCAAACAACAGGAATCATGGAAGCGTTAAAAATAAAAACACTAAGAACAATAGCACCACCAATAGAACAAGCAATAAAACATCAAACACAGTAATAAAACATACCAATAAAGAATTAAACAATGAAACAAATGGTGTGGAAAGGTAAGACAGAGGATCACAGGTAGGTAAGACTATAAAGGTGCGATTTAAGAAGAGACTTAAATAAAAAGATAGACTTAGCCATCCTAATCTCCTCTGGAAGTACATCAGTAATTGCACTAAGTTAATTTCCACCACTGCGTTATACAAAAAGAAGCAAATCATCAACATTTTTAAGTTATAACCAGCAAATATGGTATTTCCCTTTAAAAACAACCAAATAAACAAACAGTGGGTGATTTGCTCAGGTCACAACAACTGCCTGGTGGGAAAGTTGCCATTTGGACTTGGATCTTGACTCGTCTCCACTCTCAGCACCAACCAAATGTGACTCTTCGCATTACGTGTCATCAGCACTTTGACTATTTGTTGGTCTTCACTCAGGGTGGACTACGAGAGGATTAAAGCCGTTGGTCCCGACCGAGCTGCAGCAGAGTGGCTGCTGAGATGTGGTGCCAAAGTGAGGTTTCAAGGTTTCGATCGCTGGCATCATGACTACAACGCGCTGCCAACTGGGCCTCTGGATAGATACAAGATCCAGGCGATTGACGCTACTGAATCCTGCATCATGTACAGAGGGTTTGACCACCTGGGTCAGTGTTACAGTGTGGAGAATATTATGTTCTTGTCCTGCTCTGGTTTCCATTTCCCCCATATCCCTGCGTATGCTCATTACACAATAGAAAAATAAATTAATTACAAATTAATTAATTAAGATGAAAAATTTTAGATATTTCATTGTAGCTACTTAGCTAGGTTGTCAGCATCTTAACCAACTACCAATTAATAAATTAAAATATCTAAAGTTAACTTGATAGTATTCAATAATTAAGAGCCTGCTGTTTGACAAAATATATGTGAGAGATTTGAGGAGATTGACTTAGCATTCAATATTTGGCAAATTATCATTCTAGCGTTAGCATGTTAACATGGCAACATTTAGCATGTAATGGTTAACATATTAGCATATTAACATGCATACACTGAGTTGGCATACAATGACCAGAGTATAATTAGATTTGTTTTAATACCAGGGGTGTTATTTGCGTTTCAGTGCGATACCATAACATACTTCTTTTGGTAGCATGGCCTACTTTGAGAATTACAAGAATGTTTATCCCTTTTTCCTTTAACAAAAGTAGCCAAAGCTAGCATCTTAATATGCTACCAATAACAACTTAAAATATCTACAGTTAACTTAATAATATTAACTGGATATTAGCAAATTAGCAAGTTGTTGTTAGCATGCCAAAATATAGCATTTAATGGTTAACTCATTAGCATGTTAAAATGCATACAGTGAGTGAGTAGGCTTATAGTAACTTGTTAATATTTAGCATGTCAGTATAATATGCTATACTGTAATAGTGGTCATTAGTTTATATGGTTATTAAAACCATAACAAAACATGAACATGAGTATAATTTTACATTTTTGGTTGTGGTGCTACTGGCATTTCAATGTGTACTTTTTTTGATACCATACCTTGAGAGTTGTAAGAATGTTTATCCCCTTTTCGTTTAACAAAAGAAGCCACACTTTTTTAAATGTTAAAGGTTGTCTAAATACATGTATCTGTACAATGCCTTAAAAAGAAGTATAAAGTTTCAATACCAAGGCCTCTGGATTTTAGAGGCCATAATAACATTTTTGACCTGTTGGTGGCGCTAAGAAGAAAAGTCAAGAGATCACCTAATTCATTAGGTTTCATCCTCTGGGAACTATCAAAGTCACTACCAAATTTAATGACAATCCATTCAAAGATTAAAGCTGAAACAGAAAGTGTAAATTTTGCATTAAATATGTTAACATGAGCTTAACCTCGACCGTTGACCTGAAAGTGATTCCTCTCTTTGTTAACAAGAAATGAAAGGCGAGGGTGAAAGTGCATCTCTCCCAGACTGATTATCCAAAAGTGACGCAAGTGAGCGGGATGATTTACACCGAGCAGGCACACATAGATCACTGTCCCTGACCTGCACTCCAAATTGTGTTGTTGTTTTTTTTGGTGCCAGAGTCCACACAGATTTATTTTGGAGCAAAGTCCTTCTTTGCCTGTGTAAATGTAATCAGTAGATGTGTTCATTCTTCTAGATGGTTTGAAAAATGTGGAGGAAATCAAGTTCAACAAGTGCATCTACATCGAGGATGCCTGTCTGGAGAGGTTGAGCTCAATAGAGAATCTGCAGGAGAGTTTGGGTATGATGGAGGTGGTGTCATGTGGAAATGTGACCGATAAGAGCATCATCGCCCTGCACAAACTCAAGTGAGTTTTTATTATCTAAAAAGAAAACAAAATCTGTTTCTTTGTAAAGAAATATTTTAAAATGACACTGATGCATCCTTTTTGTTGACAGAAAGTTTCCTAATTGCATATTATGTATTAATTCCACACAGGAATCTGAAGTATCTGTTTCTCAGTGATCTTCCTGGGATCAAAGACAAACAGACAACAGTTGACAGACTGCAGACAGCACTTCCACATCTGGACATATCTCTGGACCTGGACTGACTGGGAAACAAGTTCCTGTCAAAGATTGTAAAATATGGATGACTTCTTGAAGGTTCTTAAAGTAAAAATACCCAAAGTTTATGGAGGTCAGACTGGAGCGTGAGGGGCTTTGATTGTGCAACATGTAGATCCTTCAGTTAAAACGTGTATTTACATGTGAACCATAGAGTCTCTTTTAAATGAGAGAGCGTGAAGAACAGGATATATTTCAGTTGATGTGTCACTTTTCAGCTTTAAAGACACAGTTCACAGAAACTGACTGACTGAAATCATTTGTTTCTCCACCATCTTTTTCTGATCAGTGATTTAGGTTTCTACTTCCATCTTAACTCAGGTGGAGAATATCTCACCCCTCAGTTATAACATTTGCAGCAGAGGTGCAACGCTTCAGTCTGTGTGGTTCTGATCCAGTGAGCGTCACATTCTTGTGGATTCAAATGTTGGAGGGATACAGTGGAGATTGTCTTGGAGACGTTATAGGGAACTTGGTTATTTTTCAACCTGGAGCCTATTTTCCATGTTTTTGTATCTGTGTGACTAATTGGGACAACATGTTTTGAAATTCCATTCCTTCCTTTTTGTTTAACCATAAACGCTCTCTGCAAAGCCACAGACTCCCTTGACAGAAATAGTAATTTTACATCTGTGGTCTGCCCCTACCTCTATTGGTTAGCTTGTGTTATGATTTAACTTTGGTGTTTTTAACCCTTTAAAATGCCAAAGTTACACATAAACTGTTTTTATTAGTAGACTCTATTGTTTGTTTCTAGTTTAACAAAAAAGATCTTACTCTTTAAAAAAAGGTCTACCTCTGTAGGGATCCTTTCCACAAAGGTGTCAGATACACAAAAACAAGTGCTTTAGAGGACGTACTGTGACAGCCCTGTTTCGATGCTGCCAACTGCAGCGTGCTTATTTAATCCTGTTGTTCTAATTAATCACATAGACACAAAAACATGGGAAAATAAGGTCAATTTTGAAAAGAGAAGAAGTTACCCTTTAAAGCACTTTATATTGATGACACCAGTTTTTGTAATAGAATGAAGTATTCTATAGTTTATTATATTTTCAACATTTATGGTATTAAATGTTACTCCACATGTGGGTACACGGAGAAAATAGGATTCAAGAGTCTTTAAATAATTTCTCTTTAGATTAATTTGGCATTTGTACAGTATCTGAGGACAGACAGATGGCTGTGAACACCCTTAGCACCAGAGTTCCAGAGATAATGAGTACAATGTGGTATTTTTACTGCTATATGCTAGTAAATGTGAGTTAAAGGAATGTGAACTGTATTCACTCCTGATATGAATAAATAGTTTCAGAAATGCACAAAAAGTTTGTGTCCAACATTATAACTCGAGACAATCAATTAGACAACATAAAAGTCACTACCAAAAACATGTCGCTCTTACAGAGTCCATCGTATAAAAAATACATTTGGCAAACCAGGCAAGGCACTACGTTGTAGTTTTACCTTCAGTCTACTTAGCGACTACAGCAGAGCTGCACATCACTTCTTGTCTTTACACATCTATAAAATACAACAATACCAGCTTGAAACGTAGGCAACATACATAAACCAACACGTCTGAGTTGACATGTTGGGGAATAGTGCATAGACAGTAATATCAAGAGACACCCAACACGGCCCACGTCATAAACAGACACCTTTTTTAAAATAAGTGGTTGAATCCTCTTGTTAAAAACCAAGGTGCTACCAGAATCTGCTTCATTTCCTGAGCTTTTCAGAAAATTCTGCTTGTCGAGGCTTTAATTCAACTTGTGAGCAGCGTATTTAGATGTTCGGTAGGTGATAGTTGAACTTGCGCAGGTTGTTGTAGTACTTCTTATTGTCCACAGCTGGAAAGATGCCGCTGCTGGTCAGCTGTGGCAAATACTGGATTGAGAAAAAAAGAAGACAAAAACTTTCAGCGGCAATAAAGTATTTTTACATGGATACAGTTAATTGATATCTAGTCATTAGAAAGGGTTCTCTTTGTTTGCAAAATTTAACTAAATTGAGAGATGTATTTTATTCATGTCAAGTAGTTTCATATTTCTATTGCAGTGTATGATTATTATTATTACGACTGTTAACCCCTTCAGAAAAAAAAACTACAGGTTTCAAGATAATCTGCAAATCAAGTTAACCAAAATTCCCTTATCAAACTTTTGAGAGTTTGACCTTTATATATCAATGCATTGAATTGCATCATGCATTACTGATACCTAATATTAGAAAATGTTGTTCCTTTTTTACTTGCAAAGCGTACATTTTTATGAATTAATTTCAAAGAAAACACACTTTTGCTTGCAGATTTTGACATTAGCCCTGTGTTTTAAGCCCAGTCATTACTCTTCGTTAAGAAGGCTACTGACCCCGGGAGGAAGGTGTTTGCGAGGGAAACGTGTCCTCCTGTTGCTGGAGCGCTCCTGCTCCCAAGAGGTCTTCTCGCTCTTTTCTCGCAGGCTGTCGAAGTACGGATGCTGGAGAAGCTGCTCGCAAGTCAGCCGCTCGGACGGGTCCATTCTCAGACAACCCTAAACCATCAACAAGAGACGGGAGACAGTGAAGGTTAGAGCCAGGCAACCTGGTTTCCCCATGAGATCTGTTTTTTCTTTGACCAGTAGCAGCTGCAACAAAACTGGCTAGTTATGGCCAAGATTATACAAGTAAATAAACATGATGGCAAGTTTACTCTGGTTATTTGGGAACACACAGCACTTTACACAGTTTCTGATTTGTTTTACATGCATTAATGAAATTTTTACACATGTATAACTTAAAACAATAAAGAAATGTAGTAAAACATCCACATTTCACTGGATTAAAATCCAACCTTTAACTAACAAAGCTTGTGTATTTTGTTTTTGAGATTGAATTCAGGTTTAACTCTGGTGATAACAGATTACAAGATTACAAACATCTCCACCATCTCTTAGATTAAAGATGACATCGTTACCTTCATGAGACTCAGAGCTTGATGTGAGAGATTTAGATATTTCTGCTCCAAAGGTTCCTACAGAAAAAAAAACAATACAAAGACTCAGCATGTTTTTGATTTTACTGCTTTAAATGTGATGGCTAAATCAATTTCACTTTTGAGCACATTTCCATGTATTGGGTGGTGAGCCTTACCATCTCTTGTGGCTCTGGGATGGAAACTCCACAGAAGAACTGGTTGTTGCTGAAGACGTGCTGATGCCGAGGGATCAGATCTCCTGCAGGGGACAAGAAAGATGAACATTACACTACAATGTTTAGAAAATCAAACTCATTTTGTCCATTTCTTTCCCCTTTCAAATGGCTCCTGTGAATGTATTTAAGGTTTGTAGTATTTATCCAAATGTTTATAGATATTTTACAATTTGTCTGTCTTCCATAACCTTCCAAAGTATCCAAAATACAAAAACTCTCCTGTTTCAGAACTTCAGAACATCGTTTCATCACAGTATAAGTGATGAAAGACAATACATTACTCATTAATCATCCTCAGTCACAAACATCAGAGTCCACTACTTTGAAGCAAAGCCGACTGATCGTACCGAGAGTCTTTCTGATCAGGTACAGCTGGTCCATGTCAGACTTCCCGGGCCACAGCGGGATCCCTGAGAGCAGCTCAGCGAACACGCAACCGATCGCCCACACATCCACCGGAGGGCCATACTGAGTGTCCCCCACAAGCAGCTCAGGGGCCCGGTACCAACGAGTCGCCACATAGTCTGTGTAGTAGTCACACGGACCGGCTGATGGCACAAACCACAGAAACACATGACATAAGGTATGTGCAGAATGAGCTCTATGGTCATGATGAAGGTTAAAGAAAACATGCGTTGATGTGTAATGAACCACTATGTTCTACAAACCACACAACCACTCCATTTACTTTTGTGTTGAAGACACAAAGATTAGTCGAATATCCTGGTATTATTTAAATCCATGTATTGTCCTCTTAAATAATGAAGGTCTGTAAAACCATTAGTATGCTTTCTGTATTCAGTATTAATGTCCATGAGTATTTGTTTAGTAACGCAGATACTTTTCAATCTCCCAAACCTTTTGGCTTAAAACAAAACACAATTTATGACTCGCTGTCTCAGGGTACATAAACAGAGATTTTCCCTTCACAGATTGCCACATTTGAATAATTCAATGGGGGGGGGGGGATTTAATCATTTCATAACTCCTCAAATTATTCATGGGGGGTCCTGAACTTGCTCTCTTTTCAATTACATTTTAATCTGAGAGTTATTGAGATTCTACAAAAAACTTTTTGAAGGTTGCAGACGGCTCCTCATGCTGTTCAAATGATTACCTTCTTAAAAACTTCTTTTAATACTGCAGTATATCAGAGATCTCCTGTGACTCCATCTGCATACAGTAAACTCAACAAAGCGGTCCCTAAGGCATTTCTAACCAGACAAAAAAAAAATACTTTTGATTTCCTGGCTGGAAAAAGTACATATTCTAAGACAATGATTAGGTGCTGCTTAATACTTCAAAACTTCCTTTAAACACAACCTCCACCAGGTGGCGCTGTAAAATATGTAAAAACTGCTGATAAAGTCCTAAAACTTACTAAGAATCCTGGCAAACCCAAAGTCACAGAGTTTGATGACTTGGTGTTTGGTGATGAGAATATTTTCTGGCTTGACGTCTCGGTGAATGCACTGCAGGAACAGAAACGGTCAAAGAGAATCATTGTACTGAAAGCTCAAAAACATGCACAGATGTCTTGGGGGTTGTGAGATGCTGAGAAGAAAGGGGGAAGTAAAAGGAGAGAGACGGTGCTTTCTGGACTTCAGGCCACCCTGTTAAGTGGGGGCCTTTGTAGCATTTGTTGTGTCTAGGTGATACATTAACTGCTGGTCAGCCAAGGGGAAGGAATTCTTGTTAAAAAAAAAGAGCCATAAAGCAGACGGCTTGGTAGGAGTTGGAGGAGGGAGGAGACCGGAGGAATTCAAAAACAAGCTGAAGGGAAGTCTGACAACTGAAAAATATACTGAAGAGACTCACTTACATTTTGTTTGTGACAGAAGTTGACAGCTTGAAGTGTCTGCCAGGTTATACTTTTTACAAGGTGCTCTGGAACACTACAAGACAAGAAGGTCAAAATAAACAGATGCCAAGTAACAACTGAATGACAACTGAGCGAACTCCATCTGTTGGTAAAGGCCACAGAATTTGGCTGAAAGGTCCAGAAAATTTCCTTTTAGTGGAGTTTGTGCAAAGAATTTTCTTTTATCAAACTAAGAAATAAGTTTTGTTTAAGTGACTGTTTTAGTTGTTTAATAAAATGCCAAACATCTGTTGATTCAAAATGGTATTATTTGATTGCTTTCTTTTGTTTAATACAGATTTAATAATATCTTTCTTAATATCTAAGATGTGTTTGCACTTGTGGTCAGAATAGGTAGGCAATTTTGGGCTCTAGTTAGTTGTGATTGTCATTATTTTTGTTTATTTTGTTAGGTAAATTATGAATTCACTGGAAAATGTCATGCTTCTTCAATGAGATTAATCTTTTTAGTTTCCTTTATCCAAACCAGAGCTACAACCCAAACAAACCTAAGGCTAGAGCTAATCAGCATTTCAAGCAAACATTCGACAACTAAGATGATACAGCCATGCTAGCGGCTGTGTGAGAATGTCCACAGCAATGCTTTGAGCAAAATGCTAACATCAGTATGCTAACATACTCGCAATGCTAACATACTGATGTTTAGCAGGTATAATGTTTACCATTTTCATCTTAGTTTGGCGTGTTAGCATGCTAACAGTTGACATTTAGCACTAAAACAAAAATACAGCTTAGGCTGAAGTGAATTAAATTAACACTAGTTTTGCAGGCATTTTGACATTAACCAAGTCTTGGAAAAATTTAAATGTGAACCTGAGGATAGTGCAGGAGGAAAAGTCAGGGGATCACCAAAGTTAAAACAGTTCTTCCTGAGGGGGACATGAATGTCTGGACCACATAACATAGCAGTCTACCCAATAGTTGAGACATTTCACTAAAAGCCATAAATGTCAACCTCATGGGGTTGTGAGAAAAGTTATGGGATCAACAAAACCTGTAAAATTCATCCTCGGGGGACCATGAATGTCTGTACAAAAGTGAATGGCAGTACATCCAATACAGACCAACACTGCCATCCCTAGAGCTAAAGATTTAACAAATAGAGTTAATTTGTGTTTGAGGAATCTGGGACAAAATTGGATTAATCTAGCTGAAAAGATGAATCTAATAAAAGAAGCACGGAAGGATATATCTTAATCTTTTCTTTTATTGGTCCACTTTTGCTGTTTTCCTCTGTCCAGCCCTGTTTTTCAGGCGGCTGTGGAGCACACGGAGCAGCCTGGATGTTCAACACTGAGGCTTTGTTAGTTCAGGGACCATCATCTATCAGTGTTGCCGGGGAAATGGCTAAATCGAGCCTTGTGACTGGCAATTAATAGCAATCTCCGCCCCTTCTCCACACTTTGTTTCCCCGTGTTTTGAACCCTCTGTGTCCAAGAGGCTACAGGCCGGGACCAGACAGGGGAACCAGACAGCGAAAACACTCCGTATAAAATGTGGCCGAGCCTAAAGAACCCCCTCTGGCAAAGCATTCTGGGAGAGCATCACTGTAAACATTCCACAGTGAGCAGGTCAGCTTCCTGGGAGACAAGTGTTGTATCCATCAGAGCTGGACAAAGCGCAGAGTACGGTGTGGTATACATGTAATGTAGAGATAATAGAAAGTACACAGCACTTTGTTTAATGAAAAGCCACCGTACTCAGATTTATGCACTCGTTATCTCAGTGTGACAGAGTTTGTACAGTACAACGAGCTGTGTGTTCATTTCATATAATTCAGGAAAAAGTAAAGATGTATATGCTTTTTAATGCATTACTAATAAAAGTTTGTAAAGCGCTTACTGCTTGGAATGGACTTCATTATAATATCATTATTCTGATATTAGTGAGAATATTTTTCCAGTATTCAATAAAGTCATTTCAAATTTAAGATTTCTTTCCGGTTTCAAGCTTTCCTCATAAGCTGTTTATGGTTTATGTTGTTTCATTTTGTATTCTGTGTTTCTGCATATCCGTGTTTTACTTTGTGTCCTTGTTGTTTGGGAGAATATTTAGTGTGTTGTGTTATTTTATGACAGAATAAAACCAACATATTGTGAAAATATGTCAAATATGTGCATAGTCACATCAATTTTAAATTATTCAGATTGTTTAGAAAGTTTATTCTTGACCTTGGAAACTGCTGGAACAACAACACAAATCTCACCACCACCTCCACCCAGGTGTTCTGGAGCTTTCAACATGATCTTCAGCAGATGCATTTCCATGACAATCTGCTAATGATGATCATATGATAAAATCAAAAGGTTCCAAAGAGGAGCTACTAGATGGACCTTGTGGCTGAGACTGTTTTGTAAACTAGCATTCCCAAAAGTAAAACAAAAACTTAATTTAGTCACTTTTTAAATTACAAAATGTTTGGAATGTATGTTTATCTTTCTACTGAACGTCAGTCAACCATCTGGATTATTGCACTATTTAGCTTGATTCAGTATAAATTATCTGAATTGCTGAAACAAACTAAAGATGTAGGCAGCGAGAGTTTGGAAGACTCAGATTTATATTGTATGGAAAATAGTTTGGACCTAATGTTTATTCTTTGATCATTTCAAGTTGTGTTTTATGGGGCATCACTGTTGCCTAGTGGTTTAAGGCATGTACCATGTAATTGCGACAGGCCTGGTTTGATTCCCCCTGAGGAAATTTGTTGCATGCCATCCCCCTTCGCTTTCTCTCTCTCCTCATTTCTGTCTAATGAATGGATTTTAATTTTACTTTTTTGATATTGTTATATTGAAGCCACTAAACTACCAAACTAAGTGCACACATTCCTTAGTTTTCAGTGAACAGTCTAGAGACACACCCACCCTCCGGGATGGCGGTCCAGCTCGTTGAGGACTGTGTGGTCGCAGTACTCGAAAACGAGATGGAGCTTCCGCTTACGCCGAAACACCTCGATCAGATTCACCAGGTTGGCGTGTTTCAGTTGCTGCACAGATGCACAACACAGAAAAAGACATCTCAGAGAAATACAGCAACATCCACACAACAAATACAGTCTAATACAAGTGGTAAACCAGTAAAGCCTGCTGTTTAGAGAACTGTACCATATGTGGTTTGCTCTTATCAAACAGACTAAGCTGTTAACAGATGGTAATAAACATGCTGTTGCCCCTGACAACCTGTCCCCATCCTGTCCTATTTATGAGCTCCTGGGGTCCAGCAGGCCACTAACACTCCCACCCACTGCATGACTAATTAAACCACCAACTAATGTACCAGTACAGCTTTGATAATTATGATGCAACATAAAACAAACAGGTTTTAGCCTTGGGTTTAAACAAACATGGCAATAAAATGACAATATTACATATATATGTAGTCTCACGTCATGATTTAAGATGAATTAACTGACAAGAATATTTGTCTTGCATCCAGAGTCTAAACTGGCATTTTATAGTCAAACAGCTAAAAACAGTTTCTCATTTCCTGTTAAAATAAATAATAAAATAAATGTTAATAAATTAAGTTGTTCAGTCAGCCCTGATGCCGCAGGGTTTGTCCTTCATTTGATTACAACCTTCTAAACCTCTTTTGAACGCTGCCGCTTTGAATGAGTTTCTCTGTGCACCGGCCACAAAAATGCTTCCCCTCTGTCTGCAGAATGAATTGAACGGTGTCACTCCTGCTGGCTGCACAACAGAGAAGGAAGACTGTGTATTTCAGGGCACTAAACTAACAGGATTTGCATCTTCTGCATTACAGGATTTTGTTAGACTGTGCATTTCCAGAGTAGACTATAAAGAAACAGTGAATACAAATGAGAGCTCGAACTTTGATCACCACAAAGAAGCATTTTATTTTATAATTAAAAAGGTGTGGTTAAAGGTTAAAGGTTAGCTTCTTTAATTAATACAGACATAATGTGATCAGTATTATATCCAATATTTGTTATGGTTGATATGTGGACTAGTTGTTTGGGAACCAGGTAAAAAAAATAAAGAAAAAGCTATTCATGGTAAAAGTAAAAATGCCTTGATAAGTAAGATTTATGAGATAGAAAGCCAGACTTTTAAGTTTTAATGTCATAATTTTAATCTATGATTAAATTAAATTAAATATCATAATCTTGACTTGAAAATAAAAATTTTCTCTAATAATGTTTACATTATTAACTGTGACCAAACCCTATCTGGCAGAAATGGACTGCTACATCAGTTTAATGTTGTATTCATGTAAAAACATAGATGTGAAGGACTTTTGGGGAGAAGAAAAAGAAGATATTCTGTTACCTTGAGCATCCTGATCTCCCTCAGTGCAATCTTTTTGATGATGGGATCGTCCTCTGACTCCACAAACTTCTTGATGGCGACGATCTGCCCCGTGTCTTTGTTTCTGCACTTGAAGACAACGCCGTAGGAGCCCTCTCCGATCTTTCCTATCTTCTCGTACTTCTCCATCCTCAAGCTGGATCAGCAGTCATCCGAAGGTAAAAACACTTTTCCAGGAGGCCCCCAAGGAGGCAGGACTGTCTCAGCAGCCTGTAATGAGGCGAGAGGAAACACAGGAGGGGAAAAAGGGTGAGGGTAATTTCTGAATAGTTCCCTCAATAAAAACTGGAATAAATTCATACTAAGTATCCAAGCTAGGTCAAAACAGGCTGAATCTTTCTGGAAAAGAGACATTTAATGCTTTTATAAAACATTAAAAATATTTTGGTGGCTTTTCATGTTTCGATATCACAAATTTTGACTGACTCCTGCATCGCTGACTCAGAGTTATTATGAAAAACAAAAGGCACAGAAGTGTGCCATGTATAATTATCTGAATACACCGGTGGAATATAACTAAGTACATTTACTCAAGAACTGTACTTCAGTAGAATTTTGAGGTACTTGTTCTGGACCGTATTTCCATTTTATTCTACTTTATACTTCAGATAACAAGGCAAATATTGTCCTTTTTACTCCACTCAATTTATTTGAAAGCTTTAGTCACTAGTTACTTTGCAGATTCAGATTATTAATACAAAATATAAATCAGCCAATAGATTATGATATATTATTATGGATTAAGACACCCAGAAGTATATGAAGTGATTAAAGTTTGCTCCCCTTTACCAGCTGTAACATTACCTTGATGTACACATTAATACATCACTAATTATAACCCAGCAGGCTACATATTATGTATAAAAAAGGGCAACCCTGCATATTAAGTACTTTTATGTTTTCTACTTTAAGTATATTTTGATGCCAATACTTATGTACTTGTAACACATGCATTTTACTTGTAACAGAGTATTTTTACACTGCGGCATTGCTACTAGTACTACTTCTTCAACCACTGTCTGAATATCCTGAAAAGCACATTGAAGAATTTGTATGCAAATTTAAACAAAACTATAAAATAACCTATTGTATATGCGGATCAAAATGTTATATTACCTCTTTAACTGCTTCCAAAAGATAGATTTAACTGCTTAGAGGCAACATTACACCTGTCTCCTATCTAACACTTAGATTGCGTAACAAAAACATTTGCAATGCAAAGTATATTACCTCATTACGATGCGGAGATACAGAGCGAATACAAATAACTCTGAGAGAGTGAACAGCCAGGGGAATAAAATCAGAGTGCTGCACTTCTAAACAGGTGAACAAGGCAAACAGTAAATAACAGTAAAATAAATAAACACCTCAGGCTGCATGTTTATAACAGACGGTGCTTAATTTTATGTGATTAAAAATGATGACTGTAAGTCTGAGCAAAGTTTACTCATGGAACCAGCTGATAATGAAAGAAGCCACATTTAAATTTTTGAGACATTATGAGACATAATGAGACCTATTTCAGTGAAAACACATCCATGTTCGTTAGAAATCCAAATGTACAAACTTACTTTTCTGTGAAAATGTTCGCAGATGTTCGTCAGTCAGATATTCAGAGAGTCTGTGAGGAGCTGCACCTTCTTCCAAACACAACAAGCTGGACGAGCCCAGCTCTACTGTCCCTGCAGATTCAAGAAGCGTCAGTTTAAAGGCGTCAAGTCGGATAGAATAAAACATGACATCCGGCCGTGCCTTTCAAAATAAAACACAAAATGAGCACACTTCGCGTCTGTCAATAAAGCAAGATTTTAAGGAAACTTTTAGAAAATTTGAAATACATTCAAAATATGACTTAAGTATACCGTAAGTAACAAAAGTACTAGCATACATATATTATTGTTCCAAAAATAAGTACTCACCATGCAGAATGGTCCCTTTCAGAAAAATAGATATCTTATCATGTTGCAGTTGGTAAAGGTGGAACTAAAATTACTTCACATACTGCTGGGTAGTCTTATCTTAACATAATACATCATTGTTTATTTGTTAGCTGTATTTTTTATTATAAATCTGAATCTGTGTTATGAAATAAGTGTAGTGGAGTAAATAGTATAAAGAAAATACTCAAGTAAAGTGTAAGTACCTCTAAAATTGAAAAAAAAAATACAGTTAATGCAAATACACTAAATTTCCAGCACTGTTTAATTCAGAACAAAACACGGGGACTTCAACATTAGAGTTAAGGAGCCTTAAATTAACCATGTAGGTCATAATAATAACAATCTAATTTAGTGATTCTCCAAGAAAATAAGGCTTTTCAACATAGTAGTAATGATGATACATAAACCACAACTACCTAAAATACAACAGTATTATGTATTTACATAGGGCCTTTACAAGCAGCTGAAACCTAAACACAAATTAAATAGGTTCTGGTTTCATTTCTGATCCTGGTCTTTTCTGAAAGGAAACTCTTTGGAGTTAACTATCAAACATTGATACTGAACTTTACTTTACAGATGCACAAACATGGCAACATTTGTTTGATTTTTTTCTTACTATTTTTAACTTGTAAAGTTTAAATTGATATGTTTTTACTGTGTTTTGCTTGCACACCTGTGGCAGCTGTCACATTTTTACATCTTAAAATAGTTCATACTAATACAAGTCAGGGGGCTATGTGCTTTCAATGCTGCTCGTTAAGAAATTAATGTTATGTGCTTTATAGTTAAACAGCAATACAGACGCACAGAATAAAACAGAGGAAATTTGGCAATAAAAAGTATGTAAAATGTCATAAATATTATGACCTTTTGATCATCTATTTTTGAGAATCACCTGATGCCTCCACTAGAACAAAACTGGCAATCATTTTATTTTGAAGGTGAAATCATCTTACTTCCTGTACTATCCAGTCACTCACAGCAAAATTACACGTCTCTCGTTTTTCCACCCATGTTCCCTTAGGAACATCTGACTCCACTATCAGCTCCATAAAAAGAAAAAGAAAGAAAAACAGACCCATGTGGGTTTTTTGAAGATTTCCACACCTGACAGACTGAGTGTCAGATGTGTTAAAAATAAAGACACAGGTAAACTACAGCCTCCTCCAGTCAGTGACTATCAGGGGAAACACCCACACAGGTAAACAACTCTGTCTATTCTCAAAGGGGAGCTCACTGACAGTCTTGTCCGTAAAAGACCTGAATACTCACAGATCTGAAACCATTTTGTAAGTAGTAAATGAGTTTGTGCTTCACTAGGTTTTATCATACTAAGATTCTTTCTGTATCCTTTAGAGTCCATTTTATGTTTTTGGTGGCCATGAAAACAACAAAATCTACATCTGTCTTCACTCCACATGTGACAGCGAGCTGCAAACACAAACATTAAATCTGACATACTGTCCTGTCGCACTGAGACCAATTAGTGCAAGTTGGTGAAGTCAGAGGATCAGCAGACTAAAAAAGGAATTGATGGAAACGAATACTCACTCGTCTCCCCCAGTTCCTCCTATCAGTGAGGAGTAACTCGGTGCATCATCAGCTCTGTTACATCAATCTCGCAACAACACAAAATTAAACCAGTCCATTTATGTCATCTTGTTAACAAAAGCTTTTTTATTACAAAAACAGCATACATTAAACATTTTGCGAAGGGAATGCAAAGATGTTAACAAACCTAGCATTGTCCCTCATTTTGTCATTTTATTTTAAATTAAAAAAAAATGTACAAAAGTGCTTACATGGTGCAAATAATGAGGAGTAAAATGTCTATAAAAAGAGGAAGGTAAAGAAAAAAATGTACATTATATTCAACTTCTAAAAATGCAGCAGAGCAGGAGAGATGTGACTATATTACATAGCCGTAAAAAGAACCCAAAGCTACTCAGGAGCAGTTCACTAGGTAGGTAATCCTCCCACAGCAGGACTGCACTGTAACTGTTAACATGATCTGTAAATCAAACATACCTTATTACTTAACATGAAGTTAATAAATATTGCTTAAATAACCCACAAAGCTCGCAGGTTTCTGTTTAAACTGATCTATTAGTTTGACTACAGAGTAAAATCTCCTCTCAAGCCTGACATTTGCCACTGACAGTAATTATGAGTGATATGTTACTGACAACAACAATAAATCTCCCATTGTTTGCTAATACAATCACAAATTCTTGTGAATTTTAATGGCACTTTATGTCAATAATACCTCTAGATAACTCAGTCCACAATACAGAAAAGTGAGAAAATTCTAATTAACAATGTTCATTTTGGGCTTTTATTGTTTTTCTCTCATAACAGTTTCCTCGTCGTTTGTGATGAGTGGAGCTACAGTGAACATGTTGCTGGTGTAAGGCTAGTCATGAATCAAGACTGAAGAGGCTCCTCTCTTACTGACCTGTCAATCCCATGATCAGTAACAAAAATGTGTTGTAAAACAGACGTTTCCCTTCACACACAACCTTATGGTGGAGCTCTGGAGTTTTCTCCCAAAAGTGAGGCATCTTATCCACTTTTCTAAGATCCGTCAGATCTCCGGCAGCGGCTCAGTAACTGTTCTCATGACCTGCTAAAATGTAGAGGTTGCTGAGGGCCGTGGGGTTGTCTGTGGGTCGGCTCTCCAAAACCACCACCCTGCAGGTGAAACACAGACACGGCAGTTAGAAGATTACACAGAGATGCTAAAGATCCAGCCTGCAGCCCGTTAGCTTAGCTTAGAATAAAGACTGGATATGGAGAAACGGCTAGCCTTGTTCAGTCCAAAATCCGTTCTACTAGCAGCTGTAAAGCTCTAATTAACATGTATCTGGCTTTTTGATCCGTACACAACCACAACTTCTTAACACTTTAAACAGACATAAAATAAGATATAACATAGTTTCATAGGCATTCAGCTTTTCATCTAACTATCGGCAAGATAGAGAATTACAGTATTTCCCAAAATGTCTATTCTTTTAATACTAATTATTTTCAAACCAAACATCAGCCATTGGTTTCAGTTCATGGTGCTGTGGAAACTTCAGTCAGTGCATGTTCAGTCAGTTATGTCATCCTAACTTTGCGTGTAAATCAATGGAAAACAACAGTTGCCTGGAAAGTAAAAAACAGTGGAATAATGTGAATTGTATATGTTTCTAGTTTTGACCGACTGCCAAATAAAACTACAAATCTCTCTCTTATAAAATACTGACTTCAGGGTACTGACTTCTGTCACCAACATAACTTGAAACTTATTTATAGTGAGTGAGAAATGCTGGTAATCACAAAGCATCATGTTAATGGTATGGATCTACTCGGAGGCCAGCGTACTGGCAGTTCATGTTGGATTGCACGTTAAGCGTCCATGTTAATCGCTGTGATCCAGCTGTCAGTCAGATCAGGACGGCAGTGCGTGCATCTTCAGATGGCACGCATCTCGTGGTGGTGACAGGTGAGCAGGAAAGCTACAGTCCATACTGTCCGTTCCATCAGATGAAATTACAGAGGCATGGAGAGACACTCAAACCAGGCTGGTAGTGCCCGGGCGGCAGTGAATAAAACATGGGGGGCTGGGCAGAGAGGCCTCACTCCGGTGCCACAGGCATGGAGACTCCATCGGGAGTCTTCACTGACTGAACTGCACTGCTGGGAGAGCCTCCTGCACTAAGAGAGAGGGGTGCTGATCTAAATCACATCCTGCTGTGTCTGCAGCTGAATCCAACGATCATCAGTCCATTAGTCACTCACACAAATGAATCGTCAACTATTTTGATTTTTTAAAGCAAACATGCCAAAAATGATTTGGTTTCAGTTTCTCAAATGTGTGGATTTACTGTTTTCCTCAGTTTTTCTCATTGTAAATTTAATCTCTTTGGGTTTTAGACTGTTGGTCAGACCGGTAGGTTCTGGGAAATCAGGATGAGCAGTAGTTTCACTACTTTTTGACATTTTTTTCAGACTAAAAGATTAATCAAGAGACAAACCTGCAGCTTAATCAATAATGAAAATAATCATTATTTTATCACTCCATTAACTGCAAATATGTACTCACAATTTGTAAACAACTGTGCCATGCCTTAATGTTTGGCAGAAAATTGACCAGCAACTATTTTTATAAGCGACTCATCATTAAAAGTCATGTTTCAAGATTTGTTGCTTTTCTCTCTTCTCATGTAATGGTAAACTGATTAACTGTTGGTCAGACAAAACAAGAAAACTGATGACATTTCCTTGGGAAATCATATTTTTTCTGAGAATTCATAGACAAAATGATTATTTTGTTAATCTAAAGCATAAATGGCAGAATAATCAATAATGAAAATAATTTAGTTTAGTCACTGCTCAAGTTATTTAACATGCAAAAATTCCACTGGCTTATTTGCAATTCCTTTGGGTTCTAGTTTACTGGCCTGACAATATAATGCCATTTCACGAGCTTACGACTACTTACTTTACATTACACAGAGAAAATGTATTAATGTATCAAAAAAAACAACAACTGACTTATCCATAATGAAAATGATGATCTTTTAAAGCCCTGCTTTGTCATATTGCAAGGAAGCTAACATGTTACAGCTCTGTTTTTAAATCAAATGGGTTTGTGACTGTTAGTGAGGCGTCTAACATTTGGCTCAGCCTTCATGTCTCAGAGCTAATGAAGCAACAAGCAGGAAACAGAGAGAGTGAGGTCATTCAAGGATAATGGCAGGAGTACATTTAGGGTCAGCAGAGTAATCAGAGAGTGAAATCTTAAAAACAGAAAGAGATGAAGAGAATAAGCTTTGAGTTAAGATGAAAGCAGAGTCAGGAGAGGGAGGCATGGCCTGCAGCAGGTCAGGTAGGGACAGAGAGACAAGAGGCAGCAGCAGATGAGCGCCGTGGGCTCACAACACAGCAGGTGAGCAGGTTGTTTGGTGGTTTCCAGGTAACAAGACCTGAGGGACGACGGCCATAATCTCGAGTGCCTGGTATTATGTAGGTCATGGGGCTTATAAATTATAGCAGTATTGGTGAAAAGACAGACAAACAGTATAAGTGAGGAGGTAGAGTGCGACCCTATCTCTAATCCTGTATGTTTCATAAAAGAAACAAGATTTTTGTGGTGCGTGCTCCTCCACTGGGTGCGCTTGCTCACTCATCTGCACTGATGGAGCTAAAGATGGAAATATCTCTGTACCAACCTGTCAGATCCAAGGAGGCGGAAAACTCTGCTTGGATCACAAATCTCCTGGGTCACCTGCGAATGAAAAACACAAGTGACTTAAACTGACAAATGTTTTTCTGTGCATCTGAAGTACTGGTGTTGCAGAGGGGGGCTTTGAAGCGCATGAATAATGACACACTGTTATACGAGTGCTCCAGCTTCCTCACACTGTCCATGCAACATGCAAGTAGGTTAAATGGTGACTCTAAATTGCCCTTAGGTGTGAATGTGAGTGTGTGTTGTTGTTTGTCTCTGTGTGTCAGCTCTGTGATGAACTGGCGACTTGTCCAGGGTGTACCCTCTTGCCCAATATCAGCTGGGATTGGCTCCAGCTCCCCGTGACCCTGGATGGATGGATGGAGTGTCACCAGAGAATCTTACACTCCACAAGGGCATACAAAAATCTTCTGTATGTCTTAAGCTGGGCAAACTCTGGACAATTGTATTAATCTTATATGTTGTGTTAACTCACAGTGCACTTTTTAATTGGCCTATCTGCACGGCCAAAACATATGACTTCTACTATATGGCCAAACCATATGTATCAAAAGATGAGTGCTCACACAACAGTGCTCACAAAATGACAAACAACTGAATATGGAACTGAAGAAAGCTGGATAAGATGCAGACTGGTCTGTTTTCTTTTTATCCCAGCACACTCTTAATGATTTTAACTTTTAATAAAGCTTGTTGCCATTATTTAGCTGTTGTTTAGCATCTGTTTATTGGACAATCTCTCAATCAATTTCAGTCAGAAAGTTCCCATCCTGTATTTTTTAACTTTGGTGGTAGGGCCACAGTTTACATTTTCATCACGTATTGTGCCGTTAGCAATAAGATGTCTGTATGTGTGTGTTTTTTGAGACTGTAGGTAACTGAGGGCTGTATCTAGGGTGTTACTATGTACAATCCTGGAGCATACCTGTTCTAGTCACAAGACATAGCCCGACAATTTGCAGTCTAAAATACAAGGGCCCCTTTAAAACACACTCTCACGTGTTGACATGTCATAAGAACATGTTGACAGATGCGAGATAGTCGCCGTGTGACACCTGCTAGGTGCAAGTTCTTGGCCTTGGGAGAGATCTGATCTGTTTAAGTCTAAATGAAAACAAGGTCTCGGGTGTTTCGGAGAAGCACCCACCAAAGCAAGCACGGATCAACAGGCCTGCCCCCCTTGAATGCCTTCGCTTTTGAAAGGAATCATAACAAGACAAAGGCTGAATTATTTAGTGCTGTTCCCTGTTGTGTGACGGGTTTCGTTTATGATTGAGCATGAATTTTGCATGGCCGCTGACATTTCAAAAATCCTTGCTATGGGAGAGCTGTCAAGCCGGGCTAGGCACAGACTGGGCAAGCAGACCTTCTGTTTCATCCGAGTGCTGCAAGACCACGTCTGACACGGTGAGCTTTTAAAAGCGTGGACCCTATCACTTTTCATAAAACAGAATGCTTCACCTCCCTGCGATCTCTTGAACTTTTATTCTGCTTCTGAGCGAGACTCGTGATCAGGTTAACATGGAATCCCTCTGTGAAAGGGGTACAAATTCATTAACTCGGCCTGACACAAAGACACTTTGTCTGGCTCCACCTGAGGTCTAATTCTCCTGGGATCAGCTACAGCATGTAGCCATGCATATAGGGTCTTTGTTGACATGAGCCAGAGGTGTTTGTTCATGTGTAGAACAAACAAGCCTGTATTCAGGGACGTGACAAAAACTGCATTCAGAGTTTCACTGGGAACACATGAAAATTGATACCGATATTTTGGTATCAATATTGATTCTAAAGTAGCTAACAGCTTTAAAATGTTGAATTAGTTTAATGTTAAGTTTTCTGAGTCGACTGGCATCTTTACTTCCAGGATGCCATTTCTTTGTAAAGACTGAAAACTGTAGAAACTTTGATGTGAAGACAATATCCTTGACTACAGAGTAGACAGTGTTTTCAACAATGAACTGGTGTAGTATCAAAGTGAAAATGTGTGTTTGTGTTTTAATCTAACTACTGGAATAAGTTTTGCTATTCTAAGGTTCCACCCGGCTGTCGTGGTCATGGGATATTTTACCTCATTAGACTTGAAACTCTTTCCCTGCATGCCATGTTTCCAGAAGGCCAGGACGCTGTCCTGAAGGCACACTGTCAAAAGAGAAAGGCCATGTGTATCAGTGCTCAACGGTCTGTATACCTGTCAGCTTGCGTCATGTTGGGATTTTTTCCCTTTAAAGGTAAGGAATTTTCAATGAAATGTTAAAAAGGTCTCACTCAGAATCACTTCTATTTCTTTACACAGACAGTACAAGACCAGTCTAAAAACTTACCAACAGTTCCGATGCAGAAGTCAAAGCTGAGCTCAGATGCTAGCTTCTTGTTGGACTTCAGTCTGCCCTGAAGATTAACAATCTTCAAATTTTCTGTTGAGAAAAATAGTAAAAGGCTGTAAGAATGATAGAACACAGCTACTTACATCTGGATTGTACAAAAGCTGAAGGCACAGATTGTGGTCAAAGCTGAAGAAAAGAAATTGTACTTACGGTCCAAACACACCAACACTGTGTCTCTCTCCAGCTGGGTGACATGGATTGCATCCACCTGTTGATTAGCTGTGAGAAGAAAAGGTACAACAGTAACAATACTGTTCTTTAACATCCCCAGCAACGTACAATGTACAACGTGAGGCTGCACTGCATTCTGTGGAGGCTCCAGTGAATAGACAAATTGCAGACAAAGTAGTTTCTGGAGAAGTCATTCGTTTCACCACAAAACACACTACATCCGAGTACATGTCTGACTTACTTGTTCCCATCTCTGTGAACCAGGAGGAGCAGGAGTTGAGGTTGATGGTCTCAAAGCGGACCACCTGGCCCGGCTCTGTGCCCTGGCTGATGGCCACACACACCAAGGGATACTCCTGCTCTGGGACCACCAGCATCTCAAACACCTTCAATGGGCTGGGAAGAGGGAAGTCAAAGTGCTGCCGCAGGAAGAGAGAGCCAACAAGAGAGCCAAGGGTTAGTGTCAGTGGTGTTCTGATATTTAAAGACGCTTTATTTTGTAGTATAGAACTAGAGACACTTTGCTACAGGTGCAAAGAGCTACACCTGTTTAGAAGTGTTACACTTATAAAAAAACTACAAAATGAACAACTTGGGTTTCAGAGCTCAGAAGCAATGGACAATTCTAGTTAATTTAAGTTATCCTAATCCTTCTTTCCTTGCACAGCTACATTTTTAATTCTAACAGGTGGGCTACTTTAAGGGGTGCGGTTTAAAAATTGCAACCAGGTGTGTGCAGCACCAGCATATTGGCACAATTCGCCCGAGACAGCTTCACACAACATGCTGGAAACTCGGGTAAACTCCCTCTGCAACATTACAGCAATATTGTTATCAGCTCGAGGTAGAACTAATCCATGCTGGTTACATAATAATAATAACATAATTTACTGCATTTAGCCGACGTGATAAAGCAGCGTTGGCTCGCCTGCCTACTTTTCAGTAACAACATAATTTGTGTATCTTTCGCTGGAGGCTCAGCACTGTGAGCACAGCTACATGTATTGGATGATAAACATCCATAAAACAGTGAATATCATAAATGTGATTGTTGCCACACTTTATAACAGTTTTACTGCAGTAAGTAATATTACTGTATGGATGGGTCTTCTACTGTGTTTTCCTGCGGCGTTATGTTGCATTATTGTATATTATGTGGTTCACGTATGTTACAGCGACTGAGACGTTGGAGAAGCTCTGTACATGAGAATCTGTAAAACCACAATAAATTTAAATTGAACGTTCTAAGCAAACAGCGGTAGATCTGTGCTAATGTTAACTGACTGCTTCTGCCATGCATCAAGGCTAGTATAAACAAATCGCTCCACATTTGATTTGTACCGTTACATAATTTCTTGCAGGCTAAGTCAACACTTTGACATAATACTGGTAGCACACAGGATAGTAATATGGGTTGAGTTAGCCGATGAAGTCATGTAGAAAGCCATAATTTTAAAACTATAGTGTATTCCACCAGATAACGTTAGCAACTAGTCGGTGTTAGCCGACAAGGTAACAATAAGCCTTTCCGATGTTGACTATTTTAAACAGACATTACCTGATTCTCGTTTGGCCTGACAGGCTTCAGCACATAAACCTTAATTGTTTTTTTGTATTATTTCGATGACTTTACGTTGGAGTCTGTGTTGTGCTGGGTGCCAGTTGTTTTATGGTGTTAGTGGACTGCATTTCATTAGCTGTGTTGTTTCTGAGTAGCAGAGTAGTGGGCTGTTCCAAGCAACAGAGAAAACAGGTATCTAAGTGAGGCTAAAGCCCATTGACAATATAATGCAGTAAAATTTTGATTTATTAAGACGTGATTTCATTCAAATAGCCCCTTTAAAGAAAAATATATGGTACAACCCTACAGCAAAAACATGTATTCTTACTTAGGACATTTGTGGAGGAACAGTGAATGTTGATGAGATAAGTATATAGCCAACTGACCTTGATGAGCATAAACCTCTGCATGGGCTCATACCACTGCAACAGGACAATCCCAGACTGAAGCGCTCCACACAAGTACTTGTGGCCTGTATAAGGATTTCTCACTGTAAAGTACAAAACACTGTCAAAAAGTGAAGTACGACTGAACTATCGAGGTCCTTTATAATTTACACAAATTTAAAACCCCACTCACATTAGTGCATGATAAGAAAAGTCATAGGGGCTTACAGAACAAAAACATTGCAGTAAAGTAAAGGGGAACACAACTGGTACAGAGATGTTCTTCAGTTTAATATGATAGAAGGATGAGTAAATAAAAAAAAAAGTGTTTGGGAGGGAAAGGCCACTCACCAATGCAGCACTTGTGACAGCCCTTTGTGTCGGGGATCTTAGTTGTCAAGGCAAACCTCCTGAGGAGAGAAAACAGTCAATCTGTTGTGACCACAGTCTTAAAAGAGCTGATGACGTCTAGAAACAGGGAAGTCGGCCAGTTATTCTCCTTTTTTCGACCACCGTTTTCATGGTGGTAGACAGTGAAGAGCACAAAAAGACTGCACAGCATGAGTGCAGAAAAGCAATTATGACCTTTTCACTGAAATGACACGAGCTGAAAGAAGAGACTAAGATTCAAACCAATAACTCCAGGCACGTTGGTCTCACCTAGGTAAGATTTTGTCTGGGAAGCGGTGAGTTGTGAACTGAGCAGCCAGGCCGGGCTTCTTCAGCTGCTCAAACAGCCCAATGAGATTGTGGGAGTACAGCTGGAAGGTTTTCCCTACAGCAGAAAACAGTATATTTAATCATCAGATTTCCAACTAAAAACAATAAGTAGTGTAGTAGTAATCGATGCGAGGAGTTAAAATATGTCATTTTAAATGTGACAGACAAGATTTGGAGAAATTTTTTTTAAATTAATATTTTAAACATAATTTCCCTTAACAGATGTCAGATCCCATAAAGAAGCTTTCACATGTAGAAAGGTTAGATGTGAACAGGGGTAAAAACAGAAGTGTGAAGATGATGTGAAGCATGATTACCTTCTGATGAAGTCAGTTAGTAGAATATCAAATCAAGCCAGGTGAGAGGAGGATGGACAGTGTCCAAGGGAAGAGGAGAAGAAAAAAGAGGTTAAGTATACAAAGGGGCAAACTGCTGAAGGTAAGACCGAATGCAGACCTCCTTGCTCAACTGTTAAACCAAGAAAAGGCTTTGGCGACCATGACAGCCAAACAAAGACAGTTTCATTTCAAATGATGATTTGAGTATTCTGACAACATCTAGCTAGTCTGTTATAATATATAAGAGAAACTACACATGCTTTTGCAGATAGTATAGATCATAACCTACAAAGTAAATATATCTGATTCAAAAGGACAAGCTGAAAGCCAGATATGTCACTCATGAATCACTGTGTTACAAGGACACCACTCATACAGAGGCTCTCTGATAGCAAACAAAAGCAACAGTTATTGTTGGGCTGCAGATATGGAGTGCCTGTCTTGCCCTCAGGGGCGGCCAGATAACACAGAACAAAGCAGCAGCGGGTTATGACAGTAGACAGTGAAGCAGGAGGACGTTATAAGTTCATCACTTACCAGATAAAGACATCAGGTTGTTGTTGATAACGTACAGCCATGTACATTTCCTCGGGAACAGCTAAATAGGGAATTAAACAAAGATGGCACAATGACCATATAGTCAGACATTAGTTTTCAAAAGATCATCAATTGACTGTTCACTCCCCTCCCCTGAACAGCAACTGTTCAGTCATAGCAACTGTATGTAGTTACAGTCAAGGCACTTTGCATGAAGCTTTAGTAAGAGCAGTACTCTGTAACCAAAGGGTTGGGGGTTAGTGTATTTTCCCCATTGCCTTTTCAAAACCAAAAGCACAACTTTTAATGCGTAAAGAATAAATTAAACAGTGAGTGTGTCTGCTCTGACATAAACTGCAATCATAAGCAAGTCCAGCTAACTAGCCTACTACCTACAGTAATAACCAGGCATTACTTCAATGGCCAAGGAGCACATCATAAACTAAGAGAGTTGCGTTTTCTAAAGACACTGGTTAGTCCTCATCCTAAAAACCCTCTTTCTTGTTTAAGTAAAAATTGAAATATCAGGCATGTGATTGGCAAAGGGCAAAAAAAAAAAAAGCAGGAAAATATACTGAGACCACCCGACACCACGATTAAACTGGCGAGCGGCTCTAACATGGAGGTAAAGCAGGACCCATGAAAATAAGTTATTTAATGGATGTGTTGCAGTGGGAATCAAAGACAAGGGTCTAATCCGCAACCGCTCTATAATAATTATTATTTTGTATTCATTTTTACCAAACTTCAACAGCTAAATGTGCAACATGAAACATGAAATAATTGAGTCTATAACTAAATAATGTAACTACTAACTTTCAAATTAGTTCAGTTGAAGTTAATAGATGATTTTTAATGAATAACAGACAGCAGCAAAGGTTGTTGCCTGTTTAAGACCTGGTGGCCTGACTGTTAAAGAAACACTTATATTCTTCAGGAAACTCAAACAGCTGATCAGTCTCTATCTGTTGGAAACTGTAGGAAAAGCGTGTGCGTGAGACGAGAACGACTGCGACAGTTTAACGGGATCACGCCAGTCACACAGAAGCCGTTACCATGGTTACCTCGCGGAACGCTTGTTTACCTGTCTGTTGATGAGGAGCGCAGAGCGACCCGTGTGAAAAGGCCTTATATAACCTAAACCTTGTCACAACCATTCACAAGAAATTAATTAAATACGTGCAAAACCTTTAACATAAGGACGACTTAAAAAGCAACCATTCACACAGCAAAGTGTATAGGCTACATGAGTGATCAATAGACAACAAAGTCAAAGTAAACATTAGACATAGCCTCTAACAAGCAATAATCAAAACATTCCCAATTAATCTGATCCTTATTGTCAACTCAGTGTTGGGCAAGTTACTCAGAAATAATATTACCTACTAGTTACTTAGCATAGGCTATAGACCAACTCCTTAAAAAAGTAATATTAGCTTCTCTACTTAAGCCCACTACTGGGTGATAGCCTATTATAACGCCACTCTCTCCCGATGAGTCCAAGCATCACTGGCAGCAGCGGCCGGAGTTTCTCTCTGAGTTTCACGTTGCTGTGTTGCTTTAGCTGATGCTTCAATTAGCCTAAGTATAAATGTAGAACTGTTCGCGGTTGAAAACTTTTTGCTCGTCGCACAAAGTTTACAACGGACGACAATGTTCTTTGCATCTTAGACTGTGACACAGTAATGGCAAATAACGTTACTTACAGCTGTCGAAAATAACTCTCTCTGTTAGGAATGTGGTTTTTGTGTTCATGTTTCCTGTTTAAGTCCGTTTTTGGTTCTGTCTTTCTCTGCGTAGTCTTTAGTTAGTTCTTAGCCCTGTGATTATAAGTTACTTAGTATCTGTCTTGTCTCGTATCTTAGTTCCTAGTTCGGTGTCTTAGTTCTTAGTCCTGTACATTAGTTCATGTCTTTAGTATTTACTCCTGGTCTGTGTTCTTCTGTTGGTTGTTATTTTGCCCCATGTCTGCCTGTCAAGTGTTCCGTCTGTTCCCCCAGTTATCTCTCTGCCTGCCTGTGTCTCGTCAGTTTCATGTCCCTCACCTGTGTTGCTCTCGCCCTGCTCGTTAGTCTTTGGTGTGTATATATGTTTGGTGTTCTCTTCAGTCTTCGTCCGGTCATTGTAGCGTTTAGACGCTCTGCCTTATGTTGTGGTTTTTCCTCGTCTTGCCCTGCCTGTACCCTGTTGTTCCTGCAGTTTTTGGATTACTTGTGTCACTGGATTTTCTGTTGGATTACCTTTTGTTTGGACTGTTTGTTTTGGATTCCCTGGACTCAGCCACTACATTTGTAAGTGAGCTCGCCTTTTATTGGTATTAAAACCCTTTGAACTGTACCTGCCTGTTCCCGTGTCTGCATTTGGGTCCACCAACCTTCTCCACACCACCCACACATAACACTCTCTCCCTGTTCTCCAGTTGTCCTTTAGCTTCTTGGCTAACAGCTGACTTTAATAACAAAGTCCAGTGCCGCTGAGCTGCAGCACGGTCGTGCATTCACGTCAGGGATGGTGCGTTCAGTAGCGGTCCGTTACTTGGATTAGTAACTGTAATAATACAGCTGTTTTGGAAATAGTAATCCGTAAAATTACTCTTTACTGGGAAAAGTAATTTTGCAGTAGGCCTATTACTGTCCAACACGTTACGTACCACTGATGCGCGAGAGCGACTGTGTAATCACTGCACGTGTGGAATTGGCAGCTGAGTGTAAACAAACATCCTTGATACTTAGAAAGCAAGAACTTTACACACGTGAACCTAGATCCTTTCCATTTCACTAGGCCAGGTCCTGTACCCCCCCCTTTTTATTTATTTTTGATACTCTAGTCCTCATCAATCCATATCAAGCTTATAATACTAGAACTGATAAGTTCAACAATACAATAGTGCAATAAAAGAACAATTCTATTTCTTTAATAAGTCATGTCTTCTACATGGATCATCAACTAGTGATCCTGCTGACTTTGAGCTAATGTTAACTTAAAAAGCTAGTTAGCTAATAAGTAATTATTTTAACAAAGACTGGTTATAATAATAATTATATATATAGTTATAATAATTTAGCTGCTGTTTACCTGCTCCATTGTGGCTTCATGCAGCTCATTAAGATTCAGCGTATAGATGCCATCCTCCGTCCCAAAGATTAGGTACTGATCTAGAAGGAAAAAAATATATATAAAATGAAGCATTGGCTTTAATAAAACATGTCAATTCTGCATGCTTGTGGGTGGACCACTCTTGTTGTATGAAGCTGTACCTTTGGTGTCTGGATGAATCCATGATGTGGCACAGTTGATCTTCAGTGGACAGCCATCAAATACTTTAGAGAAACAGGCTCCCATCTGAAATGAAAAGCAGCATGGCTCAGTTCAGGCAGCCTCTGGCACGGTGAAGCGCTAAAATGTCAGCCAGGGTTTAATGAGTTGGAGCTAGAGCTGTGCCGAGCAGGAAACCACAAAGCAGAAATCTCTGGTGGACCCCAAACATCTACAGAATGTATAGCAGCAGTGTAGATATGGGTTTAATAACAGTGTCCATGAAACCAGGCCAGCAGGGAAGACGAGTCTGAAGGACAATGTAGAGGATTCACTCACCAGTACTTTTGGAGTGGGTGGCAGACCATTGATAGCGGGTTTCTAAGTAGGAGTGGAGGACAGAAACAAAATGATGTAGATGCAAAACACAGACAAAGCAACAATAATTAGTTTCAATTTAGCTGCTTACTTTAGCTCCAGGCTCAACAATGAGCTGAACAAAAAAACAACAACAATATGAACTGTTGTCTATTGTGTGCTGTCAAAGTTAATTAAATGTTCAACATAAGTGGATTCCAAATTTCCATCTTTAACTGTTAGTGTTTGGATCTGACAAGGGGAATAACATATTTGAGGTTTCAGTGCAAAGCCAGCCAGCTAGTTGGAGACACTCCACATATAAAATATAGGCTCTTAGACCACAGATGACATTTTCATCATAAAACCCACTGAAACTAAAGATGAGAAGTGTGGCTGTCATGATTGAAATACATATTGTAAATGTAATATGTTGCTGGAATATCTTTAGACTCACAGGGAATTCCTTTTTCTCCTTCCGTTGCTGTTGGTTTGGCGGTGGCTTGGAACTGTCTCCATTCACACCGTCATCCGAATCATTATCTGTCATGAGAGAGCAGGCAGATGAAAATTACATTAATCACACTGTCAAACATGCAGAATCTAAATCCAAACATTAGACACATTTACATCAGGCTGCCTTACCTTTACATTTAGATTTACTGAGAGCTTGTAAAATTAAAAACAAGTGGTCATTTAGAGAAAACTATGAAAGGGATGTGGACAGGTTATTGTACATAACTCAGACACTACAAGTTAGGGAAGAAATGCTGAGGCTCACCAGGATCAGAGGCGTGAGACAAAAGGCCGGGGCTGCTGACGCTGGCAGAGAGGAAATCTGAAGACGAGTGCTCGACCTTGGTGCCCTGCTCAGGTGTGCTCTGTCTGCGAACAACCTGGCTTGCTCCGTTCTCGGAGTTAGGGAACCTCCGAACTGTCACAGACCTCTCATCATTAAGGCCAAGCTCCTCTGATGAGCTGTTTAATCGTGGCTGAGAGGGCATGGGGATAGACAGTTTGGTGTTAATTCAAAACATGCTTCAGTACATACACTTCTAACCTGGATTCTAATTGTAAGATCTATACAGTGGAAAATATTTTATAAGTTGGGCTCTCACCTTTGGGGGCAGAGGAGGAGGAAACCCTGGCTTGAGGGTTGACCTGAAATCAAGTTGTTTTTTTATTTTATATTTTAAACTAGTAAACTAGAACAATGAATGTTTTGCCCTGATACTGATATCACTCACAGCTCTACTTCTTCAAAGGCATCTTCAAGATGGGCGATGTGTCCCCTGCAGGAAACAAGCAGTAATCAGTGCGGATAATAAGACTCAGAGAGTCTTAATGGTGCAAATGTTAATGTAAAATCCTTCTTCAGAGATAAAAAACTCTAAGGAGAAGAATGGGGGGTGTATATGTTCTATGACTGAACCCTAGTGAGCATCATGGGATGGAAACAGGAAAATACATTTCTAGAGCTGTATAAAAGTATTTTTTGTCTTGCTAGACAAGACTTTATACTTCAGACATCTCTTGAGGTCTGTCATGACTTACTCTGATTTTAGTTTGAAAAGGACTAAATCAAGGTCTGCAGTGAGTGTTTCAGAATTTTATATGCCATCTCTTTATTCATCCATCCATAAAACTAGAATCAACCCAAGTAATGCAACTTTTACTAAGTTCTTTGGATAGTGCCCAAGGTATTTAAAGATTGTTTTTTAAAAAGCAATGGACATTATAGTACCGCCTTGACCGTGCAGAGTTAAGTCTGAGCAAACAATAAAAATAGGTTGCTGTTTATTTATTTTCCTGTCTCTTTCTACATCAAACTGTTTTACCTGCCTGCATATCTCAGACTCATGTATGCAGTTGTATGCACAGTTTGGATCTACAGCTATTATCACACCACACATGGTGAATGGAGGGGTGTCACAGAGGGTGATTTGTGGACATGGCGGGCACTAAACTGCACTGCAAAAAAGGGTGGGGATATAGTGAGGAGGGGAGTGGAGTGGAGTGGATGGCATAGGGTGCTACAGTACACACTGTGTTAGTGTTACCGTTGGAACAATTCGTCCTCAACGCTTTTGAGAAGGCTCCTTCAAGGGACAAGGAGAGAGAGAGAGACCGACAGCAAAGAGAGGACAGAGAGAAGTGGAAGGAAAACAGTCAAAAGACACACGGACAAGTGAGAAGGAGCACGCCAAAGCAACATTTCATACTGCAGATGGGGAGAGTGAGTTCATGCACAGACAAAGGTTAGCTCTAGTGAGTAACAGGTTAATGTGAGAGACAGTGAGGAGCATCCATAAGTGTAAACAATGGACAACAGATTACAGAACTCACTGACTGTTGTTAAGACAGACATGCTTTAGACATGTCTTTTTATCGTTGTTTATCTGCATTGTGTGCTTTTAATATTAACAGAATCTACAGAAGTAGAACACATAATAAAATAAATTTTAAATACTGTTTGTTTCTTTTCTCTCAATGAATCTTAAGTGATGCGTCCATCTAATAAATTAGCCAGAGAGAGAGAGAGAGAGAGAGAAGCACTTCCTGTGACAACAGTTTCCATGGATTACCTGGTTGTTATTCCTCCCTCTGCAAAGGGACTCCAGGGGGAAGGGAAGTCATTATCTTTATTCACATCCTGTGGAAAGCCACACATGCACAAGAATAGAATTTCTAAAAACCGGCATTTAAATAAAAAAATTGTGGATATACTTTTACTTTTTCTACACGCACTTAAAATGACTTGATTACAAACAGAAAGTTGTACTTGAATAGTTGTACTGATTAAACTGAATATGATCATCACCATTTCAGAATGAGCCTCCGTTTCCTTCCGTAGTGGTGGTTCAAACTGGACTTTGTCAACTGTGAATTAAAAAAAACTCAAGTCAGTTTTTTAAATGTTTAATCTTGCACACACCTTTGGCACTAGAGGGCATCAGTGCCCAACACTTTAAGACACACAAAGCCCTGGGAGAACCACCCATTAGTTGCAGGAGCCTTCGAAATCCCTCTTTTGGGTCCATTCTTAACACAAACACATGTAAGAACGAACCAAAATCAGATCAGCTGCTTCCACTACAATGTACCTGCCAAAATACCTTTACTGATTTATTATGCTACTATGTGAACTTTTGGTCTGGAGTATAAAGACTAGTCGGTCACCAAAGACAAACACAGATTACACTTGACACTAACCAGATCTGTTCACTTTAGGGAAATATTGGTAAGAGAGCAAGAATTACACACAAATCATGGAAAAGATTCTTCTTAGTTTATGTTTGAGGTTACATTCTTTCAAACAGTTGATGCCATAGAGGAGAATGATTTGGTATCCAGTATAAACATGGTGTGATCCTGCTGTAATTATAAAGGCGAAAGAAATCAACCAACCTGCCAATAAATACTTCCACATAATCAGCTCCTCATTAACAAAGAAACCTTTTATTCAAGAATTCAGACCACAGCTTTTTTTGGTGCTTAAGTTAAGCTGATAACATGGAGGTGCTGCAGCATTTAAAGGTACAGTGTGTAAGAACTCAAACTACTTTCCACCTGTGGAACTTATACGCCAACAAATTAGGGTGCAGCGTATCACATATCGGGTCATAACTGCTGTTAATTGCCTTTAGCTAGTTAGCTCAGTTAGCCATGCAGACATCTTAGCGGTCCTATTAGCTAACTGAGTCCGAGCGGGCAACAGAACCAGCAGCCTCTCAGTGATCACAGCCGGAGCTGGACCAAACACAGCCTCCAAGAGTGACAGAAGTCAGTCTGACAACAGGGAATGCAATACCGAAGTGATTTACAGGGTTTCTAAACAGACTCTGACTCTGGGAACAACAAAGGCACAGAGGGTTCAGGGGGGACAGGAGAAGCTTCAAGTGGGAGAGGAGGCTGGGCATCACAGAGGCAGTGATAATGTGTAGGACCAGAATATTTTCACAACTAACTCGTTAAATAATGGTTTAATTTCAACCAAACCAGAGCTGGTGATTGTTGAAAGAGTGGAAAGACTAACCATAGTGGCTTGGGTGAGTTTAAATTTTTCTGTTTCTGTTGAGTTTGAATGAAGTGTGTTTCAAGATGAGTTAACAAGGCTATTCAGTCGGTGAAAGTGAGAAACTTTAATTCAGAAGGTGTACAGTTGTATTTTTTTATAAGGAAAATAGGTGTAAGAATATTTCCTTTCTTGGCATTTTGTGAGTTGATTTTGTTTATTTATTATAAGCTAAGACAGCTTGTGTATTGTAACAAACTCGCCGCTTGTACACATCTTTCAGCTGACACTACGGTTCCTGAGATTTGGTATCACACTATATCACCTCCAGGCAAGTATTATTTGGAGATGGGACGCGCCGGGGCTAGCTGGTTAGCATGCTAACTTCAGTAGAAATCTCAACACAATACATAGATGTCTTTGACTAGTCAGACCTGTTACTTCTGTACAATCTGTTCTGTACATTCTGACAATGTTAGTTTGTTTTTGAATGTTTTAAATGCTCTAAATATCTTAAATTCCTACACATTGCAACTTTAAAACACCAATAACAGTGAGGTGGTGAGGTACTAAGAGACAAAATGGTGAGCTTTTATAGAGCTCACCTGTTTAAATTATGTTACGCATAATTAAGTACGGGCTGCCTTGAGTGAAAGGTGGTTGCCACCCACTAGGTGGTTAAGCAACCAGGCTTCATTCAACACACCACAGCTCCACCTGTTTGCCCAGTTTTGGATTAGTCAGAGTTGGGCACTGCCAAGGAAGCAATGGCCAGAGCAGGCAGGAGCAGACGTCAGCGGCTCTTCAGAAACCTATGGTGACGTCATGTTTTATACAGTCTATGGGCGAGACGAACTTCCTTATTAGAATATGATTAGTCATTGTAATGTAATTTTAGTCTAGTCAGTCTAACAGCAACCAAGATGTCACAATGTCCAAATTATTCAACCTTATTAAAGCTTAATACACAGTAAGTAGCCACCCCATGCAGAGGATCTCACCTTATTAGTGCCACTAAAATCTCAAACACAGCGTTCTGTTATGTGCTACAATTTGATCCTATTTCTCAGGAAGTCTTAGGAGTGAGCTAGGGAATTATGCAAACACACACTGTCTCACTACACTGTCACTAACCTGCATCCCCCCTGTGTCCCTCAGTGAAGCTAGGACTTGAGCATGGCCCTCCTTGGTCTGTCCCATAGTTTGCTTTATGTAGGAGGGAAAGTCAAATGTAATTGTGAGAAATATAAATAAGACTAAACACGAAGTGCATCTGGTACAAACAATCACAGTACGAACGAGCACAATACAGAATGAAGCACAGCACATGTCGCTACAATTAAATACAATGAACATCCAACAGAGACACATATCGAACCACTGGACTGGCATCAACCCAAAATTATGAAATGAGAAACAGTCACACTTCTGACACAACAGGCACATCACAGCGCTCAACTTTATCTACAACAACTTCCCTGAAGGGTTGCAAAATACCATGTTTACACAATCTATCAAGCTGGATTCTCGACCAAATTCAGTACCGTCAATTGGTGACTGAAAACCAAATTCCTAAAAGAAACCTTTCTGACCCCTTCAGATAACCTATTTCACATTATTCATTGAGAGAAAAATGTGGGACAGTTAAAGCTATTTGTAAATAACACACTACACAGAAATAGTTGTATGAAGATGGATTCTACTACATCCACTTTCTCTTCCGTGAATCCCCAGGCTATTTTTATACACACTACCACATGCTGTGTTTTGGAAAAGTGCCAGCTACTGCTGCCGGATTACTGGGATGACCCTCAGACAAGCTGCCGGACCTCTATCAACCTAACCAACCACGCTGACTGACATGCTGACCAATCAAAGGAGGGTTCGGGGGTGGGGGGTGGTCTTTGCGATGGGTTATGGCTTTTTGTTCACTTACAGTCTATCTCTGAGCGTGTCCTCTCAGCTCTGGCGTGTTTGTTGGTGGAGCGGATGGTGTGTCTGACTGCAGAGATGGGCTGAAACAAAGACAGAGAGAGATTGATTAAAAGAAAAGGAAATAGGTTTTGCCTTTAGGATTTATTATTTTTATTAAAATATCTAATATATCCGTGCAAATAACACTTGGCCTATAGCGTACACTGGTAAGTTACTGTGCTGTCGCTGTATTTACATTGCGACAACTCCCAGTCGGTTTTCCGCTGCCACAGCCGCTTTTAACTCCCGTGTTACATTCAGTAACAGTTCCAGCTCATTATTTGTCCATACAAAAATTCTTCTGTAACTGCGGGATAAACCATCTGCTTCATGTTTACATCGTCACGCGCATGCCCAGTGTACGTGAACGGCCACTAGATGTGCGTTTTCAGTCGTTTTAATGTAGACGGAGATAAACTCTGATGCGCAGCTAAAACACTGGTGTGGACGGAGATCTTATTCATTTTAAAACTCCGTTTTTAAACTAAAACGGAGTAGTATGGATGGGGCCTTAGAGGAACACTTAGAGGACAAGACACGTGGGTAAAGTGTCATAAAATTATATAACACTAACGTTGCATTGCCTTGAGATGTTTATCTTTTGAAATAATCTCTAGAGAGAAATTTTGTATGTCAAGTTAAAACTGAAGTGAGAGCTACTTTTTGTACTGCGTCTATGGATCATGACATTATTATGCATCCCAGGGGATGTTTGTTTGCAACAGGCTCCACTACTTGCAGTCAATAGGCTTCGGGGGTTATTCATTCATGGTGGCCAAGACAGTGCTACTGCTGTCAGGGGAAGAAAAGCACAATGGTCTTTTAAAACTCACTGGTACCACCTCTTTGGCTGCCACATAGATGTGATGTTGATACCCGTTGGAATAATAATGTCGAAGGGGAGAATCGAGAAGAGGGGGAGGGGACATTTTAGGGGAACATGAAAAAAGACTTTAGAGAAGCTTACCTTTTATCGGTCATTGCCAAGTTGCTGAAAATACATACTGTGCTAATATTTACATTCACAGCTGTTCAAAAGTCTGTTCTACTATAACAAGACAGTCAAAAGCATCAACAATACATTTTCCTATTTCCAGGTATAGACTTTCTAAAAGGTTGTTGTTTATGTTAATGTATTGGGTTAGGTAATAATGAGCGGGACAACACGCGATAAATGTCTATGTAAGTGCTGAAAACAAGTATAATATTATAATTATTTTAATTATGGTGAAAATGGACAATATCTGGTTTTACAGATATTTGTCATGACACCCAGCTTGAAACTGGGCCAAACCCAGACAAACTGGGACATTTGGTCACTATAGTCTATATCTTTGATCACTTCTGTGTAGGCTATGCAGACTTTTAATTTCATTCTTAAATTTCTCAACAAAGAATTTCCCCCAGTCTCGGTGTTATTGACATTATGGAATCAGACATCACCTCAAGGTCATCGTCGTCCACCTCACTGTAATGCTGGTGGTTGTCTGGGTTGTTCATCTTATCTAGGAGGTCAACAGCAAGCCCTCTTGTCAAACACGTCTGGGACACATACACATGCTGCAAGAAACAATAAGGCAAGTTACAAAAAAAACTGGTGCATAATTTAATAATAACAGTTTATACTAGCAGTCTGATATCCCTAATCTCACATCCAACGTCCATATAAACTGGAACATCAAAATCCCTGCAGAACTGGATATCAAAGACCTACTTTCACTGTTATAGAGTAATTAAACCGTCTGTATTAATCATCAGATTCCTGAACCATAAGGAGCAGACACCTTTCCTCAGAGACATGCACTGTGTTAATAATAATAATAATAATAATAATAATAATAAGAAGAAGAAGAAGAAGAAGAAGAAAGAAGCACCTGAACTGTCCATTTCTTAAAAGATATTTGGTCTTGGTGCATGCACACAGGATGAAGCCTCAGTATTCTTCCTTTTGAGTGAGGCTTCGTTGTCATTTTTAAGGAATTTACCATAAAACTTCAGTTAATAGCCGAGTCCCAAATAGCCGCCTACCCCGTTTACTGACATGGTCAGGGAACTCATTTTGACAAATAAACGCAGGTCTTGATTAGATGCTTGGTCTGGTCAGAACCACTCAGAAGATCAACTGAGATCTACTTCTTTGTCGGGTTTCATAAATGGTGAATGATATTCTAACTAAAGGAACTGTAAAAGACAGGACACAGACTTTTGAGACTTAGCTAACATGCAAATTTTCTATTGTGAAAAGGTTCAGGCTAAAAAACTGCAATACATTATTTGTGGAAAACATTTCAATCTTCTACCATACACTGTCTATGATATGTCAGAGATAGCTAGATTTAT
>NW_024041039.1:9730818-9763012 GCF_014851395.1 Micropterus salmoides
GGTGGCAGCCAGCAGGACTCCGACACTTTGCACAGATCTCCCACCACGTGGACGAAAGCTGCCTTTACACTTGCGTTGCCGTGGCTGTGATGGTGGTGGCCATGCCCCCAACGTTTGTCCTTCTGCAGCTGGCTGGCGGGAAAGCCGTGACTGTGGCCATGTGAGGCCCCAGACTGATGGAGAATCAGGACCATCCTTAAAAAAAAAAGAAGGTCATAATTAGTTTTAGAACAGCGTCTGACTGCTGCTGACCACCCTCTAAACAAAATAATCCTGATGGTGAGCTCATGGTACTCACAGGACATTGACCGCCACAGCGCAACCTGAAGTTATCAGCATGATCTGACTGTCGATGTCGTAGTCTCCGTCAGTGATCCTCTGAACGGCTGATATGACCAACATTGCTGTCAAAGCCCAGATGGACATGACTGACAGCAACATGCCCAGAATCTCTGGTTAACACAACAAGTGAGAGAGTCATACTACACACATAAATATTATACATTATATAGAATTAATTAATTTAAATGTGGTATAGGGCAAATACTTTTATTCATGATACAGTTGTCGTAAAGCAGATTTTGTAGTCTAGTTGATTGAAAATGATGAAATAATTTATTTATAATAAGTGTATTAGGTTTAACTATCTAGAAGCTCAGTGACCACAAAAATATTAATACGTTTTAGGAAGCAGTACAGTTATAAGATGGCAAAGTCACCTTTAATATCAAATAAACAGGAAACTGTGAAAGAGCTGTGGTCTGTAAAGGAAATTATTAAGAGGCTTGAAAAAAAGCTTCATTCAGCAAAAACTCAAATATTTCAAATCAAAGAAATCCTAACATCACAGTATTTATTGAACCAGCTGTAAAGTACATTTTTCAACACAAAAGGTCTAAATTTTATGTTTCAACCCCTTCTCTACACTGGGAAATACTGACTACTTTATTTTTGTAGGCATTAAAATAGTCAAATTTAAATATACTGAGTGTAAAGATACTTGAATCAGCTTATGAAATTCCCGACACGCATTTGTTGGTTTAAAACAGCAGATTCAAACTCCCCTGGGTTGCTCAACTCCCCAATCTCACCTGCTCGATGCCACCCAAAGGTCATGTCGTGTGTCTGAGGCCTGGATGACAGCCACAGAGAGAAGATGCTGATCATGATGCTGCCAAAATCAGTCAGAAGATGTGCTGCATCTGTCATGATGGCCAGACTGCCAGCTGCGTATCCACCTGCGGAGAGAAGAAATCCCTGCAGACTGTCAACAGAAGATGGTATGTATCAGTGTGAATGTGTGTGTGTGTGTGGGGGGGGGTTGTATTACTATATTCAAGTGGTCCAATAAGATGAAACTGAGTTTATATTTTCAAAACAAGTCCTTTTTAGCTAATAAGAGATTTCAGACATTTTTTGCCTCAGTTTGACCATTGTATTGTACTTGCACAAGTACAAATTTGAGGTACTTGCATTAGTATTTCCATTTTACTTTACACTTCTACTCAGAGGCAAGTATGGTGGTTTTCACTCTACTACATTTGTCTGACATCTTTAATTACTCTTCAGATTACAATTTTCCATACCATGCATCTTCACAAAGCTGAAAACATACGGTAAATGGTCTGTATTTATAGTCTTCCGACCACTCAAAGCGCTTTTACAATACAGTACGTTACTTTCACAAACATTCATACACTGAGCTCGAACGGAAACTAATATTCACATACATTCATACACCAGCAGCCATACATATGTACATATAGTATCTATGTATTGCACCTGGTCAAATTTTAAAAAAATTACTTTGGTAGTGTCATCTATAGGAGTGATCATATCTTACTTTTTTCTTTAGATGCAAAGTAGCAAGAAAATATATATATATAGCTCTCAGATAAAGTTAATGGAGTAAAAAGTTCAATATGTACAGTAGGCCTACAAGTTCAGTAGTTAAAAGTAGTTAAGTTACTTTCCATCACTGTGACTTTTTCCTAAAGCACATTACAAACACCAAACAGGATCCCTTTTCATTGTCTAGCTAGTATTTGATAAATTTATGACAGCTGAAATCAGTTTTTCATCTCACCAATCACCTCTCCGGTCATGAAAACAAGACTGACAGCGCAGGCGATGAGAAGCTTCCTTCTGGCCAAACATCTGGCGTCACTTTCAGCCCTTAACATCACATTCGTCTCCTGGCAGAGCCAGTCAGGCTGCCCCAGGCCTTCCACACTGGAGGCATCTTCACTAAAATCTGATGGCGAGTCTGAATCATTTTCACCAGGAGAACTCGTCCTGAGAGGAGACAAAAACTAACAAATTATCTTTAAAAAACAAAAGTTAGAAAATGATTAAATATGTATATTAGTAAATTAAAAACCATCTGTGCTGACACATATGAGATAATAAAAAAATTACAACATACCATCTTAAAGGCTCCAAATGAGTCTCAATCAGATGTTGTTTCTCTGACTCTGTTGATAAGTCCATATGTTCAGTTCACTTCATTCCCTAATGTTTAACTACTGTTTAAGTGAATCTCACAATCTGGTCTAACGTGTTATCTGACAGGGGTGGAGCACAACAGGAGCCAATGGCAGGTTACTGAGCCCAGAGCCACTGGTCACTAACAGCAAACTTAAAATTACGAGACAACTTTATGATATTTCCAGTATCACCCAAGTTTATTTGATCAGACAACATTAATTTAATGTTTAATTTAATTTAAAACAAACAGTTTGAAAACATGAAAAAAATTAAAGAATGAGAAAATACCAGAGAATTTTGTGATGATATAACTAAATATATAGGTTAAGTTTTCTTATCAAACATTTCAAACCTGAAGAAGAACAAAAAAAAACAAAAAAAAAACATTTAATCCCACTGCAATGTATTCTGGCACATTTAAATACATTTCTGGGATTGTTTAAACTTTACATACATACACAGGGCTATCTGTGTATGTATGGTTACCGAACAAAAACAGATCAATGCTAATAATAATGCACATATACTGTTGAATTTGTACAAAATGCAAACCCTTTAAAACACAAACCCAACCTCCACCCAGCAGAAATAAAAAAATATGTAACATGATGAAAGGTGACATAATTTAAGGCATTATCTTAATATACACTCATTTTGTCACAAAACTTCCAATCAAAAATACACCTCTGAATTTACACAAAAATTATTTCTGAACGATTTCTGTATAGAGCGTGACATTGCGATACATACATGCAATATATCATGTCATATACACCACAGAGAGATCAATGTCTTTGAAATACGACCTTGACACATCTGGAGCACATCACCAGGATCAAACAGGAAAATCTGGCAACAAATGAATCTCTCTTAGTTGTCTTGTATAGTCAAGTGAAGCAATAATTTGTTGGTTTCAGCATCAAGTTTAGTGTTAGGAAAAGCATTTAACAAAATAGATGATTTGTGGGAGCTTTATCAATACCTGACAAAAAATTATTTGCCCCCTTGTGTTTTCACACTGTGAAGTAACTTTTTTGTGCAGATACAGCAAACAGTACCACCCGTCTCTCTTCAAGAAATAGTTCCATATATTGGAAAGTGCACTTATTCGCATAATTTACAACAGTTAGATGAGAAGATTGATGCCACTCTTGTGTCTCGGTCATGTTAGTATGGAGCTGCAGCCAGGAGGCAATCAGCTTGGCTTAGCATTAAGAATGGACATAGGTAGCCTGGCTCTATCCAAAGTTCAAAAATACACCTATCAACACCTCTAAAGCTCACTAATGAACATGTTCTTCTTTCTGTAGATCTGGTTTTAAGGAGAATTACATGCTGGAACTATTTCTTGACATCCATCTGCCCAGTATTTCTGTGGAGGGCGTCTTTCGACTATAACGCAGGTTCGGAACTGCACTGTGACCACCAACCTTCAGAAAGATAGCATTAGAGGTTCATTTTTGAACCAGACTAGCTTTCCCCCCCTTGCTTCTAGTCCCTATGCTAAGCTAGGCTAATCACCACCTGGCTTAAGTGCTATTCTTAATGCCATGTTCATGTCAAAGAGGAGTTACCACAATTACCAGTTTCCAACAAGTAGTGGGATTTTTCTGAAAGCTACCGTAACTCCAGGAAGCAAATTTTATGGGCGATGGTAGGTGTATTTTTAACTTTAGACAGTCACGCTTGATTTTTTCCCCTGAGCTCAGCTAATTAGCTTCTGGCTCCAGCTTCATACTGGGGGTACTCAAAACACAAATATGGACCTCTCATGTCGCCAGTCTTTTGTTCAAGGTGATTTAACTAAACTTTTTGAACAAACTTGAGTTGTTCAATGACGTGAAGAGTCGAAAGTCGACAACATGGGAATCTCATCTAACTTTCAGAAAGAAATTAAAAAAGCATCTCTCTCACAATGTTGAATTATTCCTGTTATGCCATTGTTACTTTATTCATTCTCATTGGGCTATTTACAGGCTTTCAGCCAAATATGCAACAGTGGACACAGTTGACATCCAAACATTTAAAAAACATATTATGTCACAACATACTTTACATGAGGAATATGAACGGAAATCTACATCAATTAATTGATTTAATGCCTTTATTTTGCTTCTACAATATGTATCTATGTGCACAATGAGTAAACACCTTGTAAGTCTCCAAAGCTGTGTTTCGACCAAAGGAATGCCAGGACTAGGAACCTTTGGAGGAACTCGCTGCTTTTCCACCGAAGGGACCAGGGTCTAAATTTACGATTACGGCAGATAATGAATCTCCTTAAAAATCCCGTTCCTCTGGCAGGCACACACAGATGAGTGCAGCAGATGATCTGCAGCTCTTGTCGGCTGGAAATGTTTAAATAACCTCGCGATTTTATTTTTGTGTTGCTTTCTCTGTGCTGGAGTTATTTTAAGAACTTTATGGCTTTATCCAGTTTGTTATTAAATGTGTAACAAACTTTATCGTATGTCTCTCCATTATACTCCCACACAAAAAAGCTGTTCTAATGGTCACGCATAGCCTATAGTTTTTCATTATATTCCAATCAAATCTGATGTTCATTTATAAATTTTGCTCATGGATATTGGTTACAAACAATGATGCCTGTGCATCGCTTTGTACGGCGTGTGGGCCTACAGCCTATGTCATTGGTTAATTTGCCTAATCTTCGCAGGTCTTTAGACCACAGTGGAAACGCACAAAACAGTGGGCTGAATGAACTTTTTAGTTCCTTGAAAAGAGATCTGGTGCCTTAAAAATCCCGGGTACTTTTGGTCGAAACGCGGCTCAAGTGGTTGGCATCTAAATATCCATTAAAAAAATATTTAAAACATTTCTGACCCAAAAGCCACCTTGAGCAGACATTTTCTCAGACCAGAGCGGCAGCTGTATTATTTTAAATATTAAGTTTAATTATTAAAGTGCACGTAAAAAAGAATTATTCCAGAGCTTTGTCACTGCAGTCCAAATACTGCCCAATATTCAAAAATAAAAGTAAAAAAAATAAATAAATATGAAAATGGTTCACAGACAAACCCATTGACACTATGGCACAATCAAATCGCTGCTTGATTCATTTAAACAAATTAGCCTCTGAGATGAATACATTTTCTGTTTCAACGACATTCTCTGAGAAAAACAAGTACATTCAACATTTATACTCATCATCAGCCACTTTGAAAATGATCAATACATCTTCTGATGATGAAACGCAGCCCAGACTCTGAAATTCTCCACTCACTCATTCCTCAGCCGACTGAGCCCGCTCGGAGGTGCTGCTGGCTGGCTGAACCACAATTGGTACATTTTTACCTGGAGGTGTGAAAAAATAAAAAATAAAGACAGCTACAGTTTTTATACTTTTATTTATTTCTCAGAAGCAGCAGAGCTGCTTGCTTCAAATGAAAAAAAGAAGAACCTTGTTTATATCAACAGAGAAGATTTGTTTTTCAAATGGAGAGCAAAAAATATTAGTTTAAACTGAGATGAGCTGACATTTTTTACAGCACTTCAAGCAAAACTGACTACCTGATTAATGGAAAGAAATGATAAATTAATCACTCATGAAAAGAATGTTAGTTGCAGCCCTAAACACAGCGGCATCCACCATTAATGCCGCCAAGTTAGACACTATTTAAGGACCACTTGTTTTATCTTTATTTATCACTATGTATTTGTTACCATATAATGTGTGTGTAGTGTTTGTGTACCACTACACTCTCCACTCATGGTGTCTCATTGGAAGGCTCCTAAACATGATAAATGCATTTCTCTGTTTAATAATAGCTGCAAATTAAATACCTTTGGATGGATATTTTCTTGATTATTTTTAATTTAGTCTATAAAATGTCAGACAGTAGTAAAACATGGTCTTCCCAAGGTGACATCAATGTCTTATTTTGTCCGATCAAAAGTCCAAAACAATCAGAGGACTAAAACGCCAGAAAATATATACAGTTGAAAAGTTGGAACCAGTGAATCTTTGGCATATTTTAAGATATTTTGTGGAAACTTTATAGACAAAGAAATTAATGGAAAGAATTATATACAAATGAATTGATGAAAATCTTTGTTAGTTGCAGCCCTACTAGATAAAACAACGGAACATAAAAGCCTAGAAAAATAAAGTAAAATTTTTAAAAAAGAAGAATATAGTTGATTCTCGTGTTGCTGAAACAAAACAATAGCTTAAGATAAAATAAGCTGCACAAAAGACTTAAATCAATAGCTGTTGCACATTTTTGTTTTTAGTAGCTTCCATAAAGTGACGTCACTCAGATCAGTGGTTCTCAAACATTTTGATGTGAACCTAACACCATGCATTAAAGAGTAACGCTACTGTATGCATATGGTTTATAACATTTTTTTTAAATTGACGGACACCAAGAGGCTTAAAACTACTTCCATATTTGAGAAAATGCGGGTAAAAAGGTTGATAACATTTGTATAGTAGAAATATGCCTTTTTCCTAATTCAGATAAATCATGAGTAAATCACTCACTTCTGAAATGATCTCCCAAATCCAAACTCCCAGATTGGGAACCACTGCTCTTGATATTTAGCATTTTAGTATACCATTTATAACATTGTCAACAGTGATAAGTGTAAGCAAGCAAAGATATGAACAAATAATAACGGTCATCCTGGACTTGTAGAAAGGTATTAATACAGTTAAGTAAAATGTTAGTACATGATTTGTCCAATACACAGCTCTAGGTCAGTGGTTTTAGAAGCCAAAACATGAACTCCTCCACGGTGAAACACTTCAAATTGTGACAGATAAGTAAAGCAGCGCAGTGCAGCAGTCAGTGTGGCAGTGAGTGTATATTACTATTAGATTACAGCAATGCATCTTATTTAATAAGATCGTGATATGTTTGTAGCGTCCTGTGAAAACCACGTATCATTAAGAAGTCAACTTTTCATGAGCTCAGAAACCTTCAACATAACCAAATCTGGAGATACATAGTTTTCACTGGGCAGGAAGGGGGTGAAAAGAAACTAGTAACTAAAGCTGTCAGTCACATGTAATGCAGTAAAAAGTACAATATTTGCTTTCAGTTGCATCCTGGATTTGTAGGAAGGTATTAATGCAACTAAGTAAAATGTTAGTATGTGATTTGGAAAACACACAGTGCACGCTGGTGTTAGAAGCCAAAACATGAACTCCTCCACGGTGAAACACTTCAAGTTGTGACAGATAAGTCAAGCAACGCAGAGCAGCAGTAAGCTAAGACTTTACTTGAAGAGGTGACAACTTTACCTGATATGTCAGTGGCGGCACTAGCGCTTGGCTGAATAATTATTACATCGTCTCCTGCTGTGAAAGACAATTTAACACTGAGCAAACCCACGCATGTTTTTCCACAAACAAAATGACTCAACTCACTGTCGTGGCTAGAAACACAAAAAGGACGCTCTACATTGCTATGACCACAGAGACACAACATTTAAGGGAATCGTTCGACATTTGGGGAAATATGCTTGTTCACTTTCTTTCTGAGAATTAGAGGAGAAGATCAACACCATTCCCATATCTGAATGTTAATTATGAAGATGGTTGATTAGCTTATCTTAGCATAACGACTGAAAATAGGAGGAATAAGCTAGCCTGCCACAGGTAACAAAAATCCAGCTGCCAGAACCTCCAAAGCTCAGTGATGAACATGTTCAGCAAAGGTTTCTCCTCCACCTCATCAATATTATTGCTATCATTGTTATTACTATTATTACTGATATTTGTATTATTACCACTAACAATACTATTATTTTACATCTCTATGTAAAACTTGCATTGTGCTACTATGTGTTTTCTTTCCGTCCACCCATTCTTGAGTTTAGGTTCTGCACGAGGTTTCTGCCTGTTAAAAATTAGCTTTTCATTGTTCTGCTTGCTCAAGGTGCAAATTGTCGGGTCTCTGTAAATAATATTACAGAGAGTATGGTCTAGATCTGCTCTATAGGAAAAGTAAAATGAGATAAGTTCTGTAATGATTTAGAGCTTTATAAATAAATTATATTGAATTATATCTTGCTTGTTTAATCCTTACAAAAACTTAAATTTCAAAAACAACAATTTGTGGATTTGTGAGGGGCTGTGAGCTGGACAGGAGCAGTGACCATCTTTTCTCCTGTTTCCAGACATTATGCCAACCTGAGCTAACTTTATATTTAGGGTACAGACGTGAGAGTATTGATCTCCTAATCTAACTCTAGAGCAAGAAAGTGAATACACATACTTCCCATCCCCATCAGGATTCATTGTTCACTATAAGGGCTCTCTGACCAAACATCAACGCTGAAAAACCACAAAGTAAGTTGCCATTCAGAAATCCTGCAACTTACATTTGTCCCCAAAATGTCCATCTTTATTCACTTTCCAACAAAGTGTTATTTCCATTACTAATCACATTAGACATTTAATTCAGTTAAAGGGCACTACAGAAGTACTTACACCCATATTTTACTGCCTCAAAAGCATTTCCTAATTTGGACAATGGATGCATCCAATTAACAATAATGAAATTTTCTTGTCATGCAACGACTCCTGTTTCCAGATGAAAATGTATTAGTAAACCACAAACTGATGAAGCTTTGCTGTAAAATAATCACAAACTACTGTGTAAATGTGAACATGCTGTGTACAGTTTACCGACGTCTCATTAAAGATTTTTTTAGTTCAATTTCAAGCACTTTGTCCCCAGTTATTTAGGGCCACCAATGTTGAATGTTGCCATCTGCTGCTTAAACACCTCCACTTCAATTTATATTTAAACAAAGCAAGTATTCACTGTAAAATATTACTAATAGAATATTTTAAATGAATGATTATGCCATTGTGATGTTGTTTTGGCTTGAATCAGATTGTCCTGAATTATGTATTAGACTGCCAATCCTGGATTTCACCAAGACAGATTTTGAATTACTAAACCAACAGAAAATAAACAGCTATTAGCTTTAGTTTAACTTACTCTTACTCCTGATGTGAACAGACATTAGCTAGAAAATGTAACATGTCATTTTAATTCACAGGAAAATATTTTTTTAATTCTGTACACTGACGTGAATCCAAAAGAACAAAGTCCCTCACCTGCATCCTGTTCTCTGATCTCTGCCTCTAGGTCCTCGGGGTCCATATGAGTGAAATCTTGTCCTTCTTTTGACGTTGCGCACGCTCCACAGCAGAAACAGCAGCAGCAGAAACAGCAGCAGCAGGTGAAAATACTGCAGCACACAAGAAGTGCCTGAAAGAGAAGGGAATTTATTTCAGAATATATGTGATCTGTATGCCAACATTTACTACACCTACCAAAATACAATACTGAACAACATGAATGCACTTTCTCAAGAATTTATGACAATCCTTGGCAAACACAATTCCACATGACTTCAAGCTCAATTCCACGTCTTAACACACAATTACTAAACAACTGAAGTAAAATTTTATTCAGACATTTGCTCAAGGCTAATTCATTGTATGCGAAAACCGTGGCAATAAACCTGATTCTGAATTTTCACCTGTTGCACACATTTAGTTTCTGAAATCACATCCTCTCACCTTGAACCAGCACTTGGACATGAGGGCGTATACTCTGGCGTCATCGTTACCAAACTGCTCCGACATGTAGAGCCCCATGGATCCATACTCGTTGTAGATCTTCCGTTTGTTCTCATCACTGAGGATGGAGTTGGCGTTGTTGATCACTTTGAATTTCTCAGCAGCTTCTGGGTTGTCTGGGTTTTTATCAGGATGATGCCTCAATGCCAGTTTCCTGCAAACGAGGGAGTGAGGGTTTGAAATATGCAGTTAACTTTGAAGCTATTCCACAATCACATCTGAACAACAACTTCACAACTTAGAAGCTTAATTCAAATTGAATGTACTTTTCATTGAATCTGGCCTTTAAACTAATGAGATCTACGTCAATAAGTTTTCTTTTCTTTTTAATTCCAAATATATTGCAGCAAAACCCAAAGCTTAGGAACTCTGAATATTGATAACATCAGCTGCTGGGTGGTTTCTTCGAACAAAAAGCATGAAGCTATTCCAGTTAGACTTGTAATGGAGCCTTACAAGTCCCCTCTCTCGCCAACGCACATTTCTACCTAATGATGACATTTCCAAGTTTAGATATTGTTGCACCATTAGTGCTGAATTGATAGTGAACTAAATTACAAGTCAACTGACTTAAATTAACTTAATTAAAAAGCTTTTCAGTCCTTTGTCGAGAAAATGCCTCGTTCCAGCTTCTCCAGAGTGAACATTTTACTGTGTTTTATATCCAGGTCTGAAATGAGGTCAACAAGATCAAATCTACTGTACTGTTTGTAGGAATTTGGGGGTTTTGATCATCTTGAGAAGAGTTCACAATCTGTAAAGTTACATACCGTAACACTTCAATTAAAAGCCTAGTCCAAATTAGATGCCTGCCCCTTTTACTGGCCCAGTGTGGCTACACATTTTTATAGAAGTTCTATGGATGTATAAACTTGTCCAGCGGTCACCTGCTTGAGCTAGTTCTAAGCTGCTTAGGTCATACATACTAATAACAAATGTTTAAACTTTTGTCAATATGGACATGCTACACATAATAAGATCAGTTAGATTCTCCACAATTCAACTATTTAGTCCATTTTTTACGGAAACAATGAACACCAATGTATTATTCATTCAGATTTACCGGCATGGCAAAGAAAGGCCTGTCCCATTCAGACACAAGAGTTCACGCCTGGGCTATTAATTTAAGTTTTGTGGTACACATTACACAGAGTGGGTTTTGGCAGGTTCTAAGCTGGTGTTTAAATGTGTTTTCCTACAGAAAGAGTCAAGTTACGTAAATGTATTTAGTATTACTCTATCCAGAATTACTGTATATCGTGGCAGTGTGGAGGATAAAACTAAATAAACTGAACAGTAAGTCAATTAATAAAATGAAAATACTACGTCACAAAAGTTATCGGTGGAGTTGGTGGCACCTCTGGAGATTTTCCACGGACCTTATATCTAAATCCAGGCTACGGTCCTGTTTGTATCATTGTGAACTGAACATCTTTGGGTTTTAAACTGCTTGTCAATCAAAACAAGCAACTTAAATATATCACCCTTTCTGACATGTTACAGACCAAATTAATAAATCAACTAATGGAAGAACATGTACTTACGACTTAGCCTAATATGTAATAAATTTGCTCAACTCTAAATGGACAGATTAATTGATCTTTATGAACACACCTGTATGCCTTTTTTATTTCTTCTGGAGATGCTCCTTTCTCCAGGCCCAGGACTTTGTACAGGCTTTCTCCTGCTGTTGACATCTTACGCTGTATGTTTGGGTCCTCCATGTTTCAGGATTTGGCGGCTGTGACATAAAAAAACGCAAATACTTCCTAGTATCACTTCCTGAGTAACGTTACAGATAACAGATAAGTAACAGCTCGTAAATTCGGTGGAAGTGGTTAAGTAAACAACTATAAACGTGACATAAAGCCGGCTTTAAGTCCATACAGCCCATAATACTAACCGCGTAACTACTGTCTGTTTGTTAAGAAGAAAATACACAAATTGTATATATTTAACTGGGTTTGTTTGGATAAACGTTTCCTCAGTTCATGTTAAACCCTGCGGGGTAACAAGACAAACTGCTAACTGACTTAGCTAACTTTAGCCGGGCTGCAAGACAAAGTTAAATCTTACGTACTGGATTAATTAATGTCGTTGTTTTTGGTCGAATCATAGAGTCCGAAGTGTGTCTGTTGGCTGTCTTAAAGTTTGTTCCATGAAATACAGTTGGTTTCTTCTGTTGAAACTTATTTCATCATGAATCTGGGAAAACTCTTCAGAGGAGCCGCAGCGGTGAATCAGGAAGTTTGAACAGGAAGGAATCCTCATACGTCATTGATGAGTTTGCGCGCGCAGCTGCGTTTCAAATAAGCAGGAAGTATTTTAATAATGAATAATTAAATAAAAAGGAGTAAGGTTATGTGTATCATAGTATTACTGCATATTTTTTCTGTTTCAATGTACAATTTTTTGTTTAAGTATTGCTAATTCTTACATCACTAATAACTTTTTATTACTAATTATAACTATTGGCCTATCTACTAATCAAAGGTGGAAGAAGCATAGGTGTCATTTGCACTGAGGACGCTGCGGACATGTCCCCACCCCTTTTTGAAAGCATTTGTTAAAAAAAATAAATGTTCTGAAACAAAGATTGCAACAAGAAAAATTACTGATAACTACATTATATTCCATTTTTATATTTTGAATTGTCACCTGCTATCTGAATTTTGTGTTTCCCTTTATATTAATAAAGACATTTTAACTATGAATTGATAAAGAAAGTCTTTAGGGGGAGTATCCACAGGCCCCCACTGTTATATTTCAGCATTAAATATTTCCTTAAAATAGTGTTAAAATATCATCTCGTCTTCTTCTCATGAACCCAACACTCCTCACAGCTTGTGAGCTAAGTGCATTGTCATACTCCTAAGTGGAGCCCTATGTCCCCAGCACCTTTCAACACAAAGTGGCGCCCTTGGGCACAAGTATTTAAATGCCCTACTTAAGTAAAATTAGTAACACTACAGTATAAAAATTCTCCATTACAACAAAAGTAAAAGTCCTAGATTCAAAATCCCCAAAATCACAGAAGTATAATCAACTAAATGTACTTAAAGTATCAAAAGTAGCCGTTATGCCAAATGGCCCCATTCATGATGGCCTACACTCTGTGGCCACCATATTAGGAACACAGTTTATTGCAATCCAATAAAACCTTTCTGCTTTTGCTTTTTAAGAGGTTAAAACACAGATTTCAATATTCTGTTTGCATCTTGGATTCATGGCTACAGAAGCATTTGGCTGAAGGTAGAAGCTGGAATAAAATTGCTGGGTGATGAGCATCCTTCACACTAATAATAATAATAATTAACTTTAGTTGCCACATACAATTATACACAGAACAATGCATGTGAAATTCATTCTCTGCATTTAACCTATCCTAATTAGGAGCGGTGGGCAGCCATTTTGCACCTTCTGGTGTCCTACAGACTGGGGAGTGTAGATCATTCTGTAATATTTTGCTAGTGTGCCTTTATTAAATTAGTCAATTTACGTTTGATTATGTTAGATAAGGGGAAAAAGCCCTGCTTTTACCACACATTTATTTCAAGGGTTTTCTATGTAATAGTATTTTGTCTGATATTTGTGAAGAGGAAAGTCACTGTGGTTTGGAAAGATTTACAGCACCTCTCTTTAATCTCCAGCATGAACACAATACTGTTAATGAACATTTCGTAATCCTGTGTCAATTATCCCTATTTTGACTCTACAGAAGTAACAGCACTGTAAAGAAAATCATCTTCAGACTATTGGTGGATAAAGCATATTTAAGATCAACATTTGTGTAAAACAAATAACACTGTTGGAAGATTCCTTGACATGAATGTACGTTTCTGTTAATATTTCTGCAACTGTTTATCACTGAGTTTCCTGATTCTGTGGAATCACATTAATGATAATCTTCCCCATGTTCTTGTTGGCCTCCATGTGCCTGTGAGCTTCTGCAATGTCCTCCAGGTTGAATGTGCTGTCAATCACTGGCCTCAAGGAGGCTGGCTGGTCTGAGAAATACGGTAACACTCTGCGAGAGAAATCCTCCACCAGGTCGGCTTTGTACTGTGAAGGGGAAATTCAAAGCGGTTTCAAAGTGTGAAAACGAACATGCAAATTGCCTCATTTTGGAAAACCAGACAGAGTGAACAAGGAAGTTCAGCACTGTTGAATTTTCACTTCCCGAGACTCAGCATGTTCACATGCAGAGATGGAGAAACACAGCTGGTGTGTCATTTCTGTTTGGTTTGAATTCTCACCTGAAGGCTGCGAGAGCGGAGGAGGCTGGTGAGCAAGTGGCCTCGCTTGGAGAGCAGTTTGCCTAGCAGGTCTCCCTCTACTGTCCTGCCTCCCATCGTGCCGTACAGCACCCACTTGCCATCGGTGGCTAAGGAGCTCACATTTTGCTCCCAGTTACGCCCACCGATGCAGTCAAGGATGACATTTGCCCCCCTGCCTGTGAAATTACAGTTATTAGTTATACAACGTAACGAAATATTTAATCTGCAGCCTCGAATTTGACCCTAACCTCCAAGTGGATCACACTTTTTCTTCTTTGTTTTAGTTCATCAGCAGTGATATAGCCATCTATTAAAAGTTATTATACGTTATCTGTGTGTGTACATTTTTAGTTATTTACTACACATAAAAGCACGAGTGATGATATTCTAAATTGTCAACAAGTCCCATGAAAAGAACAAAACCTACTATGATTTGAGCCTGAACATGTGTTGTGTGTGTATCCGAAGCCCGGCAGATGTTATTTCTCTATTTTGTCATTGAGCTCCATTGTTGCCCAAAAACAATTAAAAACTGTTGCACTGGCTTACCTGTTCCCTCATTACCATGCAGGCACACACTAGTTTATCTTGAGAGAATCTCACATGCACCATCCTGCTGCTGTAAATACAATAGTGCATCAAATGTGTATTCATCCCTGGCTGAAAATAGTCCCCAAAATGGATGTGTCATATTCTTGCTGCAAAACAAATCTACCTACAGGTAGAAATAAAGTAACCTAACCAACAAATGCAGTATTTACTCCTGCTTTAGTACTATAAAACTACAGTGTCCAGCTGTTTTAGGAAAATACTTAACCTTTTAAAAAATAATAACATATTTAATTTGTGACTTTGTGATTTTCAGTAGAAACAAATGGGCCACAGACAGGGAAGGGAGGTCAGAAAGACCAGAGATATGGACTTGGTGACAGTAAGAACTATATGGAATAATCCTTTAAATTTTAACAAGCTCTATTTAGATTTTTAAACATGTCTTTGCTCACCTGAATCCTCTGGTGTACATAAAGTGTTTTACATTTCCATTAACAAATGGTTTGGAACAAAGAGAAATGTAGTTATCATAAGCAGTGACTGCTACTATGACTGTGTGTATGAAAATCCAATGATAGCACTTAGTTTGATAGATCACTAATAAGAACAATACAAACACATTACAGCAATGACTAATTAGCCCTGTAACCTGCGACACAGTGAACTGTCTATACCGCTACCCAATTCACCTCCTGTAAAGTTATGAACTCCCTGCACAAAGCTCTCCTCTTTGTAGTTAAACCCAGCTGCTGCTCCCAGATTCTCAGTCATCTTCAGCTTCTCTGGGCTCCCTGCAGTAACAATGGGCACGGCACCAAACAGACGAACCAGCTGAACAGCAGCCGTTCCAACTCCGCTGGCTCCAGCATGAGCCAACACTACCTCACCCTCCTTCACCTGAGCTGTGGCAGAGAAGACAGATTGCAAGATACAAGTGCAGAGTTCAATATTTTTAATTATAGGGTTCTTTGGGGTTGTATAAAATTAAGCGGAAACAAATAGAAAAATGCTTCACCATCTTTAAATTTATTCTTCTGGATAAACTTGTAATTTTAGTTTAGTTTTAACTTGTTTAGAGCACCACATTTTATTTTTCCAGGAATTTAACAATTTAATAAGATATTATTATTACTATGAATTCTTTATATTTATGGATATTATTAAAACAAAAATACAAAGTGCTTCATGCATAAAATAAAAAAACATAACTCCAATAAGATAAAAAGAATAGAAAAAAGAAATACACAGAGACAAGGATTATAAATAATGAGATGGTGGTACAGTAGTGTGTTGTTGCCACCAAGAAAACAAATATATGGATTATAATGATGCAGCAAGATAAATATATTATTATAAATAACAAACATGGTTGCTGTACCTATGAAAACTAGAAGCTGAAAAGCAGTGAGCCAGGCCTCCGGGATCGCAGCAGCCTGGCTGTGTGTCAAATTAGGGGGAATGGGCATAAGAAGCTCCTCAGGCACAGCAACATATTCTGCATATCCTCCTCCACAGAGCAAAGCCATGACCCTGTCGTCTGGCTTCCAGCCTCTTTTCACCACTGAGCCCAGAGTATCCACAGTACCAGCCACCTCCAGGCCTATGATGTCACTCTCACCTGGGGGAGGTGGGTACAGTCCTCGCCTCTATGGGGGAAAAAAAATAAAGAATATGAGCCGAGATCGTTCCATAATCAGGACTTTACTATTTATGTACAAAACATGTTGACACATCACATGTAAGATAATCACATTTAGCAGAAAAACATATGTATATCAAGGAGATTATAGTGTACTTATCCTTTGCAAGAATGTATACTGTACTATACCTGCAGTAAGTCTGCCCTGTTGAGGGCAGTTGCATGAACTTTAATTAGAACTTCTCCATCTTTAGGTTGAGGTCTAGGGACAGTTCGCAGCAGCAAATTCTCTGGTCCTCCTGGTACGTCAACACACACTGCCCGCATCATCTTGGCAAAGCTAGAGCAACACTTGTTCCAGGCCGATAGGAGGAAGGAAAAAATGTTTAAAATCTATAATTTAGTCATGAAACAAATGCCTGACTTGGTAGTCTAAAGCTGGTTAACACATCATTAATTTAACCTATAGCCACGTTATAAAAGCTTTTCCTTTTGCTAACACTCACTGTCTGGTAGGTGTGTCCCAGTAAAAATCTTCCAGTGTGCAGGATGTGATGCATTTGATAGTCCCAGCAGAGGCAACTGTGATTTGATTGTAAAAGAAAAATAAGAAAAACTTGATAGGAAAAAAAAATTGTCATTGTCATTTCCCATCCATCTACCAGGTGCCCTAAGACTTTCCCTTATTTCCCAATCATCTGATTGCCCCATCCATCAACTGACCTGTTCCCATTTCTCTCATCCGCCCTGCAGTTACCCAATGTTCCCTGCCCACCTGCCCACACTACTCATCAGTCCTCCAGATATTTACCCAGCCCATTTTTTTCACTCCCTGTCAGTTTGTCTTAGTTGCATTGTATTTTTATGTTCATCTGTTACAATAATGTTCAATAAATCACTCAAGTCTTCCTGCTGGCCTCCTGTCAACATTTAGTCCTTTCCATCTTGCCAGCCTCCTGTACAACCTTGACAATATGAGTTTCGTTGTTGTTCATATGCCAACAAGAATCTATGTGATGTTAAAAATAAGTTAGTGTATCCTCTTTAAGCAGTGCCAATAAACTCAGAGGCAGGTATCTCCAACCCTGTAGGCACAAAAACTATCTGCATAGCTAAATATGGTTAAAAAAAATACCATTACTATTACTTTATAATTTAAAAAGCATGTACCCATAGATGGAGACAAATTATGGGCCATTTGGTATTTCAGTACATGGAGCAGAGCTAAAACATGTAGCTAGCAAGCCCAGAGAGCTTAGCTGTGTAGTGAACACGGGTGTGAAGAATAACAAAACTATTTAGGAGAAGAAACAGAAAGAAGAAGGACTAAAAACACCACAAGAGGAAGTAAAAGAGAGAAGGGGACGCTGGTGTTACAGAGTTCAGTAGTGAAATGACAGCGGGTCAGTGAAGTCCCACGATTACGTTATACGTAATGATCTGTTACGTTGAGCGCCTGCGCTGTAGGTCAAAAGGTCAGGGTATGTTCTTGTGCATTAAGGAAAAAGTATGTTTGGTTAAAGCGTCGACAAGTTTGATAGTGTTATAAAGTTCGACTAGAAGAAAATACACACGTTAATAATATAGCTGCCAATTTCACCGTGAATCGCTCTGTTATCTTTAATTTATGTTCAAGCATTAAAGGTAAATGTACTTACCAGCAGACGATGTCAACAGTGCATCAACTTTGAGATGAATGAATGAGGTTTTGTGCCATCTTCCAGACAAGAAGCCTAACTTTCGTCCAGCGCGGGAGGGATCAGACAACCAGGTGGGCGGGTTTCTGGCATATGACCTGGCAGTTTAAAGGAATATACTGCACAATACTGTTTAAATTGTAATCATCAATAGGACCACTGAGGCCATGTCCTTAATTTAAAGCCAATATTATTCTTAAATGTGACTTTTCTGGCAAAACAAGTTAAATAAAAGTAAAATTAAAGGATTGGTCTTGTAACTAACTATAATTAATATTTAATCTTTTTCATTCAATCCTTTATTACATTTAATGTCAGCAAATAGTTCAAAATTACCATTACCTTTTGTGGAAAGTAGGCTAATGAAGTACATTTACTCAAGTACCGTACTTTAGTATAATTTTCAGGTGGTTGTACTTTATTTTAGTATTTCTGTTTTCTGCTACTTTATACTTCTGCTCCTCTATGGTTCAAAAGGAAATATGGTACTTTTTACTCCACTAGGCTAATTTGCAGAATCTGATTAATAATACACAAAGTAATCCACAAATTAAAATTCTAAATTATTAAAAGATAAATCTTCATTGATGGAGGGGAATGACAGGCTACCCATACAGCTCTTATAAAGTAAAATAATTTAAATTAGCGCCACCTTTTATATTTATTTAACTGCAACATTACAATGATGAACACATACATACATCAATAATTAAAATCAAATATAATAAACATTATTCTGAGTACTTTTACTACTTTCAGTATATTATGATGCAAATAGGCTACTCTTGTACTTTGATGCAAGTAAAATTGAAATGCACAACTTTTACTTTAGACGTGTGTATTGTAATGTATTTTTACACTGTGGGTATTGCTAGTTTGACTTAAATACAACATCTTTCAATATTTTCTGTTTGAATACTCTACTACTACCCATCATGCTATTTCTGTTAATACTGTACATATTATTTGAGATATTTCCTTCTTTATTATCATTTCTGTTCCTTGACATGCAAGCTGAGCAATTGTGAGAAAGGAATTTCCCCTCGAGGATCAATAAGTATTTCTGATTCTGAGTACTTCTTCACCTCTGGCCTTTACAAGCCCACATCAACTTCTTCAAATGTCTTGTTTTGCCCAGCCAGCAGTCTAAAACCTCAAAAGGTCAGTTTACTATGATAGAAGACAACCAGAAAATAATCACAGCATACACAGGCCTGATTAAAGGGTTAAAATGCAGTTCTGGTTCAACATATTCTTCTGAGACTCTCCCTTGTGTTTGTATGTGTAGTGGTTTACCATTACAGTTTATATATAAATAAATAAATAAATAAATAAATAAATAAGGCCTCCCCTGCTGTAAAAACATTATTATGATGGTTTAGGCAAATATTTTATATTTCATAATTACAACATAATTTTTTATCATAATAAAAAATATTCCAGCACTTATCAGCACAACCTATAGTATAACATACAACTCACTTAACAGTGAAAATTCATGTGAGAAAGTAATTCTTTATTCATTCTTCCCCAAAGCACTAGACCTCCATAACATGAGACAAAACACGTGATGGAAGTACTTTTCACAAAGGGAGTCATTGTCATTGGTTAATTTGCACAAGTTGCGAGAAGCCCGGTGACTGCACACCACCTTGAAATTGAATCTCTAGGAAATGTGACAGTACACAATGACTAACAGCCCCAACCACTTTACTTCTAATATAATAGGCTTTTATATTGCAGCCATAGCAGCAAACACCTGTGTAACACATCGCTCTGGGGGACTTTGCACACAAATCAGGTAGGCAAATGACATTTGTCGCTTTAATTTAAAGAAAAAGTGACTAAATTGGAGAAAGAAATGTACTCAAAAACATATTTCTCTCTCAAGCCTTTGTATATAATGGATGAAAGTCTCAGAAGAGCTGGTGTGCTGCAGAGAGATCTGAGAGTGTTGAACCAAAAGGAGGACAGGGATCTCCAGCATAAACTAAACATGCTGGACAAACAGTACAGGTACACTTGCAAAATGCTTCAACAAAGAAGAGACTTGCTGATAAATGAACAGAGAAGAGTTGTGATGGTAAAAGTCTGTGAGCCTAAAGCTACGGTCAACATCGCTATGAAAGAAATCGGAGAGCACAATAATGCAGAGACACACTTTAGAGATATTAAAACCTCTCATGGCAGGAGATTGTATTCCAGCAAATCCCAGTATTACGACAAAGGATCAGAACTGGTGGAACAGAGTCGGTCGACATCAGCACCACTGCCATCAGTCAAACCCACCAGCTCAGTGAGACACAGGGGCAACATCCAGAGCAGCCTTTCTCTCATGCAAATGAAAAACATTGCGACTATTGACTCAATCTCAGAAAAAGAGCTGGCCAGGCAACAGCAGAAAGCCCGAGAGGAAATGGAGCGGCTGAGACAGTTTCAGAGTGAAACTTTACACAGCAGGGTGGCGGCATTCGTAGAACAACTCAAGGACAAAAGCACCATGCAAATCCTTGTGGAACCCCCATAGAGAAACTCGACAGTTTCTATTTGCAGTTTAATACCTCAACATTAAGAAAAAAAGTTTTATTATAAACAATGGGAATGTACACCTCCCCCCCCCCAGTCTCACTATTTTACACAATATTCCCCATCTTCCTCATGGTTATCAAAGCTTTGTGCACAGGAGTCTGCTGGAGTAGGCTGCAGTTTTTCTTCCACTCTGGAGAATGAGAGAGCTCCTTGTCTGCAAACAAAGTCAATATTACAACAAAATGTTACTGCATATTACCAGCACTAGCATATTTGTTACAGTGGGGCCAAAAAGTATTAGTCACCCACTGATTGTGCAAGTTATCCTACTTAGAAAGATGAGGTCTGTCATTTTGATCATAGGTACACTTCAACTATGAGACAAAATGAGAAAGAGTTAAAAATTCAGGAAATCACTCAGGATTTATTTAAAAGAATTTATTTGTAGTAAGTTATGATAGAAAATAAATATTTTGTCAATAACAAAAGTTCAACTCAATACTTTATAACATAACCTTTGTTGGCAATGACAAAGGTCAAACGTTTCCTGTAAGTCTTCACCAGGTTTGAACACACTGTAGCTGGTATGTTGGCCCATTCCTCCATGCAGATCTCCTCTAGAGCAGTGATGTTTTGGGTCTGTCGCTGGGCAACACGGACCGTCAACTCCCTCCACAAATTTTCTATGGGGTTGAGGTCTGGAGACTGGCTAGGCCACTCCAGGACCTTGAAATGCTTTTTAACGGAGCCACTCCTTTGTTGCCCGAGCGGTGTGTTTGGGATCATTGTCATGCTGGAAGACCCAGCCACGTTCCATCTTCAAGGCTCTCACTGATGGAGGTTTTGGCTTAAAAATCTCACGATACACGGCCCCGTTCATTCTTCCCTTAACACGGATCAGTTTTCCCGTCCCCTTTGCAGAAGAAAGAACAGTCCCAAAGCATGATGTTTTCTCCCCCATGCTTCACAGTAGGTATGGTGTTCTTGGGATGCAACTCTGCATTCTTCTTCCTCCAAACATGACGAGTTGAGTTTTTACCAAAGAGTTCTATTTTGGTTTCATCTGACCACATGATATTCTCCCAGTCCTCTTCTGGATCAGCCATATGCTCTCTGGCAAACTTCAGACGGGCCTGGACATGTATTGGCTTAAGCAGGGGGACACAGCTGGCACTGCAGGATTTGAGTCCCGCTCGGCATAGTGCGTTACTGATGGTAGCCATTGTTACTTTGGTCCCAGCTCTCTGCAGGTCATTCATCAGGTCCCTCCATGTAGTTCTGGGATTTTTGCTCACCGTTCTCATGATCATTTTGACCCCACGGGGTGAGATCTTGCGTGGAGCCCCAGATCGAGGGAGATTATCAATGGTCTTGTATGTCTTCCATTTTCTTACAATTGCTCCCACAGTTGATTTATTCACACCAACCTGCTTGCCTATTGTAGATTCACTCATCCCAGCTGGGAGCAGGTCTACAATTTTCTCCCTGGTGTCCTTTGACAGTTCTTTAGTCTTGGCCATGGTTGAGTTTGGAGTCTGACTGTTTGAGGCTGTGGACAGGTGTCTATTATACAGATAACGAGTTCAAACAGGTGTCTTTTATACAGATAACGAGTTCAAACAGGTCCCATTAATACAGGTAACGAGTGGAGGATAGAAGAGCTTCTTAAAGAAATTACAGGTCTGAGAGAGCCAGAAATCCTGCTTGTTTGTGGGTGACCAAATACTTATTTTCCACCATAATTTACAAACAAATTCTTTAAAAATCCTACAATGTGATTTTTTTCCCTCATTTTGTCTCTCATAGTTGAAGTGTACCTATGATGAAAATTATAGACCTCTCTCATATTTCTAAGTAAGAGAACTTGCACAGTGACTGACTAAATACTTTTTGGCCCCACTGTATATGGAAATATTCTCCATTTGAATATGTAAACTTCAATATTTCCTGACCGGAATCTACGCAGCTTCCCTGTCTGCAAAGACATCAATTTATCACTTTATTATTGAAAAACCAACAGGTTTTTAATTCATCCTCTTATGTTCCAAATGCTGTTGTGTAATTTGGGGCTGAAGTGATTGTTTTTTATTATTGCACAATCTATTCTTTTGTTCCCTCTTCAAATTGTCAATGTATGAATTAATTGTTTAGTTTATTTAAAGTAGGGTAATTGTTCTTGCAAACCATACAGACAGGTACATTGGATAAAAACTCTCAATGTAAAATAAAGGCCCGTACACTGTTGGCCACTTTATTAAATACGTTTCTCTCCTGAGACCCTTCCTTGAAGTCATTTTACAATGATCAAAATGATTTTCTGAATATGGGATTTCTCGTTTCTTTCCTTTTCTATAAACTAGTGAAAAATGCACATAACAATTTCACAAGTGCAAATGATGTCCAAACAGTCAAAAACCAAAGGATATGAATGATTGACTATCTTTCTGTCAGTGGCCTAATATTCAGTGCATGTTGTAAAACACACACAGAGGCTGATGTGAACACAGTTTAGATTTATGTGTGAGTGTAAAAATTAATGTTTAGTTCTACCCTCCATCACTGCGTCTACAGGTAGGCGTCTAACCCTAACCTCCTTGTGTTATGGATTATATTGGCACAGATACAGCACATAGCTATCTGTCTGAGTTGGGAAACTTCTGCAGTATAAAAACCTCTACCTTCACAGTCAAAGTGGACCCGTGTGGGAAGACATCTGGTGTGGTCGGTGTAGTCAAGCGTGCAGAGAACAGGCGTCTTCTCTCTAGGCACAGTGAACATCATCACCAATATTGAACACAAAGCATTGCTCTCCATCACTTCCACGGACGTATGGAGTTCCTATAAAGAAGCACGAGGACAGGGTTATTCTACCAGAGCAAGTGTATGTCGTTTACACGCTAGTCATCTGTCTATGAGAGATTATCAAAGCCTTGAATATAATGTAAAGAACCATTTAATTTCTTGCACTTTGTTCATCTGTTAAGAAATGTGCAAAAAAAGAAAAAAGACTTTTACTGCACTACACCATAATACAAAAGTATGTTATCTGAGTGTTTGATATGTTGGTGTTATGACAGATCTATTAGTATCATAAACAGTGTGTTATCAGAACTGTAAAATTAAATTGTAGCACAAATGTTTTATAGGCTGCTTTTACCCCCCTTTCTTAATTGAACTTTAGTACATTTATTAATTTATAACATTTCAACAATTCTCAACGATTTATGTCATTGTTGATTAATCTATTGATTGTTTTCTCATTGACTCTTTTAGTCTATATAATGTAAGACAATGGTACAAAACGCCCATCACAATTGTTCAGAGCCCAAGTGGAAATATTTAAATTACTTGTCTTTTCTTACACACAGTCCAGATATATTCAGTTTACTATTATAGATAAGAAGACGACAAATCCATGAAACATTTGGAAAGCTAGAACCAATGAAGTTTTGTTATTTGTGCTTTAGAAACGTAAACAATTAGTCAATTATTAAAATGGTTGCCAGTTGGACTAACTGATCGATTAATTGTTGTTCTTCTAATGCACATTATATTTACTGCAACTTTCATCTTTGATCACACCTGATGAAAAAAAGGCCTGTACAGAATCCCACCTTGGTCTAATTGTTGTATACTAAAGATGACATCCAGACACTTCCACAACCACTGACAAACGACTTCCTTAAGACATATTATGAGATATTATTTAACACAAAAAAAAAGCAAAGTTGGGCACCTTCACAAACTTCAACTGCTGCTTGCGACCGGCAAAGGCGTTGAGATGTTGGTTGAGGGTATCCAGAAACATCCTCATGTCTTTCTGCATGTTGTTCTGTTCAGCCAGCCTGTTCAAGGGAATGAACGGGGGAATGTTGTGACGACTGATTCTCAGCGTTGGCTTCAGGTCCATCTCTAGGTTGTAGGTTTCTAAGTAGACGCCCTCGTAGGCCGTTGCCAGAGACACGCACAGTCCTTTACCTTGACGAGTCTTTATGACATTGTAACCACCTAGTGACATCAGCGAATAAAACAGAGAGGTTGAAGAGTAATGACTTGGACATATGAGATATACAAGAGACATGTATAGATTTGGATGAAATTAATGAAAACATCATAAATAGCAAAATAAATATAAGTATATAAGTAAATTAAACAACTTGCAGTTAGTACCAATGATGTGATGAGCATATAGGAGGTCTTTCAGTTGTGTATGTCTGGCCATCAGCCGCAGTAGTTGCGAGTTCTCTGAGTCTTCATCCATTTCCCCCTCTTCCTCATGTGGATGCTGTTTGTCCATAGATGCCCTCAGTTTCTGTAGATTCTGTGGCAGGACAGTGTAACCAGCCCCAATGAATCAGCCAACATTAAAAACACAAGAAAGTGCAGCATTGTCAGTAAAGCTAGTGATACACAGGGTGACTTATTTTAGGTCATTAAAGTGTGCTCAGCGAGCTGCATCAGCACTCTGGAGAGTCGAGGCACGGCTCATTCCAACACAATTTACTCTAACTTGCTGCAATGAAAGCCTGCACTCTTCTGGGAAGTGTTTTTGCAGCATTTCTGGTATGTGGCATTAGTGAGGTCGGCAACTGATGTTTTGTGATAATCTCTGGTTTTTACCAGGAAGGGTATGAACATTTTAAATCTTAAACGTAAGTAGTAACTGATCATCAACTGATCATAATGAGAAATACTTTATTGATCCCCGAGGGGAAATTCTTTGTTATAATTACTCACTTTGCATATAAGATATTAAGGAATAGAAATAATAACAGAAACTAGGTAAGTAGAAAATGCAATGAAATATCAAATTTAAAATCTAAATATATTTGTCTTAAGAAGCAAATGGAGTGGTATAAAATTTTTGCCTCTGAGATGTAACGTTAGTGGAGTAGAAACAAAGTTGCATAAAATGGAAATACTCAAGTACAAGTACCTCAAATATGTACTGAAGCGCAGTAACGTTAACGTTAAGTAAAATCCCATCATTGGTGAAGATATAGGTAGAGCTGTCGCATTAGTCTTATCTAAGTGTACCTAATAAAGTGATTATTTGTAATCATATCTCGCTAAAAAAAAAAAAACGTTAACAAGTCACAAGTATTAGTGAAAACGGTGTGAAACTCCTCCACCTTGTGTGTCTGTATCTCTGCCCTCAGCTGGTCTCTCTGGGTCATCAGCGCTTCTCTTCTAGCCTTTAGCTCCTTCGCACGACTCGACTGCTGCGGTTGAGTTTTGCGGCTTCTTGCCTGAACTTCCAGCAGACTCAGGTGACTCAAAACACCTGCGGATAATCGGATGAAAAATACCCATATTAACTCTTATAGGGCATAAATGAAAATTGTGAATATTACTCTAATCAACCTTTTTCAGCCAGCATTAGCTAACGGAGCATCAAAACAAACTACGTTATACGCTAATAGCTAGCTATCAGTTCCGGTAAGCTAGCTTCCAACGGTCCGGGTTACCTTTCGCAGTCGCTCCCTCCATGTTTCCCAACTCTCTATTTAGTGTTAAATAATGTAGTTTCACCGAAGACGATAATCACAAGTTGTGGCTATTTGATTTTGGCGGCTGCTGTGTCACTCGTTGTAGCGCCGCCCAACAGCTTCAACCCCGGAAGAAAAATCAAAACAATTTGTAAACATATGGACCGACAGATTAGCGAGGTGGTAGGTTAATTTAACAACTTCTATGAGCACAAACGAAGAGGTAATAAAATGAGATTTCATCGTCTAGAGATTGAGCACAATGTAATGTCTGCAGTTCTTGTTTTTTAGCCACAAAGATATTCAAACAAGTTGTTTTCAAGTAACGTGGCGCTCTTGAATGTCTCAATGAACAGCATGGTGCCATTGACAGTGAGCCGGAAACAGGAGTGCAGGCGTGTAAAGGTGAGTCTGCCTCATGTTCTTATTTTTAATATCATTTTTATTCACATTCAGTCCAGTTAAGCACTTGTTGTCAGAGATGTGAGGGCCATTGGGTGCAGTAGCTTAATTTCCCTAGGAAGCCCGTATCAGCAGATGAATCGCTCTATTTATTTATAGATAATACAGCTAAAGTTACAGCAGCAGTGTCTTCATGTTAAGTGTTGCATTGCTCCAGCCTGCAGGGCTTAACACTTAGTTTATAGGTGCCTTATTGTACTTTGTGCTGTCTGCTATGGTTATGTTTGGGTTTGAATTGAACCGATTAGTCAGTTGACTGAAAATATATCGGCTCTTATTGTGGTTATTGAGTTATCTTGAGTTTTTTAAGCAGAAATACCATTCTCAGGATCTAGCTTTTCAAATGTGAGCATTTGTTGTTTTTTATGTTTTAAATCTCTGTATACTGAATATCGTGGGGGCTGTTGATCAGACAGAGCAGGACATTTGAAGACCCAAGGGCATTTGTCAATATTTTCTGACGTTTTAAAGACCACGATTATTAATCCACAGTGAAAATAAATTTAGTTGCAGTAGCCCTAGTATGAGAATGTGATAATACATTATTATTATTATTATTATTATGAAAAGGGTTGCAAAAGAAGGATTATTTTCATTAAGCTTAATCAGACTATTTGATTAATCATTATGTAATTAAAACTGCAGTTTATCACAAAAACTGATCACAATTTCTAATTTGAAAGTGATGTCTTTAAATTACTTGTTTTGTTCAACAGTTCAAAGCCTACAAATATTCAATTTATCACCACGTAAGACAAAGAAAAGCATCAAATCATCACACTTGAAAAGTTGGAACTTTTAGCATAAAAAACTGACTCAAAACTCAAATTACTCCATTATCAAAAGAGATGCTGATGAAATTTTCTGTTACTTGTTTCAGCTCAAATTATTTGTGTCCTGTGGATTTTAATGTGATTTTTAAAAAACTGTTTATATTAGTAAAGACAACGAACAATATCTGCATAATTTGAGTAACAATGATTTCTAAATAATTTTTCCTGTCTCTTTTTGAGACATAGACCCATTTGTAGCTTTTGGCCTTCAAAACCCTCAGAGATTGGTTCCTGCTGTTTGTCTTTGTGGTGTAGCAGGGCACCTCCCCTTTGAACCTCCCATTTCCAAACCAGTAGTCAGTATTTTGGATCAACTCAAGCAGGGGAAAGTTGAAACAGAGGCTCTGTGACCTTGATTTGTCTACACTGAGTTTCGTTCCTCAGACCAGGTTGTCTTCTGTTGCAAACGGTTATGTTTATGTGGTAACAGTAAGGCAGCAGTGATTTCACCTTCTCACTGTCTGTATGGGAAGGAATATAAATCTGTAAAAACAGTTCAATGAAATCCATGGCTTGGGGAGAGTGCATGGCAGGGGGGTTAAGTTTATTTCCTTGCCTGTTAAGCAAAGTGATTTGTTCATAAAAAGTGTTGTACAGAGTTACAACTACAGCTACAGCTTTGAATGATTGTGGCTAAATGTCATCAAATCTTGTTCTCTATGTATTTAATCAGTGTTTTCAATTTGCTGTACTTTCTTCAAGGCTGCTGGACTCTTCTGACTGATGGGTGTGGACAAACACATTTCCATCCATCTGAATGTGTGTCTGTAGGAGAACCAAACCTCCAGCTGCGGCCGGGACTTCAAGACCGTTAAGATGGACCTGTCTGACCAGAAGCACTTCACGGCTGTAGACTATGTGATATTTGTGCTCTTGCTTGCTGCCTCTGTGGGCATCGGGCTGTACTATGCTCTTTCGGGTGGCCGTCAGCGCACTACACAGGAGTTTTTGATGGCAGACAGGAACATGCACTGTCTTCCAGTTTCGTTGTCGCTCATCGCCTCATTCCAGTCTGCTGTGGCAATTATAGGTGTACCGGCAGAAATCTACACTCACGGTACTCAGTACTGGTTCATCGGCTGTGCATACATTCTGGGCCTCATCATTCCTGCTCATGTTTTCATTCCGGTGCTGTACAGACTGCGGCTCTCCAGCGCTACCAGGTATGGCAAAGCAGTTTTATATTTACAGTTGAAGTGGATTTAAATGAGTTCATATTTATGTTGTGTATCCCTGTTTGAGCTACAGTTCTCATGTTGCTTTGTTTCACAGTATCTTGAACTGCGCTTCAACAAAGCAGTGCGTATCTGTGGAACTTTGACCTTCATCTTTCAGACGGTAGGTGCAACACTTCACATAATAAACTGAGGATGCACCAATCCGGCTTTTCCTCTCTCAATAACAACCCGAATACCTCAACAGAGTCAAATACCGAGGGATGCAGGATCAATCTGAAGGCGATTATGACCTTATTAAAGGAATAGTTCAACATTTTGGAAAATACACTTATTTGCTTTCTTTACCTAAGAGTTAGACAAGAAAAATGATACAACTCAAGTTTGTATGGTATACATGAAGCTAAAGCCACTTCACTATATATAAGGTGTTTGTGGCTTAAATCACCCTCTTTGTGTGATGCCTTCAAGAGAGAGACAGACAGAGAGACAGAGAGAGACAGAGAGACAGACAGACAGAGGTGACCAGGAGGTAAAAGTGGAGTCTGGGTGTTTATATGCAAGTGGGGTGAAGAGAGAGACCCTCCTCTGTGGGACAGCCGATGAGAGAAGATGAAGAGCAAAATCTCCAACGCCCTCTCCGACTTCTTCTTTGAGTATGAGACCCCACGGCAGGTGCTGGTCAGGAACAGGAGAGTGGGAGTGGTGTGCCGTCTGATCCAGCTTGGGGTCCTGGCTTTTATATATATATATATATAATATATATATATATATATATATATATACTATATATCCACACTGTGCAACTTTGCGATCCTGTGCAATTTTCCATCAGTCACTTGTGAATATAAAAGGTGTATTTTATATGTCTTATTCTTCTATTATATTTAATATTTTTCAATTCTATTTTTATTTAATGAGTATTTTCTGTTCTGTGTTGTATCTGGAGCTGCTGTAACAAGTGACTTTCCCCAGTGTGGGATTAATAAAGTCTGTCTTATCTTATCATAAAGACTGGAAACATTGCAAAACAGCCAGCCTGGCTCTGTCCAAAGGTAACTAAATCCACCTACAAGCACCTCTAAAGCTTATTAATTAACATGTTGTGACTTGTTTGTTTGATCTGTACAAAAACCAATGCGTAGAATTTAGAAGGTGTGGTTTTACTGTGGGATATGCCGGACTGTTGGACAAGTGCAGTTATCTTTGGACAGAGCCAGGCTAGCTTGTTATGCTAAGCTAAGATAACCGGCTGCTGCCTCCAGCATTATATTTAGTGTACAAACATAAGAATGGTACTGATCTTCTCATGTAACTCTGCAAGAAAGCAAATATTTGTCTGCACAACATCAATACCTGGATGTCAACAAACTTAATCAAACTGAACGAGAACAAAACAGAACTCCTCATTGTGGCTCTCAAAGCGCTGCTCCAGAAGATCCTGGATGCTGACGCATGCTCCATCTGTTCATCCTATCAGTTCCGCAACCTTGGGGTCATCCTGGACTCTTCTAGCCTCATGTCAAAACCATCACCAAATCCGCCTTTTTCCATCTCAAAAACCTCTCATGACTCCGGCCATCACTCTCTGACTCCGTGAGAAACCCTAATACAAGCTTTTATAACTTCTCCTTTGCACTATTGCAGTTGAGTCCTGTAGGGATCCCCAGCAAAACCCTTTACATGCTTGTCTAAAACTCAGCCACCAGGGTCTCACCTGCACCAAGACCTGGCAGCACATCAGCCCAACCTTCATCCACCTCCACTGGCTCCCAATCAAGTCCAGCATCAACTACAAAATCCTCCTTCTCACCTACAAATCCCTCCATGCCCTTGCCCCACAGTACCTCTGACCTCCTCAATATCCATCCATATACCCGACACCAGAACTTCTGGTCCTCAGAAGCTGGCCTGTTCTCCTTTCCCCACACCAGACTGTGTGTCTTAGGGGACAGAGCCTTCAGTATTGCAGCCCTGACCCTCTGGAATACCTCCCTGCAGATATTCATAATGCTTCATCCCTGAACATGTTTTAAAAAACTCCTCAAACACCATCAATGCACCACAGCCTGGAAACTCCCTTAGTGCTTTTGTATCTGAACATATCATGTATAAAGTGTCCTTGAGTTTCATGAAAGGCTCTATATAAATTTAAATGATGATAATTATTATTATAAGCATATTTCTCAAAAAGTTGAACTGGTCGGTCAGTTTTGCCCCGATACTGATCCATTGAAAAAGGACTGGTGCATCCACATAAAGAAAGCCTTGAAAACAAAAGATGCATTTACTTATTTCCTTCAAGGTCTTTATTTTATAGACTTTTTATAGAGTGGATAGTCTCTGATTTGTCTTTTACTCGGCTACAGGTTATCTATATGGGACTGTGTGTGTATACTCCCGCCTTTGCACTGAACACAGGTACAAAAAGTTCCAATATTTCACTGTGACGCATTAATTTTGAATAGCTCTGTAGTTGAGTGTGTTACCGTGTTTTCTTTCAGTTACTGGATTTGAATTATGGGGAGCAGTGATGGCCACTGGACTAGTGTGCACAATGTACACAACACTGGTGAGTTATTAAGGGTTGTGTTCATAAAGCTTGTCTAAAAATTGGAATGTACTATGAAGTTTTTCTCATGATTTCCAACTCTTATTTTTGTGGGGGTTTTGGTACCTAAACAGGCCTTATGAAAGGTGGCATGTCTCTCTTGACAGCTCAGGAGTGACTTTATCTCTCTACAAATATTTACCACTTGAAATTCTGTAGAATTACATTTGGCTTTGGCAGGAATGTAATACAGTATATTTAATCTCAGAAATGAAAAAAAATATGAATGAATCACATGTCTATTTTAGACATACTGTGCATTAATATAAAGTGGAAATATTAATGATATGACTGTAAACTGAGACAGATATCTAATATTTGAATGAATAATATATTTACATGTATCAGATTGATTCCTGTGTGTTGTCTGTTTCTGACAGGGTGGTTAAAGGCTGTCATCTGGACAGACGTCTTTCAGACTGTTGTGATGTTTGCTGGGCAGCTGGCTGTCATCGTGGTGGGAGTGCAGCAGACTGGAGGAGTGTCTGAAGTCTGGAGGAAAGTCTATGAAGGAAACCACATCTCTGCTCTCGAGTGAGTCCATACTGGAGTGTAGGAGAATGACCAGATTACAATGATAATGTTAATCTGTTAGAGTGAAAGTATGTCTCCGTACTGTACTTAAATTCTCGCTTTTGTTCAGTCTAAACCCTGATCCTACAGAGAGACATACCTTTTGGACTCTGGGAGTTGGCGGCGTCTTCCTCATGCTGTCCCTGTATGGAGTGAACCAGGCTCAGGTCCAAAGATATCTCAGCTCGCGCACAGAGAAAGAGGCTGTCAGGTACACAGACTGTAGATCTCCTTGTTTTAATTTGATGC